>NW_026061796.1:0-300000 GCF_023897955.1 Schistocerca gregaria | reverse complement strand
AGAGCAATTCCATTGGCGTCGGCTTCAAAACGAAGCCGTGCCGAAACCCGGGATCGAACCAGGGACCTTTAGATCTTCAGTCTAACGCTCTCCCAACTGAGCTATTTCGGCTGACGTACAGCGCCCCTCTTTTGCACGTCTGCCCCGTTGCCAATTTCACAGTCATCTTCGTCTGAAAGAACACAGGGACGCCGAAAGGCGAACAGCAGATGCAGTAAAGTACCACACACATTTCTTCTGCTTCCATCGTCGTAACTAGCAAACATGTCGACTCGATTCATGTAATATTGACTTCGCTGACGCTAGAAAAGCTGTGCTATATCGATGCCACGTGCAACTAGTGTGCAGAGAACGAGGCAGAGGAAGGAGTGAGCCTCTCCAACGTGTGTGAGGCAGTATCTAGCAGATACACGCGGTAAAACGTTTGACTTGCGTTTGCTCATTAATTGCTACACGTCATCGTCTGCAAGCTAAAATAATCACATCTGCACTGCCCAGAGAGGCGACACTTGCACTGACACCTGGTGGACGGTTGTGAGACGAGGAGATGAGCTGTGGCTTCTGGGCACGACTGTAGCGCTGCACCCTGGAGCCAAGAACACTGCACCTTGCTGGCGGCCCACGTGTTTAGTAGTGACGCAACTGCTAGGATGCAGCTGAACGTCCATCTTCTGAGAGCGAGAAAATTTCCGCAGTCGGCAGGACTCGAACCTACGCTCCCAGAGGGAATCTGATTTCAAGTCAGACGCCTTAACCACTCGGCCACGACTGCACGTCTCAGAAGCGTCTCTCGACAACTGAAACTCCCACCTTTGCAAGCAATCTCATGGCAGAAGGCAGCATGGGCTCACTCTTTTCTGTAGTGATTCCACTGCCAGCACATTAGACGTTACGAAAGTGTATTAATTTTCGCCCCGACAGGGACTAGAACCCAGGACCCTTTGGTTGAAAACCTAACGCTCTACCGACTGAGCTATCCGCACCCACGCACGAGCATTGTCATACAGCTGCGTCGTGTGCGAGTGATTCGCATGTCGTAATTGCTGGCTTATGGCTCCAATGGCGACTTCACCGACTTCCCACTGACGCGCCGCTGACGCTAGTTTTCTGGCGTCTTAAGGGATGGACATACTTGCAAGTAGCTGCGAGATCATTGAAAAGAAACGCGGCGCCATTGCTTTTGCCGCACTCGACTGATTGAATTGCAATTCCTAAAAAGGAATGAACCTTCACTCTGTCCAACAATTTCAAGCACGTGTGTGTACTCACGAACTCGGCGAAGGCGCGAGAAAATGACGGGGGCGCACTCGTGGGCCTGCGACGGCTTCCTGCAGTCACATCGTCAGTGCGAGGTGGACCGGTAGGCACAGGAAGCAGCGGCCGTCGTGAAACTCAGCATTCTTAAACGGAAATTTTCGTCTTGTTTAGAATGGCGTCATTGGTTTGCACGCTCATTCATGCGTGTGAAAGTATTTGCTGCTCTTTACGCAGAATCGCACGCAGCCGGCGGGATTCGAAACTACTTTCGAGTCAGACGCCTTAACCACTCGGCCACGGCTGCCCCGAACGCAGCGTTCTCCCGACACGTGCAAATTGAACCGTTTAAAGCACTGTGGTGTCAGAAAACGGCGTTGCTGCATTCTTTTCCGTAGTGTTTCCACCACTACCAGAGGAAACGCTACCAAATTATTAAAATTTCCGCCCGAACAGGGACTTGAACCCTGGACCCTTAGGTTAAAAGCCTAATGCTCTACCGACTGAGCTAACCGGGCTCACAACGCCTTATGAAACATCTCACGATGCACAACGACACATTGACTCATGTCCTTTACTGTTGTGCAATCGCTGCATGGAGCTGTTAGTAGTTAAACGTCGCCTGAATGCTGTCTGCAAACTTATCGCGCAAAGCTCGTAACAGACCATCGAACAATGTTGACACACGATGCAAAAACAAACTGCAGCAGTCGTTACGTCTCATACGTTGGAGTAGAGGATTTACGTGTTTTGTCGACACTCATCGGGCAATTGGAAAATTCACAAGCACTTCGAATGCAATGTTTCCCACGTTTTCGCTCATTTCACGGTTCCGCTGGAGACGTTCTTCACCTCCTGGCACAAAACAGGGAACGCAGTCGGTAGGACGTTTTTTTTATTTTCTTACTTCTCAGAGAGTTGCCTACTGTGTTCCTCTTATGGCAAGCACTAGACAACCAGAACAGTTACAGAAGAGAGTCATGTCCGTTCTCGGCTCTAGTTACATTATCACAAAGTCAGAGCAATTCCATTGGCGTCGGCTTCAAAACGAAGCCGTGCCGAAACCCGGGATCGAACCAGGGACCTTTAGATCTTCAGTCTAACGCTCTCCCAACTGAGCTATTTCGGCTGACGTACAGCGCCCCTCTTTTGCACGTCTGCCCCGTTGCCAATTTCACAGTCATCTTCGTCTGAAAGAACACAGGGACGCCGAAAGGCGAACAGCAGATGCAGTAAAGTACCACACACATTTCTTCTGCTTCCATCGTCGTAACTAGCAAACATGTCGACTCGATTCATGTAATATTGACTTCGCTGACGCTGGAAAAGCTGTGCTATATCGATGCCACGTGCAACTAGTGTGCAGAGAACGAGGCAGAGGAAGGAGTGAGCCTCTCCAACGTGTGTGAGGCAGTATCTAGCAGATACACGCGGTAAAACGTTTGACTTGCGTTTGCTCATTAATTGCTACACGTCATCGTCTGCAAGCTAAAATAATCACATCTGCACTGCCCAGAGAGGCGACACTTGCACTGACACCTGGTGGACGGTTGTGAGACGAGGAGATGAGCTGTGGCTTCTGGGCACGACTGTAGCGCTGCACCCTGGAGCCAAGAACACTGCACCTTGCTGGCGGCCCACGTGTTTAGTAGTGACGCAACTGCTAGGATGCAGCTGAACGTCCATCTTCTGAGAGCGAGAAAATTTCCGCAGTCGGCAGGACTCGAACCTACGCTCCCAGAGGGAATCTGATTTCAAGTCAGACGCCTTAACCACTCGGCCACGACTGCACGTCTCAGAAGCGTCTCTCGACAACTGAAACTCCCACCTTTGCAAGCAATCTCATGGCAGAAGGCAGCATGGGCTCACTCTTTTCTGTAGTGATTCCACTGCCAGCACATTAGACGTTACGAAAGTGTATTAATTTTCGCCCCGACAGGGACTAGAACCCAGGACCCTTTGGTTGAAAACCTAACGCTCTACCGACTGAGCTATCCGCACCCACGCACGAGCATTGTCATACAGCTGCGTCGTGTGCGAGTGATTCGCATGTCGTAATTGCTGGCTTATGGCTCCAATGGCGACTTCACCGACTTCCCACTGACGCGCCGCTGACGCTAGTTTTCTGGCGTCTTAAGGGATGGACATACTTGCAAGTAGCTGCGAGATCATTGAAAAGAAACGCGGCGCCATTGCTTTTGCCGCACTCGACTGATTGAATTGCAATTCCTAAAAAGGAATGAACCTTCACTCTGTCCAACAATTTCAAGCACGTGTGTGTACTCACGAACTCGGCGAAGGCGCGAGAAAATGACGGGGGCGCACTCGTGGGCCTGCGACGGCTTCCTGCAGTCACATCGTCAGTGCGAGGTGGACCGGTAGGCACAGGAAGCAGCGGCCGTCGTGAAACTCAGCATTCTTAAACGGAAATTTTCGTCTTGTTTAGAATGGCGTCATTGGTTTGCACGCTCATTCATGCGTGTGAAAGTATTTGCTGCTCTTTACGCAGAATCGCACGCAGCCGGCGGGATTCGAAACTACTTTCGAGTCAGACGCCTTAACCACTCGGCCACGGCTGCCCCGAACGCAGCGTTCTCCCGACACGTGCAAATTGAACCGTTTAAAGCACTGTGGTGTCAGAAAACGGCGTTGCTGCATTCTTTTCCGTAGTGTTTCCACCACTACCAGAGGCAACGCTACCAAATTATTAAAATTTCCGCCCGAACAGGGACTTGAACCCTGGACCCTTAGGTTAAAAGCCTAATGCTCTACCGACTGAGCTATCCGGGCTCACAACGCCTTATGAAACATCTCACGATGCACAACGACACATTGACTCATGTCCTTTACTGTTGTGCAATCGCTGCATGGAGCTGTTAGTAGTTAAACGTCGCCTGAATGCTGTCTGCAAACTTATCGCGCAAAGCTCGTAACAGACCATCGAACAATGTTGACACACGATGCAAAAACAAACTGCAGCAGTCGTTACGTCTCATACGTTGGAGTAGAGGATTTACGTGTTTTGTCGACACTCATCGGGCAATTGGAAAATTCACAAGCACTTCGAATGCAATGTTTCCCACGTTTTCGCTCATTTCACGGTTCCGCTGGAGACGTTCTTCACCTCCTGGCACAAAACAGGGAACGCAGTCGGTAGGACGTTTTTTTATTTTCTTACTTCTCAGAGAGTTGCCTACTGTGTTCCTCTTATGGCAAGCACTAGACAACCAGAACAGTTACAGAAGAGAGTCATGTCCGTTCTCGGCTCTAGTTACATTATCACAAAGTCAGAGCAATTCCATTGGCGTCGGCTTCAAAACGAAGCCGTGCCGAAACCCGGGATCGAACCAGGGACCTTTAGATCTTCAGTCTAACGCTCTCCCAACTCAGCTATTTCGGCTGACGTACAGCGCCCCTCTTTTGCACGTCTGCCCCGTTGCCAATTTCACAGTCATCTTCGTCTGAAAGAACACAGGGACGCCGAAAGGCGAACAGCAGATGCAGTAAAGTACCACACACATTTCTTCTGCTTCCATCGTCGTAACTAGCAAACATGTCGACTCGATTCATGTAATATTGACTTCGCTGACGCTAGAAAAGCTGTGCTATATCGATGCCACGTGCAACTAGTGTGCAGAGAACGAGGCAGAGGAAGGAGTGAGCCTCTCCAACGTGTGTGAGGCAGTATCTAGCAGATACACGCGGTAAAACGTTTGACTTGCGTTTGCTCATTAATTGCTACACGTCATCGTCTGCAAGCTAAAATAATCACATCTGCACTGCCCAGAGAGGCGACACTTGCACTGACACCTGGTGGACGGTTGTGAGACGAGGAGATGAGCTGTGGCTTCTGGGCACGACTGTAGCGCTGCACCCTGGAGCCAAGAACACTGCACCTTGCTGGCGGCCCACGTGTTTAGTAGTGACGCAACTGCTAGGATGCAGCTGAACGTCCATCTTCTGAGAGCGAGAAAATTTCCGCAGTCGGCAGGACTCGAACCTACGCTCCCAGAGGGAATCTGATTTCAAGTCAGACGCCTTAACCACTCGGCCACGACTGCACGTCTCAGAAGCGTCTCTCGACAACTGAAACTCCCACCTTTGCAAGCAATCTCATGGCAGAAGGCAGCATGGGCTCACTCTTTTCTGTAGTGATTCCACTGCCAGCACATTAGACGTTACGAAAGTGTATTAATTTTCGCCCCGACAGGGACTAGAACCCAGGACCCTTTGGTTGAAAACCTAACGCTCTACCGACTGAGCTATCCGCACCCACGCACGAGCATTGTCATACAGCTGCGTCGTGTGCGAGTGATTCGCATGTCGTAATTGCTGGCTTATGGCTCCAATGGCGACTTCACCGACTTCCCACTGACGCGCCGCTGACGCTAGTTTTCTGGCGTCTTAAGGGATGGACATACTTGCAAGTAGCTGCGAGATCATTGAAAAGAAACGCGGCGCCATTGCTTTTGCCGCACTCGACTGATTGAATTGCAATTCCTAAAAAGGAATGAACCTTCACTCTGTCCAACAATTTCAAGCACGTGTGTGTACTCACGAACTCGGCGAAGGCGCGAGAAAATGACGGGGGCGCACTCGTGGGCCTGCGACGGCTTCCTGCAGTCACATCGTCAGTGCGAGGTGGACCGGTAGGCACAGGAAGCAGCGGCCGTCGTGAAACTCAGCATTCTTAAACGGAAATTTTCGTCTTGTTTAGAATGGCGTCATTGGTTTGCACGCTCATTCATGCGTGTGAAAGTATTTGCTGCTCTTTACGCAGAATCGCACGCAGCCGGCGGGATTCGAAACTACTTTCGAGTCAGACGCCTTAACCACTCGGCCACGGCTGCCCCGAACGCAGCGTTCTCCCGACACGTGCAAATTGAACCGCTTAAAGCACTGTGGTGTCAGAAAACGGCGTTGCTGCATTCTTTTCCGTAGTGTTTCCACCACTACCAGAGGAAACGCTACCAAATTATTAAAATTTCCGCCCGAACAGGGACTTGAACCCTGGACCCTTAGGTTAAAAGCCTAATGCTCTACCGACTGAGCTATCCGGGCTCACAACGCCTTATGAAACATCTCACGATGCACAACGACACATTGACTCATGTCCTTTACTGTTGTGCAATCGCTGCATGGAGCTGTTAGTAGTTAAACGTCGCCTGAATGCTGTCTGCAAACTTATCGCGCAAAGCTCGTAACAGACCATCGAACAATGTTGACACACGATGCAAAAACAAACTGCAGCAGTCGTTACGTCTCATACGTTGGAGTAGAGGATTTACGTGTTTTGTCGACACTCATCGGGCAATTGGAAAATTCACAAGCACTTCGAATGCAATGTTTCCCACGTTTTCGCTCATTTCACGGTTCCGCTGGAGACGTTCTTCACCTCCTGGCACAAAACAGGGAACGCAGTCGGTAGGACGTTTTTTTATTTTCTTACTTCTCAGAGAGTTGCCTACTGTGTTCCTCTTATGGCAAGCACTAGACAACCAGAACAGTTACAGAAGAGAGTCATGTCCGTTCTCGGCTCTAGTTACATTATCACAAAGTCAGAGCAATTCCATTGGCGTCGGCTTCAAAACGAAGCCGTGCCGAAACCCGGGATCGAACCAGGGACCTTTAGATCTTCAGTCTAACGCTCTCCCAACTCAGCTATTTCGGCTGACGTACAGCGCCCCTCTTTTGCACGTCTGCCCCGTTGCCAATTTCACAGTCATCTTCGTCTGAAAGAACACAGGGACGCCGAAAGGCGAACAGCAGATGCAGTAAAGTACCACACACATTTCTTCTGCTTCCATCGTCGTAACTAGCAAACATGTCGACTCGATTCATGTAATATTGACTTCGCTGACGCTAGAAAAGCTGTGCTATATCGATGCCACGTGCAACTAGTGTGCAGAGAACGAGGCAGAGGAAGGAGTGAGCCTCTCCAACGTGTGTGAGGCAGTATCTAGCAGATACACGCGGTAAAACGTTTGACTTGCGTTTGCTCATTAATTGCTACACGTCATCGTCTGCAAGCTAAAATAATCACATCTGCACTGCCCAGAGAGGCGACACTTGCACTGACACCTGGTGGACGGTTGTGAGACGAGGAGATGAGCTGTGGCTTCTGGGCACGACTGTAGCGCTGCACCCTGGAGCCAAGAACACTGCACCTTGCTGGCGGCCCACGTGTTTAGTAGTGACGCAACTGCTAGGATGCAGCTGAACGTCCATCTTCTGAGAGCGAGAAAATTTCCGCAGTCGGCAGGACTCGAACCTACGCTCCCAGAGGGAATCTGATTTCAAGTCAGACGCCTTAACCACTCGGCCACGACTGCACGTCTCAGAAGCGTCTCTCGACAACTGAAACTCCCACCTTTGCAAGCAATCTCATGGCAGAAGGCAGCATGGGCTCACTCTTTTCTGTAGTGATTCCACTGCCAGCACATTAGACGTTACGAAAGTGTATTAATTTTCGCCCCGACAGGGACTAGAACCCAGGACCCTTTGGTTGAAAACCTAACGCTCTACCGACTGAGCTATCCGCACCCACGCACGAGCATTGTCATACAGCTGCGTCGTGTGCGAGTGATTCGCATGTCGTAATTGCTGGCTTATGGCTCCAATGGCGACTTCACCGACTTCCCACTGACGCGCCGCTGACGCTAGTTTTCTGGCGTCTTAAGGGATGGACATACTTGCAAGTAGCTGCGAGATCATTGAAAAGAAACGCGGCGCCATTGCTTTTGCCGCACTCGACTGATTGAATTGCAATTCCTAAAAAGGAATGAACCTTCACTCTGTCCAACAATTTCAAGCACGTGTGTGTACTCACGAACTCGGCGAAGGCGCGAGAAAATGACGGGGGCGCACTCGTGGGCCTGCGACGGCTTCCTGCAGTCACATCGTCAGTGCGAGGTGGACCGGTAGGCACAGGAAGCAGCGGCCGTCGTGAAACTCAGCATTCTTAAACGGAAATTTTCGTCTTGTTTAGAATGGCGTCATTGGTTTGCACGCTCATTCATGCGTGTGAAAGTATTTGCTGCTCTTTACGCAGAATCGCACGCAGCCGGCGGGATTCGAAACTACTTTCGAGTCAGACGCCTTAACCACTCGGCCACGGCTGCCCCGAACGCAGCGTTCTCCCGACACGTGCAAATTGAACCGTTTAAAGCACTGTGGTGTCAGAAAACGGCGTTGCTGCATTCTTTTCCGTAGTGTTTCCACCACTACCAGAGGAAACGCTACCAAATTATTAAAATTTCCGCCCGAACAGGGACTTGAACCCTGTACCCTTAGGTTAAAAGCCTAATGCTCTACCGACTGAGCTATCCGGGCTCATAACGCCTTATGAAACATCTCACGATGCACAACGACACATTGACTCATGTCCTTTACTGTTGTGCAATCGCTGCATGGAGCTGTTAGTAGTTAAACGTCGCCTGAATGCTGTCTGCAAACTTATCGCGCAAAGCTCGTAACAGACCATCGAACAATGTTGACACACGATGCAAAAACAAACTGCAGCAGTCGTTACGTCTCATACGTTGGAGTAGAGGATTTACGTGTTTTGTCGACACTCATCGGGCAATTGGAAAATTCACAAGCACTTCGAATGCAATGTTTCCCACGTTTTCGCTCATTTCACGGTTCCGCTGGAGACGTTCTTCACCTCCTGGCACAAAACAGGGAACGCAGTCGGTAGGACGTTTTTTTATTTTCTTACTTCTCAGAGAGTTGCCTACTGTGTTCCTCTTATGGCAAGCACTAGACAACCAGAACAGTTACAGAAGAGAGTCATGTCCGTTCTCGGCTCTAGTTACATTATCACAAAGTCAGAGCAATTCCATTGGCGTCGGCTTCAAAACGAAGCCGTGCCGAAACCCGGGATCGAACCAGGGACCTTTAGATCTTCAGTCTAACGCTCTCCCAACTGAGCTATTTCGGCTGACGTACAGCGCCCCTCTTTTGCACGTCTGCCCCGTTGCCAATTTCACAGTCATCTTCGTCTGAAAGAACACAGGGACGCCGAAAGGCGAACAGCAGATGCAGTAAAGTACCACACACATTTCTTCTGCTTCCATCGTCGTAACTAGCAAACATGTCGACTCGATTCATGTAATATTGACTTCGCTGACGCTAGAAAAGCTGTGCTATATCGATGCCACGTGCAACTAGTGTGCAGAGAACGAGGCAGAGGAAGGAGTGAGCCTCTCCAACGTGTGTGAGGCAGTATCTAGCAGATACACGCGGTAAAACGTTTGACTTGCGTTTGCTCATTAATTGCTACACGTCATCGTCTGCAAGCTAAAATAATCACATCTGCACTGCCCAGAGAGGCGACACTTGCACTGACACCTGGTGGACGGTTGTGAGACGAGGAGATGAGCTGTGGCTTCTGGGCACGACTGTAGCGCTGCACCCTGGAGCCAAGAACACTGCACCTTGCTGGCGGCCCACGTGTTTAGTAGTGACGCAACTGCTAGGATGCAGCTGAACGTCCATCTTCTGAGAGCGAGAAAATTTCCGCAGTCGGCAGGACTCGAACCTACGCTCCCAGAGGGAATCTGATTTCAAGTCAGACGCCTTAACCACTCGGCCACGACTGCACGTCTCAGAGGCGTCTCTCGACAACTGAAACTCCCACCTTTGCAAGCAATCTCATGGCAGAAGGCAGCATGGGCTCACTCTTTTCTGTAGTGATTCCACTGCCAGCACATTAGACGTTACGAAAGTGTATTAATTTTCGCCCCGACAGGGACTAGAACCCAGGACCCTTTGGTTGAAAACCTAACGCTCTACCGACTGAGCTATCCGCACCCACGCACGAGCATTGTCATACAGCTGCGTCGTGTGCGAGTGATTCGCATGTCGTAATTGCTGGCTTATGGCTCCAATGGCGACTTCACCGACTTCCCACTGACGCGCCGCTGACGCTAGTTTTCTGGCGTCTTAAGGGATGGACATACTTGCAAGTAGCTGCGAGATCATTGAAAAGAAACGCGGCGCCATTGCTTTTGCCGCACTCGACTGATTGAATTGCAATTCCTAAAAAGGAATGAACCTTCACTCTGTCCAACAATTTCAAGCACGTGTGTGTACTCACGAACTCGGCGAAGGCGCGAGAAAATGACGGGGGCGCACTCGTGGGCCTGCGACGGCTTCCTGCAGTCACATCGTCAGTGCGAGGTGGACCGGTAGGCACAGGAAGCAGCGGCCGTCGTGAAACTCAGCATTCTTAAACGGAAATTTTCGTCTTGTTTAGAATGGCGTCATTGGTTTGCACGCTCATTCATGCGTGTGAAAGTATTTGCTGCTCTTTACGCAGAATCGCACGCAGCCGGCGGGATTCGAAACTACTTTCGAGTCAGACGCCTTAACCACTCGGCCACGGCTGCCCCGAACGCAGCGTTCTCCCGACACGTGCAAATTGAACCGTTTAAAGCACTGTGGTGTCAGAAAACGGCGTTGCTGCATTCTTTTCCGTAGTGTTTCCACCACTACCAGAGGAAACGCTACCAAATTATTAAAATTTCCGCCCGAACAGGGACTTGAACCCTGGACCCTTAGGTTAAAAGCCTAATGCTCTACCGACTGAGCTATCCGGGCTCACAACGCCTTATGAAACATCTCACGATGCACAACGACACATTGACTCATGTCCTTTACTGTTGTGCAATCGCTGCATGGAGCTGTTAGTAGTTAAACGTCGCCTGAATGCTGTCTGCAAACTTATCGCGCAAAGCTCGTAACAGACCATCGAACAATGTTGACACACGATGCAAAAACAAACTGCAGCAGTCGTTACGTCTCATACGTTGGAGTAGAGGATTTACGTGTTTTGTCGACACTCATCGGGCAATTGGAAAATTCACAAGCACTTCGAATGCAATGTTTCCCACGTTTTCGCTCATTTCACGGTTCCGCTGGAGACGTTCTTCACCTCCTGGCACAAAACAGGGAACGCAGTCGGTAGGACGTTTTTTTATTTTCTTACTTCTCAGAGAGTTGCCTACTGTGTTCCTCTTATGGCAAGCACTAGACAACCAGAACAGTTACAGAAGAGAGTCATGTCCGTTCTCGGCTCTAGTTACATTATCACAAAGTCAGAGCAATTCCATTGGCGTCGGCTTCAAAACGAAGCCGTGCCGAAACCCGGGATCGAACCAGGGACCTTTAGATCTTCAGTCTAACGCTCTCCCAACTCAGCTATTTCGGCTGACGTACAGCGCCCCTCTTTTGCACGTCTGCCCCGTTGCCAATTTCACAGTCATCTTCGTCTGAAAGAACACAGGGACGCCGAAAGGCGAACAGCAGATGCAGTAAAGTACCACACACATTTCTTCTGCTTCCATCGTCGTAACTAGCAAACATGTCGACTCGATTCATGTAATATTGACTTCGCTGACGCTAGAAAAGCTGTGCTATATCGATGCCACGTGCAACTAGTGTGCAGAGAACGAGGCAGAGGAAGGAGTGAGCCTCTCCAACGTGTGTGAGGCAGTATCTAGCAGATACACGCGGTAAAACGTTTGACTTGCGTTTGCTCATTAATTGCTACACGTCATCGTCTGCAAGCTAAAATAATCACATCTGCACTGCCCAGAGAGGCGACACTTGCACTGACACCTGGTGGACGGTTGTGAGACGAGGAGATGAGCTGTGGCTTCTGGGCACGACTGTAGCGCTGCACCCTGGAGCCAAGAACACTGCACCTTGCTGGCGGCCCACGTGTTTAGTAGTGACGCAACTGCTAGGATGCAGCTGAACGTCCATCTTCTGAGAGCGAGAAAATTTCCGCAGTCGGCAGGACTCGAACCTACGCTCCCAGAGGGAATCTGATTTCAAGTCAGACGCCTTAACCACTCGGCCACGACTGCACGTCTCAGAAGCGTCTCTCGACAACTGAAACTCCCACCTTTGCAAGCAATCTCATGGCAGAAGGCAGCATGGGCTCACTCTTTTCTGTAGTGATTCCACTGCCAGCACATTAGACGTTACGAAAGTGTATTAATTTTCGCCCCGACAGGGACTAGAACCCAGGACCCTTTGGTTGAAAACCTAACGCTCTACCGACTGAGCTATCCGCACCCACGCACGAGCATTGTCATACAGCTGCGTCGTGTGCGAGTGATTCGCATGTCGTAATTGCTGGCTTATGGCTCCAATGGCGACTTCACCGACTTCCCACTGACGCGCCGCTGACGCTAGTTTTCTGGCGTCTTAAGGGATGGACATACTTGCAAGTAGCTGCGAGATCATTGAAAAGAAACGCGGCGCCATTGCTTTTGCCGCACTCGACTGATTGAATTGCAATTCCTAAAAAGGAATGAACCTTCACTCTGTCCAACAATTTCAAGCACGTGTGTGTACTCACGAACTCGGCGAAGGCGCGAGAAAATGACGGGGGCGCACTCGTGGGCCTGCGACGGCTTCCTGCAGTCACATCGTCAGTGCGAGGTGGACCGGTAGGCACAGGAAGCAGCGGCCGTCGTGAAACTCAGCATTCTTAAACGGAAATTTTCGTCTTGTTTAGAATGGCGTCATTGGTTTGCACGCTCATTCATGCGTGTGAAAGTATTTGCTGCTCTTTACGCAGAATCGCACGCAGCCGGCGGGATTCGAAACTACTTTCGAGTCAGACGCCTTAACCACTCGGCCACGGCTGCCCCGAACGCAGCGTTCTCCCGACACGTGCAAATTGAACCGTTTAAAGCACTGTGGTGTCAGAAAACGGCGTTGCTGCATTCTTTTCCGTAGTGTTTCCACCACTACCAGAGGAAACGCTACCAAATTATTAAAATTTCCGCCCGAACAGGGACTTGAACCCTGGACCCTTAGGTTAAAAGCCTAATGCTCTACCGACTGAGCTAACCGGGCTCACAACGCCTTATGAAACATCTCACGATGCACAACGACACATTGACTCATGTCCTTTACTGTTGTGCAATCGCTGCATGGAGCTGTTAGTAGTTAAACGTCGCCTGAATGCTGTCTGCAAACTTATCGCGCAAAGCTCGTAACAGACCATCGAACAATGTTGACACACGATGCAAAAACAAACTGCAGCAGTCGTTACGTCTCATACGTTGGAGTAGAGGATTTACGTGTTTTGTCGACACTCATCGGGCAATTGGAAAATTCACAAGCACTTCGAATGCAATGTTTCCCACGTTTTCGCTCATTTCACGGTTCCGCTGGAGACGTTCTTCACCTCCTGGCACAAAACAGGGAACGCAGTCGGTAGGACGTTTTTTTATTTTCTTACTTCTCAGAGAGTTGCCTACTGTGTTCCTCTTATGGCAAGCACTAGACAACCAGAACAGTTACAGAAGAGAGTCATGTCCGTTCTCGGCTCTAGTTACATTATCACAAAGTCAGAGCAATTCCATTGGCGTCGGCTTCAAAACGAAGCCGTGCCGAAACCCGGGATCGAACCAGGGACCTTTAGATCTTCAGTCTAACGCTCTCCCAACTGAGCTATTTCGGCTGACGTACAGCGCCCCTCTTTTGCACGTCTGCCCCGTTGCCAATTTCACAGTCATCTTCGTCTGAAAGAACACAGGGACGCCGAAAGGCGAACAGCAGATGCAGTAAAGTACCACACACATTTCTTCTGCTTCCATCGTCGTAACTAGCAAACATGTCGACTCGATTCATGTAATATTGACTTCGCTGACGCTAGAAAAGCTGTGCTATATCGATGCCACGTGCAACTAGTGTGCAGAGAACGAGGCAGAGGAAGGAGTGAGCCTCTCCAACGTGTGTGAGGCAGTATCTAGCAGATACACGCGGTAAAACGTTTGACTTGCGTTTGCTCATTAATTGCTACACGTCATCGTCTGCAAGCTAAAATAATCACATCTGCACTGCCCAGAGAGGCGACACTTGCACTGACACCTGGTGGACGGTTGTGAGACGAGGAGATGAGCTGTGGCTTCTGGGCACGACTGTAGCGCTGCACCCTGGAGCCAAGAACACTGCACCTTGCTGGCGGCCCACGTGTTTAGTAGTGACGCAACTGCTAGGATGCAGCTGAACGTCCATCTTCTGGGAGCGAGAAAATTTCCGCAGTCGGCAGGACTCGAACCTACGCTCCCAGAGGGAATCTGATTTCAAGTCAGACGCCTTAACCACTCGGCCACGACTGCACGTCTCAGAAGCGTCTCTCGACAACTGAAACTCCCACCTTTGCAAGCAATCTCATGGCAGAAGGCAGCATGGGCTTACTCTTTTCTGTAGTGATTCCACTGCCAGCACATTAGACGTTACGAAAGTGTATTAATTTTCGCCCCGACAGGGACTAGAACCCAGGACCCTTTGGTTGAAAACCTAACGCTCTACCGACTGAGCTATCCGCACCCACGCACGAGCATTGTCATACAGCTGCGTCGTGTGCGAGTGATTCGCATGTCGTAATTGCTGGCTTATGGCTCCAATGGCGACTTCACCGACTTCCCACTGACGCGCCGCTGACGCTAGTTTTCTGGCGTCTTAAGGGATGGACATACTTGCAAGTAGCTGCGAGATCATTGAAAAGAAACGCGGCGCCATTGCTTTTGCCGCACTCGACTGATTGAATTGCAATTCCTAAAAAGGAATGAA
The DNA here is from genome assembly GCF_023897955.1 of Schistocerca gregaria. Taxonomy (NCBI): domain Eukaryota; kingdom Metazoa; phylum Arthropoda; class Insecta; order Orthoptera; family Acrididae; genus Schistocerca; species Schistocerca gregaria. The sequence continues at coordinate 285,147 of NW_026061796.1, read as the reverse complement.
CCTTCACTCTGTCCAACAATTTCAAGCACGTGTGTGTACTCACGAACTCGGCGAAGGCGCGAGAAAATGACGGGGGCGCACTCGTGGGCCTGCGACGGCTTCCTGCAGTCACATCGTCAGTGCGAGGTGGACCGGTAGGCACAGGAAGCAGCGGCCGTCGTGAAACTCAGCATTCTTAAACGGAAATTTTCGTCTTGTTTAGAATGGCGTCATTGGTTTGCACGCTCATTCATGCGTGTGAAAGTATTTGCTGCTCTTTACGCAGAATCGCACGCAGCCGGCGGGATTCGAAACTACTTTCGAGTCAGACGCCTTAACCACTCGGCCACGGCTGCCCCGAACGCAGCGTTCTCCCGACACGTGCAAATTGAACCGTTTAAAGCACTGTGGTGTCAGAAAACGGCGTTGCTGCATTCTTTTCCGTAGTGTTTCCACCACTACCAGAGGAAACGCTACCAAATTATTAAAATTTCCGCCCGAACAGGGACTTGAACCCTGGACCCTTAGGTTAAAAGCCTAATGCTCTACCGACTGAGCTAACCGGGCTCACAACGCCTTATGAAACATCTCACGATGCACAACGACACATTGACTCATGTCCTTTACTGTTGTGCAATCGCTGCATGGAGCTGTTAGTAGTTAAACGTCGCCTGAATGCTGTCTGCAAACTTATCGCGCAAAGCTCGTAACAGACCATCGAACAATGTTGACACACGATGCAAAAACAAACTGCAGCAGTCGTTACGTCTCATACGTTGGAGTAGAGGATTTACGTGTTTTGTCGACACTCATCGGGCAATTGGAAAATTCACAAGCACTTCGAATGCAATGTTTCCCACGTTTTCGCTCATTTCACGGTTCCGCTGGAGACGTTCTTCACCTCCTGGCACAAAACAGGGAACGCAGTCGGTAGGACGTTTTTTTATTTTCTTACTTCTCAGAGAGTTGCCTACTGTGTTCCTCTTATGGCAAGCACTAGACAACCAGAACAGTTACAGAAGAGAGTCATGTCCGTTCTCGGCTCTAGTTACATTATCACAAAGTCAGAGCAATTCCATTGGCGTCGGCTTCAAAACGAAGCCGTGCCGAAACCCGGGATCGAACCAGGGACCTTTAGATCTTCAGTCTAACGCTCTCCCAACTGAGCTATTTCGGCTGACGTACAGCGCCCCTCTTTTGCACGTCTGCCCCGTTGCCAATTTCACAGTCATCTTCGTCTGAAAGAACACAGGGACGCCGAAAGGCGAACAGCAGATGCAGTAAAGTACCACACACATTTCTTCTGCTTCCATCGTCGTAACTAGCAAACATGTCGACTCGATTCATGTAATATTGACTTCGCTGACGCTAGAAAAGCTGTGCTATATCGATGCCACGTGCAACTAGTGTGCAGAGAACGAGGCAGAGGAAGGAGTGAGCCTCTCCAACGTGTGTGAGGCAGTATCTAGCAGATACACGCGGTAAAACGTTTGACTTGCGTTTGCTCATTAATTGCTACACGTCATCGTCTGCAAGCTAAAATAATCACATCTGCACTGCCCAGAGAGGCGACACTTGCACTGACACCTGGTGGACGGTTGTGAGACGAGGAGATGAGCTGTGGCTTCTGGGCACGACTGTAGCGCTGCACCCTGGAGCCAAGAACACTGCACCTTGCTGGCGGCCCACGTGTTTAGTAGTGACGCAACTGCTAGGATGCAGCTGAACGTCCATCTTCTGGGAGCGAGAAAATTTCCGCAGTCGGCAGGACTCGAACCTACGCTCCCAGAGGGAATCTGATTTCAAGTCAGACGCCTTAACCACTCGGCCACGACTGCACGTCTCAGAAGCGTCTCTCGACAACTGAAACTCCCACCTTTGCAAGCAATCTCATGGCAGAAGGCAGCATGGGCTTACTCTTTTCTGTAGTGATTCCACTGCCAGCACATTAGACGTTACGAAAGTGTATTAATTTTCGCCCCGACAGGGACTAGAACCCAGGACCCTTTGGTTGAAAACCTAACGCTCTACCGACTGAGCTATCCGCACCCACGCACGAGCATTGTCATACAGCTGCGTCGTGTGCGAGTGATTCGCATGTCGTAATTGCTGGCTTATGGCTCCAATGGCGACTTCACCGACTTCCCACTGACGCGCCGCTGACGCTAGTTTTCTGGCGTCTTAAGGGATGGACATACTTGCAAGTAGCTGCGAGATCATTGAAAAGAAACGCGGCGCCATTGCTTTTGCCGCACTCGACTGATTGAATTGCAATTCCTAAAAAGGAATGAACCTTCACTCTGTCCAACAATTTCAAGCACGTGTGTGTACTCACGAACTCGGCGAAGGCGCGAGAAAATGACGGGGGCGCACTCGTGGGCCTGCGACGGCTTCCTGCAGTCACATCGTCAGTGCGAGGTGGACCGGTAGGCACAGGAAGCAGCGGCCGTCGTGAAACTCAGCATTCTTAAACGGAAATTTTCGTCTTGTTTAGAATGGCGTCATTGGTTTGCACGCTCATTCATGCGTGTGAAAGTATTTGCTGCTCTTTACGCAGAATCGCACGCAGCCGGCGGGATTCGAAACTACTTTCGAGTCAGACGCCTTAACCACTCGGCCACGGCTGCCCCGAACGCAGCGTTCTCCCGACACGTGCAAATTGAACCGTTTAAAGCACTGTGGTGTCAGAAAACGGCGTTGCTGCATTCTTTTCCGTAGTGTTTCCACCACTACCAGAGGAAACGCTACCAAATTATTAAAATTTCCGCCCGAACAGGGACTTGAACCCTGGACCCTTAGGTTAAAAGCCTAATGCTCTACCGACTGAGCTAACCGGGCTCACAACGCCTTATGAAACATCTCACGATGCACAACGACACATTGACTCATGTCCTTTACTGTTGTGCAATCGCTGCATGGAGCTGTTAGTAGTTAAACGTCGCCTGAATGCTGTCTGCAAACTTATCGCGCAAAGCTCGTAACAGACCATCGAACAATGTTGACACACGATGCAAAAACAAACTGCAGCAGTCGTTACGTCTCATACGTTGGAGTAGAGGATTTACGTGTTTTGTCGACACTCATCGGGCAATTGGAAAATTCACAAGCACTTCGAATGCAATGTTTCCCACGTTTTCGCTCATTTCACGGTTCCGCTGGAGACGTTCTTCACCTCCTGGCACAAAACAGGGAACGCAGTCGGTAGGACGTTTTTTTATTTTCTTACTTCTCAGAGAGTTGCCTACTGTGTTCCTCTTATGGCAAGCACTAGACAACCAGAACAGTTACAGAAGAGAGTCATGTCCGTTCTCGGCTCTAGTTACATTATCACAAAGTCAGAGCAATTCCATTGGCGTCGGCTTCAAAACGAAGCCGTGCCGAAACCCGGGATCGAACCAGGGACCTTTAGATCTTCAGTCTAACGCTCTCCCAACTGAGCTATTTCGGCTGACGTACAGCGCCCCTCTTTTGCACGTCTGCCCCGTTGCCAATTTCACAGTCATCTTCGTCTGAAAGAACACAGGGACGCCGAAAGGCGAACAGCAGATGCAGTAAAGTACCACACACATTTCTTCTGCTTCCATCGTCGTAACTAGCAAACATGTCGACTCGATTCATGTAATATTGACTTCGCTGACGCTAGAAAAGCTGTGCTATATCGATGCCACGTGCAACTAGTGTGCAGAGAACGAGGCAGAGGAAGGAGTGAGCCTCTCCAACGTGTGTGAGGCAGTATCTAGCAGATACACGCGGTAAAACGTTTGACTTGCGTTTGCTCATTAATTGCTACACGTCATCGTCTGCAAGCTAAAATAATCACATCTGCACTGCCCAGAGAGGCGACACTTGCACTGACACCTGGTGGACGGTTGTGAGACGAGGAGATGAGCTGTGGCTTCTGGGCACGACTGTAGCGCTGCACCCTGGAGCCAAGAACACTGCACCTTGCTGGCGGCCCACGTGTTTAGTAGTGACGCAACTGCTAGGATGCAGCTGAACGTCCATCTTCTGGGAGCGAGAAAATTTCCGCAGTCGGCAGGACTCGAACCTACGCTCCCAGAGGGAATCTGATTTCAAGTCAGACGCCTTAACCACTCGGCCACGACTGCACGTCTCAGAAGCGTCTCTCGACAACTGAAACTCCCACCTTTGCAAGCAATCTCATGGCAGAAGGCAGCATGGGCTTACTCTTTTCTGTAGTGATTCCACTGCCAGCACATTAGACGTTACGAAAGTGTATTAATTTTCGCCCCGACAGGGACTAGAACCCAGGACCCTTTGGTTGAAAACCTAACGCTCTACCGACTGAGCTATCCGCACCCACGCACGAGCATTGTCATACAGCTGCGTCGTGTGCGAGTGATTCGCATGTCGTAATTGCTGGCTTATGGCTCCAATGGCGACTTCACCGACTTCCCACTGACGCGCCGCTGACGCTAGTTTTCTGGCGTCTTAAGGGATGGACATACTTGCAAGTAGCTGCGAGATCATTGAAAAGAAACGCGGCGCCATTGCTTTTGCCGCACTCGACTGATTGAATTGCAATTCCTAAAAAGGAATGAACCTTCACTCTGTCCAACAATTTCAAGCACGTGTGTGTACTCACGAACTCGGCGAAGGCGCGAGAAAATGACGGGGGCGCACTCGTGGGCCTGCGACGGCTTCCTGCAGTCACATCGTCAGTGCGAGGTGGACCGGTAGGCACAGGAAGCAGCGGCCGTCGTGAAACTCAGCATTCTTAAACGGAAATTTTCGTCTTGTTTAGAATGGCGTCATTGGTTTGCACGCTCATTCATGCGTGTGAAAGTATTTGCTGCTCTTTACGCAGAATCGCACGCAGCCGGCGGGATTCGAAACTACTTTCGAGTCAGACGCCTTAACCACTCGGCCACGGCTGCCCCGAACGCAGCGTTCTCCCGACACGTGCAAATTGAACCGTTTAAAGCACTGTGGTGTCAGAAAACGGCGTTGCTGCATTCTTTTCCGTAGTGTTTCCACCACTACCAGAGGAAACGCTACCAAATTATTAAAATTTCCGCCCGAACAGGGACTTGAACCCTGGACCCTTAGGTTAAAAGCCTAATGCTCTACCGACTGAGCTATCCGGGCTCACAACGCCTTATGAAACATCTCACGATGCACAACGACACATTGACTCATGTCCTTTACTGTTGTGCAATCGCTGCATGGAGCTGTTAGTAGTTAAACGTCGCCTGAATGCTGTCTGCAAACTTATCGCGCAAAGCTCGTAACAGACCATCGAACAATGTTGACACACGATGCAAAAACAAACTGCAGCAGTCGTTACGTCTCATACGTTGGAGTAGAGGATTTACGTGTTTTGTCGACACTCATCGGGCAATTGGAAAATTCACAAGCACTTCGAATGCAATGTTTCCCACGTTTTCGCTCATTTCACGGTTCCGCTGGAGACGTTCTTCACCTCCTGGCACAAAACAGGGAACGCAGTCGGTAGGACGTTTTTTTATTTTCTTACTTCTCAGAGAGTTGCCTACTGTGTTCCTCTTATGGCAAGCACTAGACAACCAGAACAGTTACAGAAGAGAGTCATGTCCGTTCTCGGCTCTAGTTACATTATCACAAAGTCAGAGCAATTCCATTGGCGTCGGCTTCAAAACGAAGCCGTGCCGAAACCCGGGATCGAACCAGGGACCTTTAGATCTTCAGTCTAACGCTCTCCCAACTGAGCTATTTCGGCTGACGTACAGCGCCCCTCTTTTGCACGTCTGCCCCGTTGCCAATTTCACAGTCATCTTCGTCTGAAAGAACACAGGGACGCCGAAAGGCGAACAGCAGATGCAGTAAAGTACCACACACATTTCTTCTGCTTCCATCGTCGTAACTAGCAAACATGTCGACTCGATTCATGTAATATTGACTTCGCTGACGCTAGAAAAGCTGTGCTATATCGATGCCACGTGCAACTAGTGTGCAGAGAACGAGGCAGAGGAAGGAGTGAGCCTCTCCAACGTGTGTGAGGCAGTATCTAGCAGATACACGCGGTAAAACGTTTGACTTGCGTTTGCTCATTAATTGCTACACATCATCGTCTGCAAGCTAAAATAATCACATCTGCACTGCCCAGAGAGGCGACACTTGCACTGACACCTGGTGGACGGTTGTGAGACGAGGAGATGAGCTGTGGCTTCTGGGCACGACTGTAGCGCTGCACCCTGGAGCCAAGAACACTGCACCTTGCTGGCGGCCCACGTGTTTAGTAGTGACGCAACTGCTAGGATGCAGCTGAACGTCCATCTTCTGAGAGCGAGAAAATTTCCGCAGTCGGCAGGACTCGAACCTACGCTCCCAGAGGGAATCTGATTTCAAGTCAGACGCCTTAACCACTCGGCCACGACTGCACGTCTCACAGGCGTCTCTCGACAACTGAAACTCCCACCTTTGCAAGCAATCTCATGGCAGAAGGCAGCATGGGCTCACTCTTTTCTGTAGTGATTCCACTGCCAGCACATTAGACGTTACGAAAGTGTATTAATTTTCGCCCCGACAGGGACTAGAACCCAGGACCCTTTGGTTGAAAACCTAACGCTCTACCGACTGAGCTATCCGCACCCACGCACGAGCATTGTCATACAGCTGCGTCGTGTGCGAGTGATTCGCATGTCGTAATTGCTGGCTTATGGCTCCAATGGCGACTTCACCGACTTCCCACTGACGCGCCGCTGACGCTAGTTTTCTGGCGTCTTAAGGGATGGACATACTTGCAAGTAGCTGCGAGATCATTGAAAAGAAACGCGGCGCCATTGCTTTTGCCGCACTCGACTGATTGAATTGCAATTCCTAAAAAGGAATGAACCTTCACTCTGTCCAACAATTTCAAGCACGTGTGTGTACTCACGAACTCGGCGAAGGCGCGAGAAAATGACGGGGGCGCACTCGTGGGCCTGCGACGGCTTCCTGCAGTCACATCGTCAGTGCGAGGTGGACCGGTAGGCACAGGAAGCAGCGGCCGTCGTGAAACTCAGCATTCTTAAACGGAAATTTTCGTCTTGTTTAGAATGGCGTCATTGGTTTGCACGCTCATTCATGCGTGTGAAAGTATTTGCTGCTCTTTACGCAGAATCGCACGCAGCCGGCGGGATTCGAAACTACTTTCGAGTCAGACGCCTTAACCACTCGGCCACGGCTGCCCCGAACGCAGCGTTCTCCCGACACGTGCAAATTGAACCGTTTAAAGCACTGTGGTGTCAGAAAACGGCGTTGCTGCATTCTTTTCCGTAGTGTTTCCACCACTACCAGAGGAAACGCTACCAAATTATTAAAATTTCCGCCCGAACAGGGACTTGAACCCTGGACCCTTAGGTTAAAAGCCTAATGCTCTACCGACTGAGCTATCCGGGCTCACAACGCCTTATGAAACATCTCACGATGCACAACGACACATTGACTCATGTCCTTTACTGTTGTGCAATCGCTGCATGGAGCTGTTAGTAGTTAAACGTCGCCTGAATGCTGTCTGCAAACTTATCGCGCAAAGCTCGTAACAGACCATCGAACAATGTTGACACACGATGCAAAAACAAACTGCAGCAGTCGTTACGTCTCATACGTTGGAGTAGAGGATTTACGTGTTTTGTCGACACTCATCGGGCAATTGGAAAATTCACAAGCACTTCGAATGCAATGTTTCCCACGTTTTCGCTCATTTCACGGTTCCGCTGGAGACGTTCTTCACCTCCTGGCACAAAACAGGGAACGCAGTCGGTAGGACGTTTTTTTATTTTCTTACTTCTCAGAGAGTTGCCTACTGTGTTCCTCTTATGGCAAGCACTAGACAACCAGAACAGTTACAGAAGAGAGTCATGTCCGTTCTCGGCTCTAGTTACATTATCACAAAGTCAGAGCAATTCCATTGGCGTCGGCTTCAAAACGAAGCCGTGCCGAAACCCGGGATCGAACCAGGGACCTTTAGATCTTCAGTCTAACGCTCTCCCAACTCAGCTATTTCGGCTGACGTACAGCGCCCCTCTTTTGCACGTCTGCCCCGTTGCCAATTTCACAGTCATCTTCGTCTGAAAGAACACAGGGACGCCGAAAGGCGAACAGCAGATGCAGTAAAGTACCACACACATTTCTTCTGCTTCCATCGTCGTAACTAGCAAACATGTCGACTCGATTCATGTAATATTGACTTCGCTGACGCTAGAAAAGCTGTGCTATATCGATGCCACGTGCAACTAGTGTGCAGAGAACGAGGCAGAGGAAGGAGTGAGCCTCTCCAACGTGTGTGAGGCAGTATCTAGCAGATACACGCGGTAAAACGTTTGACTTGCGTTTGCTCATTAATTGCTACACATCATCGTCTGCAAGCTAAAATAATCACATCTGCACTGCCCAGAGAGGCGACACTTGCACTGACACCTGGTGGACGGTTGTGAGACGAGGAGATGAGCTGTGGCTTCTGGGCACGACTGTAGCGCTGCACCCTGGAGCCAAGAACACTGCACCTTGCTGGCGGCCCACGTGTTTAGTAGTGACGCAACTGCTAGGATGCAGCTGAACGTCCATCTTCTGAGAGCGAGAAAATTTCCGCAGTCGGCAGGACTCGAACCTACGCTCCCAGAGGGAATCTGATTTCAAGTCAGACGCCTTAACCACTCGGCCACGACTGCACGTCTCAGAGGCGTCTCTCGACAACTGAAACTCCCACCTTTGCAAGCAATCTCATGGCAGAAGGCAGCATGGGCTCACTCTTTTCTGTAGTGATTCCACTGCCAGCACATTAGACGTTACGAAAGTGTATTAATTTTCGCCCCGACAGGGACTAGAACCCAGGACCCTTTGGTATCTGTCTCGCGTGTGTACCGACTGAGCTATCCGCACCCACGCACGAGCATTGTCATACAGCTGCGTCGTGTGCGAGTGATTCGCATGTCGTAATTGCTGGCTTATGGCTCCAATGGCGACTTCACCGACTTCCCACTGACGCGCCGCTGACGCTAGTTTTCTGGCGTCTTAAGGGATGGACATACTTGCAAGTAGCTGCGAGATCATTGAAAAGAAACGCGGCGCCATTGCTTTTGCCGCACTCGACTGATTGAATTGCAATTCCTAAAAAGGAATGAACCTTCACTCTGTCCAACAATTTCAAGCACGTGTGTGTACTCACGAACTCGGCGAAGGCGCGAGAAAATGACGGGGGCGCACTCGTGGGCCTGCGACGGCTTCCTGCAGTCACATCGTCAGTGCGAGGTGGACCGGTAGGCACAGGAAGCAGCGGCCGTCGTGAAACTCAGCATTCTTAAACGGAAATTTTCGTCTTGTTTAGAATGGCGTCATTGGTTTGCACGCTCATTCATGCGTGTGAAAGTATTTGCTGCTCTTTACGCAGAATCGCACGCAGCCGGCGGGATTCGAAACTACTTTCGAGTCAGACGCCTTAACCACTCGGCCACGGCTGCCCCGAACGCAGCGTTCTCCCGACACGTGCAAATTGAACCGTTTAAAGCACTGTGGTGTCAGAAAACGGCGTTGCTGCATTCTTTTCCGTAGTGTTTCCACCACTACCAGAGGAAACGCTACCAAATTATTAAAATTTCCGCCCGAACAGGGACTTGAACCCTGGACCCTTAGGTTAAAAGCCTAATGCTCTACCGACTGAGCTATCCGGGCTCACAACGCCTTATGAAACATCTCACGATGCACAACGACACATTGACTCATGTCCTTTACTGTTGTGCAATCGCTGCATGGAGCTGTTAGTAGTTAAACGTCGCCTGAATGCTGTCTGCAAACTTATCGCGCAAAGCTCGTAACAGACCATCGAACAATGTTGACACACGATGCAAAAACAAACTGCAGCAGTCGTTACGTCTCATACGTTGGAGTAGAGGATTTACGTGTTTTGTCGACACTCATCGGGCAATTGGAAAATTCACAAGCACTTCGAATGCAATGTTTCCCACGTTTTCGCTCATTTCACGGTTCCGCTGGAGACGTTCTTCACCTCCTGGCACAAAACAGGGAACGCAGTCGGTAGGACGTTTTTTTATTTTCTTACTTCTCAGAGAGTTGCCTACTGTGTTCCTCTTATGGCAAGCACTAGACAACCAGAACAGTTACAGAAGAGAGTCATGTCCGTTCTCGGCTCTAGTTACATTATCACAAAGTCAGAGCAATTCCATTGGCGTCGGCTTCAAAACGAAGCCGTGCCGAAACCCGGGATCGAACCAGGGACCTTTAGATCTTCAGTCTAACGCTCTCCCAACTGAGCTATTTCGGCTGACGTACAGCGCCCCTCTTTTGCACGTCTGCCCCGTTGCCAATTTCACAGTCATCTTCGTCTGAAAGAACACAGGGACGCCGAAAGGCGAACAGCAGATGCAGTAAAGTACCACACACATTTCTTCTGCTTCCATCGTCGTAACTAGCAAACATGTCGACTCGATTCATGTAATATTGACTTCGCTGACGCTAGAAAAGCTGTGCTATATCGATGCCACGTGCAACTAGTGTGCAGAGAACGAGGCAGAGGAAGGAGTGAGCCTCTCCAACGTGTGTGAGGCAGTATCTAGCAGATACACGCGGTAAAACGTTTGACTTGCGTTTGCTCATTAATTGCTACACGTCATCGTCTGCAAGCTAAAATAATCACATCTGCACTGCCCAGAGAGGCGACACTTGCACTGACACCTGGTGGACGGTTGTGAGACGAGGAGATGAGCTGTGGCTTCTGGGCACGACTGTAGCGCTGCACCCTGGAGCCAAGAACACTGCACCTTGCTGGCGGCCCACGTGTTTAGTAGTGACGCAACTGCTAGGATGCAGCTGAACGTCCATCTTCTGGGAGCGAGAAAATTTCCGCAGTCGGCAGAACTCGAACCTACGCTCCCAGAGGGAATCTGATTTCAAGTCAGACGCCTTAACCACTCGGCCACGACTGCACGTCTCAGAGGCGTCTCTCGACAACTGAAACTCCCACCTTTGCAAGCAATCTCATGGCAGAAGGCAGCATGGGCTCACTCTTTTCTGTAGTGATTCCACTGCCAGCACATTAGACGTTACGAAAGTGTATTAATTTTCGCCCCGACAGGGACTAGAACCCAGGACCCTTTGGTTGAAAACCTAACGCTCTACCGACTGAGCTATCCGCACCCACGCACGAGCATTGTCATACAGCTGCGTCGTGTGCGAGTGATTCGCATGTCGTAATTGCTGGCTTATGGCTCCAATGGCGACTTCACCGACTTCCCACTGACGCGCCGCTGACGCTAGTTTTCTGGCGTCTTAAGGGATGGACATACTTGCAAGTAGCTGCGAGATCATTGAAAAGAAACGCGGCGCCATTGCTTTTGCCGCACTCGACTGATTGAATTGCAATTCCTAAAAAGGAATGAACCTTCACTCTGTCCAACAATTTCAAGCACGTGTGTGTACTCACGAACTCGGCGAAGGCGCGAGAAAATGACGGGGGCGCACTCGTGGGCCTGCGACGGCTTCCTGCAGTCACATCGTCAGTGCGAGGTGGACCGGTAGGCACAGGAAGCAGCGGCCGTCGTGAAACTCAGCATTCTTAAACGGAAATTTTCGTCTTGTTTAGAATGGCGTCATTGGTTTGCACGCTCATTCATGCGTGTGAAAGTATTTGCTGCTCTTTACGCAGAATCGCACGCAGCCGGCGGGATTCGAAACTACTTTCGAGTCAGACGCCTTAACCACTCGGCCACGGCTGCCCCGAACGCAGCGTTCTCCCGACACGTGCAAATTGAACCGTTTAAAGCACTGTGGTGTCAGAAAACGGCGTTGCTGCATTCTTTTCCGTAGTGTTTCCACCACTACCAGAGGAAACGCTACCAAATTATTAAAATTTCCGCCCGAACAGGGACTTGAACCCTGGACCCTTAGGTTAAAAGCCTAATGCTCTACCGACTGAGCTATCCGGGCTCACAACGCCTTATGAAACATCTCACGATGCACAACGACACATTGACTCATGTCCTTTACTGTTGTGCAATCGCTGCATGGAGCTGTTAGTAGTTAAACGTCGCCTGAATGCTGTCTGCAAACTTATCGCGCAAAGCTCGTAACAGACCATCGAACAATGTTGACACACGATGCAAAAACAAACTGCAGCAGTCGTTACGTCTCATACGTTGGAGTAGAGGATTTACGTGTTTTGTCGACACTCATCGGGCAATTGGAAAATTCACAAGCACTTCGAATGCAATGTTTCCCACGTTTTCGCTCATTTCACGGTTCCGCTGGAGACGTTCTTCACCTCCTGGCACAAAACAGGGAACGCAGTCGGTAGGACGTTTTTTTATTTTCTTACTTCTCAGAGAGTTGCCTACTGTGTTCCTCTTATGGCAAGCACTAGACAACCAGAACAGTTACAGAAGAGAGTCATGTCCGTTCTCGGCTCTAGTTACATTATCACAAAGTCAGAGCAATTCCATTGGCGTCGGCTTCAAAACGAAGCCGTGCCGAAACCCGGGATCGAACCAGGGACCTTTAGATCTTCAGTCTAACGCTCTCCCAACTGAGCTATTTCGGCTGACGTACAGCGCCCCTCTTTTGCACGTCTGCCCCGTTGCCAATTTCACAGTCATCTTCGTCTGAAAGAACACAGGGACGCCGAAAGGCGAACAGCAGATGCAGTAAAGTACCACACACATTTCTTCTGCTTCCATCGTCGTAACTAGCAAACATGTCGACTCGATTCATGTAATATTGACTTCGCTGACGCTAGAAAAGCTGTGCTATATCGATGCCACGTGCAACTAGTGTGCAGAGAACGAGGCAGAGGAAGGAGTGAGCCTCTCCAACGTGTGTGAGGCAGTATCTAGCAGATACACGCGGTAAAACGTTTGACTTGCGTTTGCTCATTAATTGCTACACGTCATCGTCTGCAAGCTAAAATAATCACATCTGCACTGCCCAGAGAGGCGACACTTGCACTGACACCTGGTGGACGGTTGTGAGACGAGGAGATGAGCTGTGGCTTCTGGGCACGACTGTAGCGCTGCACCCTGGAGCCAAGAACACTGCACCTTGCTGGCGGCCCACGTGTTTAGTAGTGACGCAACTGCTAGGATGCAGCTGAACGTCCGTCTTCTGAGAGCGAGAAAATTTCCGCAGTCGGCAGGACTCGAACCTACGCTCCCAGAGGGAATCTGATTTCAAGTCAGACGCCTTAACCACTCGGCCACGACTGCACGTCTCAGAAGCGTCTCTCGACAACTGAAACTCCCACCTTTGCAAGCAATCTCATGGCAAAAGGCAGCATGGGCTCACTCTTTTCTGTAGTGATTCCACTGCCAGCACATTAGACGTTACGAAAGTGTATTAATTTTCGCCCCGACAGGGACTAGAACCCAGGACCCTTTGGTTGAAAACCTAACGCTCTACCGACTGAGCTATCCGCACCCACGCACGAGCATTGTCATACAGCTGCGTCGTGTGCGAGTGATTCGCATGTCGTAATTGCTGGCTTATGGCTCCAATGGCGACTTCACCGACTTCCCACTGACGCGCCGCTGACGCTAGTTTTCTGGCGTCTTAAGGGATGGACATACTTGCAAGTAGCTGCGAGATCATTGAAAAGAAACGCGGCGCCATTGCTTTTGCCGCACTCGACTGATTGAATTGCAATTCCTAAAAAGGAATGAACCTTCACTCTGTCCAACAATTTCAAGCACGTGTGTGTACTCACGAACTCGGCGAAGGCGCGAGAAAATGACGGGGGCGCACTCGTGGGCCTGCGACGGCTTCCTGCAGTCACATCGTCAGTGCGAGGTGGACCGGTAGGCACAGGAAGCAGCGGCCGTCGTGAAACTCAGCATTCTTAAACGGAAATTTTCGTCTTGTTTAGAATGGCGTCATTGGTTTGCACGCTCATTCATGCGTGTGAAAGTATTTGCTGCTCTTTACGCAGAATCGCACGCAGCCGGCGGGATTCGAAACTACTTTCGAGTCAGACGCCTTAACCACTCGGCCACGGCTGCCCCGAACGCAGCGTTCTCCCGACACGTGCAAATTGAACCGTTTAAAGCACTGTGGTGTCAGAAAACGGCGTTGCTGCATTCTTTTCCGTAGTGTTTCCACCACTACCAGAGGAAACGCTACCAAATTATTAAAATTTCCGCCCGAACAGGGACTTGAACCCTGGACCCTTAGGTTAAAAGCCTAATGCTCTACCGACTGAGCTATCCGGGCTCACAACGCCTTATGAAACATCTCACGATGCACAACGACACATTGACTCATGTCCTTTACTGTTGTGCAATCGCTGCATGGAGCTGTTAGTAGTTAAACGTCGCCTGAATGCTGTCTGCAAACTTATCGCGCAAAGCTCGTAACAGACCATCGAACAATGTTGACACACGATGCAAAAACAAACTGCAGCAGTCGTTACGTCTCATACGTTGGAGTAGAGGATTTACGTGTTTTGTCGACACTCATCGGGCAATTGGAAAATTCACAAGCACTTCGAATGCAATGTTTCCCACGTTTTCGCTCATTTCACGGTTCCGCTGGAGACGTTCTTCACCTCCTGGCACAAAACAGGGAACGCAGTCGGTAGGACGTTTTTTTATTTTCTTACTTCTCAGAGAGTTGCCTACTGTGTTCCTCTTATGGCAAGCACTAGACAACCAGAACAGTTACAGAAGAGAGTCATGTCCGTTCTCGGCTCTAGTTACATTATCACAAAGTCAGAGCAATTCCATTGGCGTCGGCTTCAAAACGAAGCCGTGCCGAAACCCGGGATCGAACCAGGGACCTTTAGATCTTCAGTCTAACGCTCTCCCAACTGAGCTATTTCGGCTGACGTACAGCGCCCCTCTTTTGCACGTCTGCCCCGTTGCCAATTTCACAGTCATCTTCGTCTGAAAGAACACAGGGACGCCGAAAGGCGAACAGCAGATGCAGTAAAGTACCACACACATTTCTTCTGCTTCCATCGTCGTAACTAGCAAACATGTCGACTCGATTCATGTAATATTGACTTCGCTGACGCTAGAAAAGCTGTGCTATATCGATGCCACGTGCAACTAGTGTGCAGAGAACGAGGCAGAGGAAGGAGTGAGCCTCTCCAACGTGTGTGAGGCAGTATCTAGCAGATACACGCGGTAAAACGTTTGACTTGCGTTTGCTCATTAATTGCTACACGTCATCGTCTGCAAGCTAAAATAATCACATCTGCACTGCCCAGAGAGGCGACACTTGCACTGACACCTGGTGGACGGTTGTGAGACGAGGAGATGAGCTGTGGCTTCTGGGCACGACTGTAGCGCTGCACCCTGGAGCCAAGAACACTGCACCTTGCTGGCGGCCCACGTGTTTAGTAGTGACGCAACTGCTAGGATGCAGCTGAACGTCCATCTTCTGGGAGCGAGAAAATTTCCGCAGTCGGCAGGACTCGAACCTACGCTCCCAGAGGGAATCTGATTTCAAGTCAGACGCCTTAACCACTCGGCCACGACTGCACGTCTCAGAGGCGTCTCTCGACAACTGAAACTCCCACCTTTGCAAGCAATCTCATGGCAGAAGGCAGCATGGGCTCACTCTTTTCTGTAGTGATTCCACTGCCAGCACATTAGACGTTACGAAAGTGTATTAATTTTCGCCCCGACAGGGACTAGAACCCAGGACCCTTTGGTTGAAAACCTAACGCTCTACCGACTGAGCTATCCGCACCCACGCACGAGCATTGTCATACAGCTGCGTCGTGTGCGAGTGATTCGCATGTCGTAATTGCTGGCTTATGGCTCCAATGGCGACTTCACCGACTTCCCACTGACGCGCCGCTGACGCTAGTTTTCTGGCGTCTTAAGGGATGGACATACTTGCAAGTAGCTGCGAGATCATTGAAAAGAAACGCGGCGCCATTGCTTTTGCCGCACTCGACTGATTGAATTGCAATTCCTAAAAAGGAATGAACCTTCACTCTGTCCAACAATTTCAAGCACGTGTGTGTACTCACGAACTCGGCGAAGGCGCGAGAAAATGACGGGGGCGCACTCGTGGGCCTGCGACGGCTTCCTGCAGTCACATCGTCAGTGCGAGGTGGACCGGTAGGCACAGGAAGCAGCGGCCGTCGTGAAACTCAGCATTCTTAAACGGAAATTTTCGTCTTGTTTAGAATGGCGTCATTGGTTTGCACGCTCATTCATGCGTGTGAAAGTATTTGCTGCTCTTTACGCAGAATCGCACGCAGCCGGCGGGATTCGAAACTACTTTCGAGTCAGACGCCTTAACCACTCGGCCACGGCTGCCCCGAACGCAGCGTTCTCCCGACACGTGCAAATTGAACCGTTTAAAGCACTGTGGTGTCAGAAAACGGCGTTGCTGCATTCTTTTCCGTAGTGTTTCCACCACTACCAGAGGCAACGCTACAAAATTATTAAAATTTCCGCCCGAACAGGGACTTGAACCCTGGACCCTTAGGTTAAAAGCCTAATGCTCTACCGACTGAGCTATCCGAGCTCACAACGCCTTATGAAACATCTCACGATGCACAACGACACATTGACTCATGTCCTTTACTGTTGTGCAATCGCTGCATGGAGCTGTTAGTAGTTAAACGTCGCCTGAATGCTGTCTGCAAACTTATCGCGCAAAGCTCGTAACAGACCATCGAACAATGTTGACACACGATGCAAAAACAAACTGCAGCAGTCGTTACGTCTCATACGTTGGAGTAGAGGATTTACGTGTTTTGTCGACACTCATCGGGCAATTGGAAAATTCACAAGCACTTCGAATGCAATGTTTCCCACGTTTTCGCTCATTTCACGGTTCCGCTGGAGACGTTCTTCACCTCCTGGCACAAAACAGGGAACGCAGTCGGTAGGACGTTTTTTTATTTTCTTATTTCTCAGAGAGTTGCCTACTGTGTTCCTCTTATGGCAAGCACTAGACAACCAGAACAGTTACAGAAGAGAGTCATGTCCGTTCTCGGCTCTAGTTACATTATCACAAAGTCAGAGCAATTCCATTGGCGTCGGCTTCAAAACGAAGCCGTGCCGAAACCCGGGATCGAACCAGGGACCTTTAGATCTTCAGTCTAACGCTCTCCCAACTGAGCTATTTCGGCTGACGTACAGCGCCCCTCTTTTGCACGTCTGCCCCGTTGCCAATTTCACAGTCATCTTCGTCTGAAAGAACACAGGGACGCCGAAAGGCGAACAGCAGATGCAGTAAAGTACCACACACATTTCTTCTGCTTCCATCGTCGTAACTAGCAAACATGTCGACTCGATTCATGTAATATTGACTTCGCTGACGCTAGAAAAGCTGTGCTATATCGATGCCACGTGCAACTAGTGTGCAGAGAACGAGGCAGAGGAAGGAGTGAGCCTCTCCAACGTGTGTGAGGCAGTATCTAGCAGATACACGCGGTAAAACGTTTGACTTGCGTTTGCTCATTAATTGCTACACGTCATCGTCTGCAAGCTAAAATAATCACATCTGCACTGCCCAGAGAGGCGACACTTGCACTGACACCTGGTGGACGGTTGTGAGACGAGGAGATGAGCTGTGGCTTCTGGGCACGACTGTAGCGCTGCACCCTGGAGCCAAGAACACTGCACCTTGCTGGCGGCCCACGTGTTTAGTAGTGACGCAACTGCTAGGATGCAGCTGAACGTCCATCTTCTGAGAGCGAGAAAATTTCCGCAGTCGGCAGGACTCGAACCTACGCTCCCAGAGGGAATCTGATTTCAAGTCAGACGCCTTAACCACTCGGCCACGACTGCACGTCTCAGAAGCGTCTCTCGACAACTGAAACTCCCACCTTTGCAAGCAATCTCATGGCAGAAGGCAGCATGGGCTCACTCTTTTCTGTAGTGATTCCACTGCCAGCACATTAGACGTTACGAAAGTGTATTAATTTTCGCCCCGACAGGGACTAGAACCCAGGACCCTTTGGTTGAAAACCTAACGCTCTACCGACTGAGCTATCCGCACCCACGCACGAGCATTGTCATACAGCTGCGTCGTGTGCGAGTGATTCGCATGTCGTAATTGCTGGCTTATGGCTCCAATGGCGACTTCACCGACTTCCCACTGACGCGCCGCTGACGCTAGTTTTCTGGCGTCTTAAGGGATGGACATACTTGCAAGTAGCTGCGAGATCATTGAAAAGAAACGCGGCGCCATTGCTTTTGCCGCACTCGACTGATTGAATTGCAATTCCTAAAAAGGAATGAACCTTCACTCTGTCCAACAATTTCAAGCACGTGTGTGTACTCACGAACTCGGCGAAGGCGCGAGAAAATGACGGGGGCGCACTCGTGGGCCTGCGACGGCTTCCTGCAGTCACATCGTCAGTGCGAGGTGGACCGGTAGGCACAGGAAGCAGCGGCCGTCGTGAAACTCAGCATTCTTAAACGGAAATTTTCGTCTTGTTTAGAATGGCGTCATTGGTTTGCACGCTCATTCATGCGTGTGAAAGTATTTGCTGCTCTTTACGCAGAATCGCACGCAGCCGGCGGGATTCGAAACTACTTTCGAGTCAGACGCCTTAACCACTCGGCCACGGCTGCCCCGAACGCAGCGTTCTCCCGACACGTGCAAATTGAACCGTTTAAAGCACTGTGGTGTCAGAAAACGGCGTTGCTGCATTCTTTTCCGTAGTGTTTCCACCACTACCAGAGGAAACGCTACCAAATTATTAAAATTTCCGCCCGAACAGGGACTTGAACCCTGGACCCTTAGGTTAAAAGCCTAATGCTCTACCGACTGAGCTATCCGGGCTCACAACGCCTTATGAAACATCTCACGATGCACAACGACACATTGACTCATGTCCTTTACTGTTGTGCAATCGCTGCATGGAGCTGTTAGTAGTTAAACGTCGCCTGAATGCTGTCTGCAAACTTATCGCGCAAAGCTCGTAACAGACCATCGAACAATGTTGACACACGATGCAAAAACAAACTGCAGCAGTCGTTACGTCTCATACGTTGGAGTAGAGGATTTACGTGTTTTGTCGACACTCATCGGGCAATTGGAAAATTCACAAGCACTTCGAATGCAATGTTTCCCACGTTTTCGCTCATTTCACGGTTCCGCTGGAGACGTTCTTCACCTCCTGGCACAAAACAGGGAACGCAGTCGGTAGGACGTTTTTTTATTTTCTTACTTCTCAGAGAGTTGCCTACTGTGTTCCTCTTATGGCAAGCACTAGACAACCAGAACAGTTACAGAAGAGAGTCATGTCCGTTCTCGGCTCTAGTTACATTATCACAAAGTCAGAGCAATTCCATTGGCGTCGGCTTCAAAACGAAGCCGTGCCGAAACCCGGGATCGAACCAGGGACCTTTAGATCTTCAGTCTAACGCTCTCCCAACTGAGCTATTTCGGCTGACGTACAGCGCCCCTCTTTTGCACGTCTGCCCCGTTGCCAATTTCACAGTCATCTTCGTCTGAAAGAACACAGGGACGCCGAAAGGCGAACAGCAGATGCAGTAAAGTACCACACACATTTCTTCTGCTTCCATCGTCGTAACTAGCAAACATGTCGACTCGATTCATGTAATATTGACTTCGCTGACGCTAGAAAAGCTGTGCTATATCGATGCCACGTGCAACTAGTGTGCAGAGAACGAGGCAGAGGAAGGAGTGAGCCTCTCCAACGTGTGTGAGGCAGTATCTAGCAGATACACGCGGTAAAACGTTTGACTTGCGTTTGCTCATTAATTGCTACACGTCATCGTCTGCAAGCTAAAATAATCACATCTGCACTGCCCAGAGAGGCGACACTTGCACTGACACCTGGTGGACGGTTGTGAGACGAGGAGATGAGCTGTGGCTTCTGGGCACGACTGTAGCGCTGCACCCTGGAGCCAAGAACACTGCACCTTGCTGGCGGCCCACGTGTTTAGTAGTGACGCAACTGCTAGGATGCAGCTGAACGTCCATCTTCTGGGAGCGAGAAAATTTCCGCAGTCGGCAGGACTCGAACCTACGCTCCCAGAGGGAATCTGATTTCAAGTCAGACGCCTTAACCACTCGGCCACGACTGCACGTCTCAGAGGCGTCTCTCGACAACTGAAACTCCCACCTTTGCAAGCAATCTCATGGCAGAAGGCAGCATGGGCTCACTCTTTTCTGTAGTGATTCCACTGCCAGCACATTAGACGTTACGAAAGTGTATTAATTTTCGCCCCGACAGGGACTAGAACCCAGGACCCTTTGGTTGAAAACCTAACGCTCTACCGACTGAGCTATCCGCACCCACGCACGAGCATTGTCATACAGCTGCGTCGTGTGCGAGTGATTCGCATGTCGTAATTGCTGGCTTATGGCTCCAATGGCGACTTCACCGACTTCCCACTGACGCGCCGCTGACGCTAGTTTTCTGGCGTCTTAAGGGATGGACATACTTGCAAGTAGCTGCGAGATCATTGAAAAGAAACGCGGCGCCATTGCTTTTGCCGCACTCGACTGATTGAATTGCAATTCCTAAAAAGGAATGAACCTTCACTCTGTCCAACAATTTCAAGCACGTGTGTGTACTCACGAACTCGGCGAAGGCGCGAGAAAATGACGGGGGCGCACTCGTGGGCCTGCGACGGCTTCCTGCAGTCACATCGTCAGTGCGAGGTGGACCGGTAGGCACAGGAAGCAGCGGCCGTCGTGAAACTCAGCATTCTTAAACGGAAATTTTCGTCTTGTTTAGAATGGCGTCATTGGTTTGCACGCTCATTCATGCGTGTGAAAGTATTTGCTGCTCTTTACGCAGAATCGCACGCAGCCGGCGGGATTCGAAACTACTTTCGAGTCAGACGCCTTAACCACTCGGCCACGGCTGCCCCGAACGCAGCGTTCTCCCGACACGTGCAAATTGAACCGTTTAAAGCACTGTGGTGTCAGAAAACGGCGTTGCTGCATTCTTTTCCGTAGTGTTTCCACCACTACCAGAGGCAACGCTACCAAATTATTAAAATTTCCGCCCGAACAGGGACTTGAACCCTGGACCCTTAGGTTAAAAGCCTAATGCTCTACCGACTGAGCTATCCGAGCTCACAACGCCTTATGAAACATCTCACGATGCACAACGACACATTGACTCATGTCCTTTACTGTTGTGCAATCGCTGCATGGAGCTGTTAGTAGTTAAACGTCGCCTGAATGCTGTCTGCAAACTTATCGCGCAAAGCTCGTAACAGACCATCGAACAATGTTGACACACGATGCAAAAACAAACTGCAGCAGTCGTTACGTCTCATACGTTGGAGTAGAGGATTTACGTGTTTTGTCGACACTCATCGGGCAATTGGAAAATTCACAAGCACTTCGAATGCAATGTTTCCCACGTTTTCGCTCATTTCACGGTTCCGCTGGAGACGTTCTTCACCTCCTGGCACAAAACAGGGAACGCAGTCGGTAGGACGTTTTTTTATTTTCTTATTTCTCAGAGAGTTGCCTACTGTGTTCCTCTTATGGCAAGCACTAGACAACCAGAACAGTTACAGAAGAGAGTCATGTCCGTTCTCGGCTCTAGTTACATTATCACAAAGTCAGAGCAATTCCATTGGCGTCGGCTTCAAAACGAAGCCGTGCCGAAACCCGGGATCGAACCAGGGACCTTTAGATCTTCAGTCTAACGCTCTCCCAACTGAGCTATTTCGGCTGACGTACAGCGCCCCTCTTTTGCACGTCTGCCCCGTTGCCAATTTCACAGTCATCTTCGTCTGAAAGAACACAGGGACGCCGAAAGGCGAACAGCAGATGCAGTAAAGTACCACACACATTTCTTCTGCTTCCATCGTCGTAACTAGCAAACATGTCGACTCGATTCATGTAATATTGACTTCGCTGACGCTAGAAAAGCTGTGCTATATCGATGCCACGTGCAACTAGTGTGCAGAGAACGAGGCAGAGGAAGGAGTGAGCCTCTCCAACGTGTGTGAGGCAGTATCTAGCAGATACACGCGGTAAAACGTTTGACTTGCGTTTGCTCATTAATTGCTACACGTCATCGTCTGCAAGCTAAAATAATCACATCTGCACTGCCCAGAGAGGCGACACTTGCACTGACACCTGGTGGACGGTTGTGAGACGAGGAGATGAGCTGTGGCTTCTGGGCACGACTGTAGCGCTGCACCCTGGAGCCAAGAACACTGCACCTTGCTGGCGGCCCACGTGTTTAGTAGTGACGCAACTGCTAGGATGCAGCTGAACGTCCATCTTCTGAGAGCGAGAAAATTTCCGCAGTCGGCAGGACTCGAACCTACGCTCCCAGAGGGAATCTGATTTCAAGTCAGACGCCTTAACCACTCGGCCACGACTGCACGTCTCAGAAGCGTCTCTCGACAACTGAAACTCCCACCTTTGCAAGCAATCTCATGGCAGAAGGCAGCATGGGCTCACTCTTTTCTGTAGTGATTCCACTGCCAGCACATTAGACGTTACGAAAGTGTATTAATTTTCGCCCCGACAGGGACTAGAACCCAGGACCCTTTGGTTGAAAACCTAACGCTCTACCGACTGAGCTATCCGCACCCACGCACGAGCATTGTCATACAGCTGCGTCGTGTGCGAGTGATTCGCATGTCGTAATTGCTGGCTTATGGCTCCAATGGCGACTTCACCGACTTCCCACTGACGCGCCGCTGACGCTAGTTTTCTGGCGTCTTAAGGGATGGACATACTTGCAAGTAGCTGCGAGATCATTGAAAAGAAACGCGGCGCCATTGCTTTTGCCGCACTCGACTGATTGAATTGCAATTCCTAAAAAGGAATGAACCTTCACTCTGTCCAACAATTTCAAGCACGTGTGTGTACTCACGAACTCGGCGAAGGCGCGAGAAAATGACGGGGGCGCACTCGTGGGCCTGCGACGGCTTCCTGCAGTCACATCGTCAGTGCGAGGTGGACCGGTAGGCACAGGAAGCAGCGGCCGTCGTGAAACTCAGCATTCTTAAACGGAAATTTTCGTCTTGTTTAGAATGGCGTCATTGGTTTGCACGCTCATTCATGCGTGTGAAAGTATTTGCTGCTCTTTACGCAGAATCGCACGCAGCCGGCGGGATTCGAAACTACTTTCGAGTCAGACGCCTTAACCACTCGGCCACGGCTGCCCCGAACGCAGCGTTCTCCCGACACGTGCAAATTGAACCGTTTAAAGCACTGTGGTGTCAGAAAACGGCGTTGCTGCATTCTTTTCCGTAGTGTTTCCACCACTACCAGAGGAAACGCTACCAAATTATTAAAATTTCCGCCCGAACAGGGACTTGAACCCTGGACCCTTAGGTTAAAAGCCTAATGCTCTACCGACTGAGCTATCCGGGCTCACAACGCCTTATGAAACATCTCACGATGCACAACGACACATTGACTCATGTCCTTTACTGTTGTGCAATCGCTGCATGGAGCTGTTAGTAGTTAAACGTCGCCTGAATGCTGTCTGCAAACTTATCGCGCAAAGCTCGTAACAGACCATCGAACAATGTTGACACACGATGCAAAAACAAACTGCAGCAGTCGTTACGTCTCATACGTTGGAGTAGAGGATTTACGTGTTTTGTCGACACTCATCGGGCAATTGGAAAATTCACAAGCACTTCGAATGCAATGTTTCCCACGTTTTCGCTCATTTCACGGTTCCGCTGGAGACGTTCTTCACCTCCTGGCACAAAACAGGGAACGCAGTCGGTAGGACGTTTTTTTATTTTCTTACTTCTCAGAGAGTTGCCTACTGTGTTCCTCTTATGGCAAGCACTAGACAACCAGAACAGTTACAGAAGAGAGTCATGTCCGTTCTCGGCTCTAGTTACATTATCACAAAGTCAGAGCAATTCCATTGGCGTCGGCTTCAAAACGAAGCCGTGCCGAAACCCGGGATCGAACCAGGGACCTTTAGATCTTCAGTCTAACGCTCTCCCAACTGAGCTATTTCGGCTGACGTACAGCGCCCCTCTTTTGCACGTCTGCCCCGTTGCCAATTTCACAGTCATCTTCGTCTGAAAGAACACAGGGACGCCGAAAGGCGAACAGCAGATGCAGTAAAGTACCACACACATTTCTTCTGCTTCCATCGTCGTAACTAGCAAACATGTCGACTCGATTCATGTAATATTGACTTCGCTGACGCTAGAAAAGCTGTGCTATATCGATGCCACGTGCAACTAGTGTGCAGAGAACGAGGCAGAGGAAGGAGTGAGCCTCTCCAACGTGTGTGAGGCAGTATCTAGCAGATACACGCGGTAAAACGTTTGACTTGCGTTTGCTCATTAATTGCTACACGTCATCGTCTGCAAGCTAAAATAATCACATCTGCACTGCCCAGAGAGGCGACACTTGCACTGACACCTGGTGGACGGTTGTGAGACGAGGAGATGAGCTGTGGCTTCTGGGCACGACTGTAGCGCTGCACCCTGGAGCCAAGAACACTGCACCTTGCTGGCGGCCCACGTGTTTAGTAGTGACGCAACTGCTAGGATGCAGCTGAACGTCCATCTTCTGGGAGCGAGAAAATTTCCGCAGTCGGCAGGACTCGAACCTACGCTCCCAGAGGGAATCTGATTTCAAGTCAGACGCCTTAACCACTCGGCCACGACTGCACGTCTCAGAGGCGTCTCTCGACAACTGAAACTCCCACCTTTGCAAGCAATCTCATGGCAGAAGGCAGCATGGGCTCACTCTTTTCTGTAGTGATTCCACTGCCAGCACATTAGACGTTACGAAAGTGTATTAATTTTCGCCCCGACAGGGACTAGAACCCAGGACCCTTTGGTTGAAAACCTAACGCTCTACCGACTGAGCTATCCGCACCCACGCACGAGCATTGTCATACAGCTGCGTCGTGTGCGAGTGATTCGCATGTCGTAATTGCTGGCTTATGGCTCCAATGGCGACTTCACCGACTTCCCACTGACGCGCCGCTGACGCTAGTTTTCTGGCGTCTTAAGGGATGGACATACTTGCAAGTAGCTGCGAGATCATTGAAAAGAAACGCGGCGCCATTGCTTTTGCCGCACTCGACTGATTGAATTGCAATTCCTAAAAAGGAATGAACCTTCACTCTGTCCAACAATTTCAAGCACGTGTGTGTACTCACGAACTCGGCGAAGGCGCGAGAAAATGACGGGGGCGCACTCGTGGGCCTGCGACGGCTTCCTGCAGTCACATCGTCAGTGCGAGGTGGACCGGTAGGCACAGGAAGCAGCGGCCGTCGTGAAACTCAGCATTCTTAAACGGAAATTTTCGTCTTGTTTAGAATGGCGTCATTGGTTTGCACGCTCATTCATGCGTGTGAAAGTATTTGCTGCTCTTTACGCAGAATCGCACGCAGCCGGCGGGATTCGAAACTACTTTCGAGTCAGACGCCTTAACCACTCGGCCACGGCTGCCCCGAACGCAGCGTTCTCCCGACACGTGCAAATTGAACCGTTTAAAGCACTGTGGTGTCAGAAAACGGCGTTGCTGCATTCTTTTCCGTAGTGTTTCCACCACTACCAGAGGAAACGCTACCAAATTATTAAAATTTCCGCCCGAACAGGGACTTGAACCCTGGACCCTTAGGTTAAAAGCCTAATGCTCTACCGACTGAGCTATCCGGGCTCACAACGCCTTATGAAACATCTCACGATGCACAACGACACATTGACTCATGTCCTTTACTGTTGTGCAATCGCTGCATGGAGCTGTTAGTAGTTAAACGTCGCCTGAATGCTGTCTGCAAACTTATCGCGCAAAGCTCGTAACAGACCATCGAACAATGTTGACACACGATGCAAAAACAAACTGCAGCAGTCGTTACGTCTCATACGTTGGAGTAGAGGATTTACGTGTTTTGTCGACACTCATCGGGCAATTGGAAAATTCACAAGCACTTCGAATGCAATGTTTCCCACGTTTTCGCTCATTTCACGGTTCCGCTGGAGACGTTCTTCACCTCCTGGCACAAAACAGGGAACGCAGTCGGTAGGACGTTTTTTTATTTTCTTACTTCTCAGAGAGTTGCCTACTGTGTTCCTCTTATGGCAAGCACTAGACAACCAGAACAGTTACAGAAGAGAGTCATGTCCGTTCTCGGCTCTAGTTACATTATCACAAAGTCAGAGCAATTCCATTGGCGTCGGCTTCAAAACGAAGCCGTGCCGAAACCCGGGATCGAACCAGGGACCTTTAGATCTTCAGTCTAACGCTCTCCCAACTGAGCTATTTCGGCTGACGTACAGCGCCCCTCTTTTGCACGTCTGCCCCGTTGCCAATTTCACAGTCATCTTCGTCTGAAAGAACACAGGGACGCCGAAAGGCGAACAGCAGATGCAGTAAAGTACCACACACATTTCTTCTGCTTCCATCGTCGTAACTAGCAAACATGTCGACTCGATTCATGTAATATTGACTTCGCTGACGCTAGAAAAGCTGTGCTATATCGATGCCACGTGCAACTAGTGTGCAGAGAACGAGGCAGAGGAAGGAGTGAGCCTCTCCAACGTGTGTGAGGCAGTATCTAGCAGATACACGCGGTAAAACGTTTGACTTGCGTTTGCTCATTAATTGCTACACGTCATCGTCTGCAAGCTAAAATAATCACATCTGCACTGCCCAGAGAGGCGACACTTGCACTGACACCTGGTGGACGGTTGTGAGACGAGGAGATGAGCTGTGGCTTCTGGGCACGACTGTAGCGCTGCACCCTGGAGCCAAGAACACTGCACCTTGCTGGCGGCCCACGTGTTTAGTAGTGACGCAACTGCTAGGATGCAGCTGAACGTCCATCTTCTGGGAGCGAGAAAATTTCCGCAGTCGGCAGGACTCGAACCTACGCTCCCAGAGGGAATCTGATTTCAAGTCAGACGCCTTAACCACTCGGCCACGACTGCACGTCTCAGAGGCGTCTCTCGACAACTGAAACTCCCACCTTTGCAAGCAATCTCATGGCAGAAGGCAGCATGGGCTCACTCTTTTCTGTAGTGATTCCACTGCCAGCACATTAGACGTTACGAAAGTGTATTAATTTTCGCCCCGACAGGGACTAGAACCCAGGACCCTTTGGTTGAAAACCTAACGCTCTACCGACTGAGCTATCCGCACCCACGCACGAGCATTGTCATACAGCTGCGTCGTGTGCGAGTGATTCGCATGTCGTAATTGCTGGCTTATGGCTCCAATGGCGACTTCACCGACTTCCCACTGACGCGCCGCTGACGCTAGTTTTCTGGCGTCTTAAGGGATGGACATACTTGCAAGTAGCTGCGAGATCATTGAAAAGAAACGCGGCGCCATTGCTTTTGCCGCACTCGACTGATTGAATTGCAATTCCTAAAAAGGAATGAACCTTCACTCTGTCCAACAATTTCAAGCACGTGTGTGTACTCACGAACTCGGCGAAGGCGCGAGAAAATGACGGGGGCGCACTCGTGGGCCTGCGACGGCTTCCTGCAGTCACATCGTCAGTGCGAGGTGGACCGGTAGGCACAGGAAGCAGCGGCCGTCGTGAAACTCAGCATTCTTAAACGGAAATTTTCGTCTTGTTTAGAATGGCGTCATTGGTTTGCACGCTCATTCATGCGTGTGAAAGTATTTGCTGCTCTTTACGCAGAATCGCACGCAGCCGGCGGGATTCGAAACTACTTTCGAGTCAGACGCCTTAACCACTCGGCCACGGCTGCCCCGAACGCAGCGTTCTCCCGACACGTGCAAATTGAACCGTTTAAAGCACTGTGGTGTCAGAAAACGGCGTTGCTGCATTCTTTTCCGTAGTGTTTCCACCACTACCAGAGGAAACGCTACCAAATTATTAAAATTTCCGCCCGAACAGGGACTTGAACCCTGGACCCTTAGGTTAAAAGCCTAATGCTCTACCGACTGAGCTATCCGGGCTCACAACGCCTTATGAAACATCTCACGATGCACAACGACACATTGACTCATGTCCTTTACTGTTGTGCAATCGCTGCATGGAGCTGTTAGTAGTTAAACGTCGCCTGAATGCTGTCTGCAAACTTATCGCGCAAAGCTCGTAACAGACCATCGAACAATGTTGACACACGATGCAAAAACAAACTGCAGCAGTCGTTACGTCTCATACGTTGGAGTAGAGGATTTACGTGTTTTGTCGACACTCATCGGGCAATTGGAAAATTCACAAGCACTTCGAATGCAATGTTTCCCACGTTTTCGCTCATTTCACGGTTCCGCTGGAGACGTTCTTCACCTCCTGGCACAAAACAGGGAACGCAGTCGGTAGGACGTTTTTTTATTTTCTTACTTCTCAGAGAGTTGCCTACTGTGTTCCTCTTATGGCAAGCACTAGACAACCAGAACAGTTACAGAAGAGAGTCATGTCCGTTCTCGGCTCTAGTTACATTATCACAAAGTCAGAGCAATTCCATTGGCGTCGGCTTCAAAACGAAGCCGTGCCGAAACCCGGGATCGAACCAGGGACCTTTAGATCTTCAGTCTAACGCTCTCCCAACTGAGCTATTTCGGCTGACGTACAGCGCCCCTCTTTTGCACGTCTGCCCCGTTGCCAATTTCACAGTCATCTTCGTCTGAAAGAACACAGGGACGCCGAAAGGCGAACAGCAGATGCAGTAAAGTACCACACACATTTCTTCTGCTTCCATCGTCGTAACTAGCAAACATGTCGACTCGATTCATGTAATATTGACTTCGCTGACGCTAGAAAAGCTGTGCTATATCGATGCCACGTGCAACTAGTGTGCAGAGAACGAGGCAGAGGAAGGAGTGAGCCTCTCCAACGTGTGTGAGGCAGTATCTAGCAGATACACGCGGTAAAACGTTTGACTTGCGTTTGCTCATTAATTGCTACACGTCATCGTCTGCAAGCTAAAATAATCACATCTGCACTGCCCAGAGAGGCGACACTTGCACTGACACCTGGTGGACGGTTGTGAGACGAGGAGATGAGCTGTGGCTTCTGGGCACGACTGTAGCGCTGCACCCTGGAGCCAAGAACACTGCACCTTGCTGGCGGCCCACGTGTTTAGTAGTGACGCAACTGCTAGGATGCAGCTGAACGTCCATCTTCTGGGAGCGAGAAAATTTCCGCAGTCGGCAGGACTCGAACCTACGCTCCCAGAGGGAATCTGATTTCAAGTCAGACGCCTTAACCACTCGGCCACGACTGCACGTCTCAGAGGCGTCTCTCGACAACTGAAACTCCCACCTTTGCAAGCAATCTCATGGCAGAAGGCAGCATGGGCTCACTCTTTTCTGTAGTGATTCCACTGCCAGCACATTAGACGTTACGAAAGTGTATTAATTTTCGCCCCGACAGGGACTAGAACCCAGGACCCTTTGGTTGAAAACCTAACGCTCTACCGACTGAGCTATCCGCACCCACGCACGAGCATTGTCATACAGCTGCGTCGTGTGCGAGTGATTCGCATGTCGTAATTGCTGGCTTATGGCTCCAATGGCGACTTCACCGACTTCCCACTGACGCGCCGCTGACGCTAGTTTTCTGGCGTCTTAAGGGATGGACATACTTGCAAGTAGCTGCGAGATCATTGAAAAGAAACGCGGCGCCATTGCTTTTGCCGCACTCGACTGATTGAATTGCAATTCCTAAAAAGGAATGAACCTTCACTCTGTCCAACAATTTCAAGCACGTGTGTGTACTCACGAACTCGGCGAAGGCGCGAGAAAATGACGGGGGCGCACTCGTGGGCCTGCGACGGCTTCCTGCAGTCACATCGTCAGTGCGAGGTGGACCGGTAGGCACAGGAAGCAGCGGCCGTCGTGAAACTCAGCATTCTTAAACGGAAATTTTCGTCTTGTTTAGAATGGCGTCATTGGTTTGCACGCTCATTCATGCGTGTGAAAGTATTTGCTGCTCTTTACGCAGAATCGCACGCAGCCGGCGGGATTCGAAACTACTTTCGAGTCAGACGCCTTAACCACTCGGCCACGGCTGCCCCGAACGCAGCGTTCTCCCGACACGTGCAAATTGAACCGTTTAAAGCACTGTGGTGTCAGAAAACGGCGTTGCTGCATTCTTTTCCGTAGTGTTTCCACCACTACCAGAGGAAACGCTACCAAATTATTAAAATTTCCGCCCGAACAGGGACTTGAACCCTGGACCCTTAGGTTAAAAGCCTAATGCTCTACCGACTGAGCTATCCGGGCTCACAACGCCTTATGAAACATCTCACGATGCACAACGACACATTGACTCATGTCCTTTACTGTTGTGCAATCGCTGCATGGAGCTGTTAGTAGTTAAACGTCGCCTGAATGCTGTCTGCAAACTTATCGCGCAAAGCTCGTAACAGACCATCGAACAATGTTGACACACGATGCAAAAACAAACTGCAGCAGTCGTTACGTCTCATACGTTGGAGTAGAGGATTTACGTGTTTTGTCGACACTCATCGGGCAATTGGAAAATTCACAAGCACTTCGAATGCAATGTTTCCCACGTTTTCGCTCATTTCACGGTTCCGCTGGAGACGTTCTTCACCTCCTGGCACAAAACAGGGAACGCAGTCGGTAGGACGTTTTTTTATTTTCTTACTTCTCAGAGAGTTGCCTACTGTGTTCCTCTTATGGCAAGCACTAGACAACCAGAACAGTTACAGAAGAGAGTCATGTCCGTTCTCGGCTCTAGTTACATTATCACAAAGTCAGAGCAATTCCATTGGCGTCGGCTTCAAAACGAAGCCGTGCCGAAACCCGGGATCGAACCAGGGACCTTTAGATCTTCAGTCTAACGCTCTCCCAACTCAGCTATTTCGGCTGACGTACAGCGCCCCTCTTTTGCACGTCTGCCCCGTTGCCAATTTCACAGTCATCTTCGTCTGAAAGAACACAGGGACGCCGAAAGGCGAACAGCAGATGCAGTAAAGTACCACACACATTTCTTCTGCTTCCATCGTCGTAACTAGCAAACATGTCGACTCGATTCATGTAATATTGACTTCGCTGACGCTAGAAAAGCTGTGCTATATCGATGCCACGTGCAACTAGTGTGCAGAGAACGAGGCAGAGGAAGGAGTGAGCCTCTCCAACGTGTGTGAGGCAGTATCTAGCAGATACACGCGGTAAAACGTTTGACTTGCGTTTGCTCATTAATTGCTACACGTCATCGTCTGCAAGCTAAAATAATCACATCTGCACTGCCCAGAGAGGCGACACTTGCACTGACACCTGGTGGACGGTTGTGAGACGAGG
Source organism: Schistocerca gregaria (assembly GCF_023897955.1). Lineage (NCBI taxonomy): Eukaryota > Metazoa > Arthropoda > Insecta > Orthoptera > Acrididae > Schistocerca > Schistocerca gregaria. The sequence goes on along the minus strand of NW_026061796.1, from coordinate 254,034 downwards.
AGATGAGCTGTGGCTTCTGGGCACGACTGTAGCGCTGCACCCTGGAGCCAAGAACACTGCACCTTGCTGGCGGCCCACGTGTTTAGTAGTGACGCAACTGCTAGGATGCAGCTGAACGTCCATCTTCTGGGAGCGAGAAAATTTCCGCAGTCGGCAGGACTCGAACCTACGCTCCCAGAGGGAATCTGATTTCAAGTCAGACGCCTTAACCACTCGGCCACGACTGCACGTCTCAGAGGCGTCTCTCGACAACTGAAACTCCCACCTTTGCAAGCAATCTCATGGCAGAAGGCAGCATGGGCTCACTCTTTTCTGTAGTGATTCCACTGCCAGCACATTAGACGTTACGAAAGTGTATTAATTTTCGCCCCGACAGGGACTAGAACCCAGGACCCTTTGGTTGAAAACCTAACGCTCTACCGACTGAGCTATCCGCACCCACGCACGAGCATTGTCATACAGCTGCGTCGTGTGCGAGTGATTCGCATGTCGTAATTGCTGGCTTATGGCTCCAATGGCGACTTCACCGACTTCCCACTGACGCGCCGCTGACGCTAGTTTTCTGGCGTCTTAAGGGATGGACATACTTGCAAGTAGCTGCGAGATCATTGAAAAGAAACGCGGCGCCATTGCTTTTGCCGCACTCGACTGATTGAATTGCAATTCCTAAAAAGGAATGAACCTTCACTCTGTCCAACAATTTCAAGCACGTGTGTGTACTCACGAACTCGGCGAAGGCGCGAGAAAATGACGGGGGCGCACTCGTGGGCCTGCGACGGCTTCCTGCAGTCACATCGTCAGTGCGAGGTGGACCGGTAGGCACAGGAAGCAGCGGCCGTCGTGAAACTCAGCATTCTTAAACGGAAATTTTCGTCTTGTTTAGAATGGCGTCATTGGTTTGCACGCTCATTCATGCGTGTGAAAGTATTTGCTGCTCTTTACGCAGAATCGCACGCAGCCGGCGGGATTCGAAACTACTTTCGAGTCAGACGCCTTAACCACTCGGCCACGGCTGCCCCGAACGCAGCGTTCTCCCGACACGTGCAAATTGAACCGTTTAAAGCACTGTGGTGTCAGAAAACGGCGTTGCTGCATTCTTTTCCGTAGTGTTTCCACCACTACCAGAGGAAACGCTACCAAATTATTAAAATTTCCGCCCGAACAGGGACTTGAACCCTGGACCCTTAGGTTAAAAGCCTAATGCTCTACCGACTGAGCTATCCGGGCTCACAACGCCTTATGAAACATCTCACGATGCACAACGACACATTGACTCATGTCCTTTACTGTTGTGCAATCGCTGCATGGAGCTGTTAGTAGTTAAACGTCGCCTGAATGCTGTCTGCAAACTTATCGCGCAAAGCTCGTAACAGACCATCGAACAATGTTGACACACGATGCAAAAACAAACTGCAGCAGTCGTTACGTCTCATACGTTGGAGTAGAGGATTTACGTGTTTTGTCGACACTCATCGGGCAATTGGAAAATTCACAAGCACTTCGAATGCAATGTTTCCCACGTTTTCGCTCATTTCACGGTTCCGCTGGAGACGTTCTTCACCTCCTGGCACAAAACAGGGAACGCAGTCGGTAGGACGTTTTTTTATTTTCTTACTTCTCAGAGAGTTGCCTACTGTGTTCCTCTTATGGCAAGCACTAGACAACCAGAACAGTTACAGAAGAGAGTCATGTCCGTTCTCGGCTCTAGTTACATTATCACAAAGTCAGAGCAATTCCATTGGCGTCGGCTTCAAAACGAAGCCGTGCCGAAACCCGGGATCGAACCAGGGACCTTTAGATCTTCAGTCTAACGCTCTCCCAACTGAGCTATTTCGGCTGACGTACAGCGCCCCTCTTTTGCACGTCTGCCCCGTTGCCAATTTCACAGTCATCTTCGTCTGAAAGAACACAGGGACGCCGAAAGGCGAACAGCAGATGCAGTAAAGTACCACACACATTTCTTCTGCTTCCATCGTCGTAACTAGCAAACATGTCGACTCGATTCATGTAATATTGACTTCGCTGACGCTAGAAAAGCTGTGCTATATCGATGCCACGTGCAACTAGTGTGCAGAGAACGAGGCAGAGGAAGGAGTGAGCCTCTCCAACGTGTGTGAGGCAGTATCTAGCAGATACACGCGGTAAAACGTTTGACTTGCGTTTGCTCATTAATTGCTACACGTCATCGTCTGCAAGCTAAAATAATCACATCTGCACTGCCCAGAGAGGCGACACTTGCACTGACACCTGGTGGACGGTTGTGAGACGAGGAGATGAGCTGTGGCTTCTGGGCACGACTGTAGCGCTGCACCCTGGAGCCAAGAACACTGCACCTTGCTGGCGGCCCACGTGTTTAGTAGTGACGCAACTGCTAGGATGCAGCTGAACGTCCATCTTCTGGGAGCGAGAAAATTTCCGCAGTCGGCAGGACTCGAACCTACGCTCCCAGAGGGAATCTGATTTCAAGTCAGACGCCTTAACCACTCGGCCACGACTGCACGTCTCAGAGGCGTCTCTCGACAACTGAAACTCCCACCTTTGCAAGCAATCTCATGGCAGAAGGCAGCATGGGCTCACTCTTTTCTGTAGTGATTCCACTGCCAGCACATTAGACGTTACGAAAGTGTATTAATTTTCGCCCCGACAGGGACTAGAACCCAGGACCCTTTGGTTGAAAACCTAACGCTCTACCGACTGAGCTATCCGCACCCACGCACGAGCATTGTCATACAGCTGCGTCGTGTGCGAGTGATTCGCATGTCGTAATTGCTGGCTTATGGCTCCAATGGCGACTTCACCGACTTCCCACTGACGCGCCGCTGACGCTAGTTTTCTGGCGTCTTAAGGGATGGACATACTTGCAAGTAGCTGCGAGATCATTGAAAAGAAACGCGGCGCCATTGCTTTTGCCGCACTCGACTGATTGAATTGCAATTCCTAAAAAGGAATGAACCTTCACTCTGTCCAACAATTTCAAGCACGTGTGTGTACTCACGAACTCGGCGAAGGCGCGAGAAAATGACGGGGGCGCACTCGTGGGCCTGCGACGGCTTCCTGCAGTCACATCGTCAGTGCGAGGTGGACCGGTAGGCACAGGAAGCAGCGGCCGTCGTGAAACTCAGCATTCTTAAACGGAAATTTTCGTCTTGTTTAGAATGGCGTCATTGGTTTGCACGCTCATTCATGCGTGTGAAAGTATTTGCTGCTCTTTACGCAGAATCGCACGCAGCCGGCGGGATTCGAAACTACTTTCGAGTCAGACGCCTTAACCACTCGGCCACGGCTGCCCCGAACGCAGCGTTCTCCCGACACGTGCAAATTGAACCGTTTAAAGCACTGTGGTGTCAGAAAACGGCGTTGCTTCATTCTTTTCCGTAGTGTTTCCACCACTACCAGAGGAAACGCTACCAAATTATTAAAATTTCCGCCCGAACAGGGACTTGAACCCTGGACCCTTAGGTTAAAAGCCTAATGCTCTACCGACTGAGCTATCCGGGCTCACAACGCCTTATGAAACATCTCACGATGCACAACGACACATTGACTCATGTCCTTTACTGTTGTGCAATCGCTGCATGGAGCTGTTAGTAGTTAAACGTCGCCTGAATGCTGTCTGCAAACTTATCGCGCAAAGCTCGTAACAGACCATCGAACAATGTTGACACACGATGCAAAAACAAACTGCAGCAGTCGTTACGTCTCATACGTTGGAGTAGAGGATTTACGTGTTTTGTCGACACTCATCGGGCAATTGGAAAATTCACAAGCACTTCGAATGCAATGTTTCCCACGTTTTCGCTCATTTCACGGTTCCGCTGGAGACGTTCTTCACCTCCTGGCACAAAACAGGGAACGCAGTCGGTAGGACGTTTTTTTATTTTCTTACTTCTCAGAGAGTTGCCTACTGTGTTCCTCTTATGGCAAGCACTAGACAACCAGAACAGTTACAGAAGAGAGTCATGTCCGTTCTCGGCTCTAGTTACATTATCACAAAGTCAGAGCAATTCCATTGGCGTCGGCTTCAAAACGAAGCCGTGCCGAAACCCGGGATCGAACCAGGGACCTTTAGATCTTCAGTCTAACGCTCTCCCAACTGAGCTATTTCGGCTGACGTACAGCGCCCCTCTTTTGCACGTCTGCCCCGTTGCCAATTTCACAGTCATCTTCGTCTGAAAGAACACAGGGACGCCGAAAGGCGAACAGCAGATGCAGTAAAGTACCACACACATTTCTTCTGCTTCCATCGTCGTAACTAGCAAACATGTCGACTCGATTCATGTAATATTGACTTCGCTGACGCTAGAAAAGCTGTGCTATATCGATGCCACGTGCAACTAGTGTGCAGAGAACGAGGCAGAGGAAGGAGTGAGCCTCTCCAACGTGTGTGAGGCAGTATCTAGCAGATACACGCGGTAAAACGTTTGACTTGCGTTTGCTCATTAATTGCTACACGTCATCGTCTGCAAGCTAAAATAATCACATCTGCACTGCCCAGAGAGGCGACACTTGCACTGACACCTGGTGGACGGTTGTGAGACGAGGAGATGAGCTGTGGCTTCTGGGCACGACTGTAGCGCTGCACCCTGGAGCCAAGAACACTGCACCTTGCTGGCGGCCCACGTGTTTAGTAGTGACGCAACTGCTAGGATGCAGCTGAACGTCCATCTTCTGAGAGCGAGAAAATTTCCGCAGTCGGCAGGACTCGAACCTACGCTCCCAGAGGGAATCTGATTTCAAGTCAGACGCCTTAACCACTCGGCCACGACTGCACGTCTCAGAGGCGTCTCTCGACAACTGAAACTCCCACCTTTGCAAGCAATCTCATGGCAGAAGGCAGCATGGGCTCACTCTTTTCTGTAGTGATTCCACTGCCAGCACATTAGACGTTACGAAAGTGTATTAATTTTCGCCCCGACAGGGACTAGAACCCAGGACCCTTTGGTTGAAAACCTAACGCTCTACCGACTGAGCTATCCGCACCCACGCACGAGCATTGTCATACAGCTGCGTCGTGTGCGAGTGATTCGCATGTCGTAATTGCTGGCTTATGGCTCCAATGGCGACTTCACCGACTTCCCACTGACGCGCCGCTGACGCTAGTTTTCTGGCGTCTTAAGGGATGGACATACTTGCAAGTAGCTGCGAGATCATTGAAAAGAAACGCGGCGCCATTGCTTTTGCCGCACTCGACTGATTGAATTGCAATTCCTAAAAAGGAATGAACCTTCACTCTGTCCAACAATTTCAAGCACGTGTGTGTACTCACGAACTCGGCGAAGGCGCGAGAAAATGACGGGGGCGCACTCGTGGGCCTGCGACGGCTTCCTGCAGTCACATCGTCAGTGCGAGGTGGACCGGTAGGCACAGGAAGCAGCGGCCGTCGTGAAACTCAGCATTCTTAAACGGAAATTTTCGTCTTGTTTAGAATGGCGTCATTGGTTTGCACGCTCATTCATGCGTGTGAAAGTATTTGCTGCTCTTTACGCAGAATCGCACGCAGCCGGCGGGATTCGAAACTACTTTCGAGTCAGACGCCTTAACCACTCGGCCACGGCTGCCCCGAACGCAGCGTTCTCCCGACACGTGCAAATTGAACCGTTTAAAGCACTGTGGTGTCAGAAAACGGCGTTGCTTCATTCTTTTCCGTAGTGTTTCCACCACTACCAGAGGAAACGCTACCAAATTATTAAAATTTCCGCCCGAACAGGGACTTGAACCCTGGACCCTTAGGTTAAAAGCCTAATGCTCTACCGACTGAGCTATCCGGGCTCACAACGCCTTATGAAACATCTCACGATGCACAACGACACATTGACTCATGTCCTTTACTGTTGTGCAATCGCTGCATGGAGCTGTTAGTAGTTAAACGTCGCCTGAATGCTGTCTGCAAACTTATCGCGCAAAGCTCGTAACAGACCATCGAACAATGTTGACACACGATGCAAAAACAAACTGCAGCAGTCGTTACGTCTCATACGTTGGAGTAGAGGATTTACGTGTTTTGTCGACACTCATCGGGCAATTGGAAAATTCACAAGCACTTCGAATGCAATGTTTCCCACGTTTTCGCTCATTTCACGGTTCCGCTGGAGACGTTCTTCACCTCCTGGCACAAAACAGGGAACGCAGTCGGTAGGACGTTTTTTTATTTTCTTACTTCTCAGAGAGTTGCCTACTGTGTTCCTCTTATGGCAAGCACTAGACAACCAGAACAGTTACAGAAGAGAGTCATGTCCGTTCTCGGCTCTAGTTACATTATCACAAAGTCAGAGCAATTCCATTGGCGTCGGCTTCAAAACGAAGCCGTGCCGAAACCCGGGATCGAACCAGGGACCTTTAGATCTTCAGTCTAACGCTCTCCCAACTGAGCTATTTCGGCTGACGTACAGCGCCCCTCTTTTGCACGTCTGCCCCGTTGCCAATTTCACAGTCATCTTCGTCTGAAAGAACACAGGGACGCCGAAAGGCGAACAGCAGATGCAGTAAAGTACCACACACATTTCTTCTGCTTCCATCGTCGTAACTAGCAAACATGTCGACTCGATTCATGTAATATTGACTTCGCTGACGCTAGAAAAGCTGTGCTATATCGATGCCACGTGCAACTAGTGTGCAGAGAACGAGGCAGAGGAAGGAGTGAGCCTCTCCAACGTGTGTGAGGCAGTATCTAGCAGATACACGCGGTAAAACGTTTGACTTGCGTTTGCTCATTAATTGCTACACGTCATCGTCTGCAAGCTAAAATAATCACATCTGCACTGCCCAGAGAGGCGACACTTGCACTGACACCTGGTGGACGGTTGTGAGACGAGGAGATGAGCTGTGGCTTCTGGGCACGACTGTAGCGCTGCACCCTGGAGCCAAGAACACTGCACCTTGCTGGCGGCCCACGTGTTTAGTAGTGACGCAACTGCTAGGATGCAGCTGAACGTCCATCTTCTGAGAGCGAGAAAATTTCCGCAGTCGGCAGGACTCGAACCTACGCTCCCAGAGGGAATCTGATTTCAAGTCAGACGCCTTAACCACTCGGCCACGACTGCACGTCTCAGAGGCGTCTCTCGACAACTGAAACTCCCACCTTTGCAAGCAATCTCATGGCAGAAGGCAGCATGGGCTCACTCTTTTCTGTAGTGATTCCACTGCCAGCACATTAGACGTTACGAAAGTGTATTAATTTTCGCCCCGACAGGGACTAGAACCCAGGACCCTTTGGTTGAAAACCTAACGCTCTACCGACTGAGCTATCCGCACCCACGCACGAGCATTGTCATACAGCTGCGTCGTGTGCGAGTGATTCGCATGTCGTAATTGCTGGCTTATGGCTCCAATGGCGACTTCACCGACTTCCCACTGACGCGCCGCTGACGCTAGTTTTCTGGCGTCTTAAGGGATGGACATACTTGCAAGTAGCTGCGAGATCATTGAAAAGAAACGCGGCGCCATTGCTTTTGCCGCACTCGACTGATTGAATTGCAATTCCTAAAAAGGAATGAACCTTCACTCTGTCCAACAATTTCAAGCACGTGTGTGTACTCACGAACTCGGCGAAGGCGCGAGAAAATGACGGGGGCGCACTCGTGGGCCTGCGACGGCTTCCTGCAGTCACATCGTCAGTGCGAGGTGGACCGGTAGGCACAGGAAGCAGCGGCCGTCGTGAAACTCAGCATTCTTAAACGGAAATTTTCGTCTTGTTTAGAATGGCGTCATTGGTTTGCACGCTCATTCATGCGTGTGAAAGTATTTGCTGCTCTTTACGCAGAATCGCACGCAGCCGGCGGGATTCGAAACTACTTTCGAGTCAGACGCCTTAACCACTCGGCCACGGCTGCCCCGAACGCAGCGTTCTCCCGACACGTGCAAATTGAACCGTTTAAAGCACTGTGGTGTCAGAAAACGGCGTTGCTGCATTCTTTTCCGTAGTGTTTCCACCACTACCAGAGGCAACGCTACCAAATTATTAAAATTTCCGCCCGAACAGGGACTTGAACCCTGGACCCTTAGGTTAAAAGCCTAATGCTCTACCGACTGAGCTATCCGGGCTCACAACGCCTTATGAAACATCTCACGATGCACAACGACACATTGACTCATGTCCTTTACTGTTGTGCAATCGCTGCATGGAGCTGTTAGTAGTTAAACGTCGCCTGAATGCTGTCTGCAAACTTATCGCGCAAAGCTCGTAACAGACCATCGAACAATGTTGACACACGATGCAAAAACAAACTGCAGCAGTCGTTACGTCTCATACGTTGGAGTAGAGGATTTACGTGTTTTGTCGACACTCATCGGGCAATTGGAAAATTCACAAGCACTTCGAATGCAATGTTTCCCACGTTTTCGCTCATTTCACGGTTCCGCTGGAGACGTTCTTCACCTCCTGGCACAAAACAGGGAACGCAGTCGGTAGGACGTTTTTTTATTTTCTTACTTCTCAGAGAGTTGCCTACTGTGTTCCTCTTATGGCAAGCACTAGACAACCAGAACAGTTACAGAAGAGAGTCATGTCCGTTCTCGGCTCTAGTTACATTATCACAAAGTCAGAGCAATTCCATTGGCGTCGGCTTCAAAACGAAGCCGTGCCGAAACCCGAGATCGAACCAGGGACCTTTAGATCTTCAGTCTAACGCTCTCCCAACTGAGCTATTTCGGCTGACGTACAGCGCCCCTCTTTTGCACGTCTGCCCCGTTGCCAATTTCACAGTCATCTTCGTCTGAAAGAACACAGGGACGCCGAAAGGCGAACAGCAGATGCAGTAAAGTACCACACACATTTCTTCTGCTTCCATCGTCGTAACTAGCAAACATGTCGACTCGATTCATGTAATATTGACTTCGCTGACGCTAGAAAAGCTGTGCTATATCGATGCCACGTGCAACTAGTGTGCAGAGAACGAGGCAGAGGAAGGAGTGAGCCTCTCCAACGTGTGTGAGGCAGTATCTAGCAGATACACGCGGTAAAACGTTTGACTTGCGTTTGCTCATTAATTGCTACACGTCATCGTCTGCAAGCTAAAATAATCACATCTGCACTGCCCAGAGAGGCGACACTTGCACTGACACCTGGTGGACGGTTGTGAGACGAGGAGATGAGCTGTGGCTTCTGGGCACGACTGTAGCGCTGCACCCTGGAGCCAAGAACACTGCACCTTGCTGGCGGCCCACGTGTTTAGTAGTGACGCAACTGCTAGGATGCAGCTGAACGTCCATCTTCTGGGAGCGAGAAAATTTCCGCAGTCGGCAGGACTCGAACCTACGCTCCCAGAGGGAATCTGATTTCAAGTCAGACGCCTTAACCACTCGGCCACGACTGCACGTCTCAGAGGCGTCTCTCGACAACTGAAACTCCCACCTTTGCAAGCAATCTCATGGCAGAAGGCAGCATGGGCTCACTCTTTTCTGTAGTGATTCCACTGCCAGCACATTAGACGTTAGGAAAGTGTATTAATTTTCGCCCCGACAGGGACTAGAACCCAGGACCCTTTGGTTGAAAACCTAACGCTCTACCGACTGAGCTATCCGCACCCACGCACGAGCATTGTCATACAGCTGCGTCGTGTGCGAGTGATTCGCATGTCGTAATTGCTGGCTTATGGCTCCAATGGCGACTTCACCGACTTCCCACTGACGCGCCGCTGACGCTAGTTTTCTGGCGTCTTAAGGGATGGACATACTTGCAAGTAGCTGCGAGATCATTGAAAAGAAACGCGGCGCCATTGCTTTTGCCGCACTCGACTGATTGAATTGCAATTCCTAAAAAGGAATGAACCTTCACTCTGTCCAACAATTTCAAGCACGTGTGTGTACTCACGAACTCGGCGAAGGCGCGAGAAAATGACGGGGGCGCACTCGTGGGCCTGCGACGGCTTCCTGCAGTCACATCGTCAGTGCGAGGTGGACCGGTAGGCACAGGAAGCAGCGGCCGTCGTGAAACTCAGCATTCTTAAACGGAAATTTTCGTCTTGTTTAGAATGGCGTCATTGGTTTGCACGCTCATTCATGCGTGTGAAAGTATTTGCTGCTCTTTACGCAGAATCGCACGCAGCCGGCGGGATTCGAAACTACTTTCGAGTCAGACGCCTTAACCACTCGGCCACGGCTGCCCCGAACGCAGCGTTCTCCCGACACGTGCAAATTGAACCGTTTAAAGCACTGTGGTGTCAGAAAACGGCGTTGCTGCATTCTTTTCCGTAGTGTTTCCACCACTACCAGAGGAAACGCTACCAAATTATTAAAATTTCCGCCCGAACAGGGACTTGAACCCTGGACCCTTAGGTTAAAAGCCTAATGCTCTACCGACTGAGCTATCCGGGCTCACAACGCCTTATGAAACATCTCACGATGCACAACGACACATTGACTCATGTCCTTTACTGTTGTGCAATCGCTGCATGGAGCTGTTAGTAGTTAAACGTCGCCTGAATGCTGTCTGCAAACTTATCGCGCAAAGCTCGTAACAGACCATCGAACAATGTTGACACACGATGCAAAAACAAACTGCAGCAGTCGTTACGTCTCATACGTTGGAGTAGAGGATTTACGTGTTTTGTCGACACTCATCGGGCAATTGGAAAATTCACAAGCACTTCGAATGCAATGTTTCCCACGTTTTCGCTCATTTCACGGTTCCGCTGGAGACGTTCTTCACCTCCTGGCACAAAACAGGGAACGCAGTCGGTAGGACGTTTTTTTATTTTCTTACTTCTCAGAGAGTTGCCTACTGTGTTCCTCTTATGGCAAGCACTAGACAACCAGAACAGTTACAGAAGAGAGTCATGTCCGTTCTCGGCTCTAGTTACATTATCACAAAGTCAGAGCAATTCCATTGGCGTCGGCTTCAAAACGAAGCCGTGCCGAAACCCGGGATCGAACCAGGGACCTTTAGATCTTCAGTCTAACGCTCTCCCAACTGAGCTATTTCGGCTGACGTACAGCGCCCCTCTTTTGCACGTCTGCCCCGTTGCCAATTTCACAGTCATCTTCGTCTGAAAGAACACAGGGACGCCGAAAGGCGAACAGCAGATGCAGTAAAGTACCACACACATTTCTTCTGCTTCCATCGTCGTAACTAGCAAACATGTCGACTCGATTCATGTAATATTGACTTCGCTGACGCTAGAAAAGCTGTGCTATATCGATGCCACGTGCAACTAGTGTGCAGAGAACGAGGCAGAGGAAGGAGTGAGCCTCTCCAACGTGTGTGAGGCAGTATCTAGCAGATACACGCGGTAAAACGTTTGACTTGCGTTTGCTCATTAATTGCTACACGTCATCGTCTGCAAGCTAAAATAATCACATCTGCACTGCCCAGAGAGGCGACACTTGCACTGACACCTGGTGGACGGTTGTGAGACGAGGAGATGAGCTGTGGCTTCTGGGCACGACTGTAGCGCTGCACCCTGGAGCCAAGAACACTGCACCTTGCTGGCGGCCCACGTGTTTAGTAGTGACGCAACTGCTAGGATGCAGCTGAACGTCCATCTTCTGAGAGCGAGAAAATTTCCGCAGTCGGCAGGACTCGAACCTACGCTCCCAGAGGGAATCTGATTTCAAGTCAGACGCCTTAACCACTCGGCCACGACTGCACGTCTCAGAGGCGTCTCTCGACAACTGAAACTCCCACCTTTGCAAGCAATCTCATGGCAGAAGGCAGCATGGGCTCACTCTTTTCTGTAGTGATTCCACTGCCAGCACATTAGACGTTACGAAAGTGTATTAATTTTCGCCCCGACAGGGACTAGAACCCAGGACCCTTTGGTTGAAAACCTAACGCTCTACCGACTGAGCTATCCGCACCCACGCACGAGCATTGTCATACAGCTGCGTCGTGTGCGAGTGATTCGCATGTCGTAATTGCTGGCTTATGGCTCCAATGGCGACTTCACCGACTTCCCACTGACGCGCCGCTGACGCTAGTTTTCTGGCGTCTTAAGGGATGGACATACTTGCAAGTAGCTGCGAGATCATTGAAAAGAAACGCGGCGCCATTGCTTTTGCCGCACTCGACTGATTGAATTGCAATTCCTAAAAAGGAATGAACCTTCACTCTGTCCAACAATTTCAAGCACGTGTGTGTACTCACGAACTCGGCGAAGGCGCGAGAAAATGACGGGGGCGCACTCGTGGGCCTGCGACGGCTTCCTGCAGTCACATCGTCAGTGCGAGGTGGACCGGTAGGCACAGGAAGCAGCGGCCGTCGTGAAACTCAGCATTCTTAAACGGAAATTTTCGTCTTGTTTAGAATGGCGTCATTGGTTTGCACGCTCATTCATGCGTGTGAAAACACGCGATCTAGTGTACGCAGAATCGCACGCAGCCGGCGGGATTCGAAACTACTTTCGAGTCAGACGCCTTAACCACTCGGCCACGGCTGCCCCGAACGCAGCGTTCTCCCGACACGTGCAAATTGAACCGTTTAAAGCACTGTGGTGTCAGAAAACGGCGTTGCTGCATTCTTTTCCGTAGTGTTTCCACCACTACCAGAGGAAACGCTACCAAATTATTAAAATTTCCGCCCGAACAGGGACTTGAACCCTGGACCCTTAGGTTAAAAGCCTAATGCTCTACCGACTGAGCTATCCGGGCTCACAACGCCTTATGAAACATCTCACGATGCACAACGACACATTGACTCATGTCCTTTACTGTTGTGCAATCGCTGCATGGAGCTGTTAGTAGTTAAACGTCGCCTGAATGCTGTCTGCAAACTTATCGCGCAAAGCTCGTAACAGACCATCGAACAATGTTGACACACGATGCAAAAACAAACTGCAGCAGTCGTTACGTCTCATACGTTGGAGTAGAGGATTTACGTGTTTTGTCGACACTCATCGGGCAATTGGAAAATTCACAAGCACTTCGAATGCAATGTTTCCCACGTTTTCGCTCATTTCACGGTTCCGCTGGAGACGTTCTTCACCTCCTGGCACAAAACAGGGAACGCAGTCGGTAGGACGTTTTTTTATTTTCTTACTTCTCAGAGAGTTGCCTACTGTGTTCCTCTTATGGCAAGCACTAGACAACCAGAACAGTTACAGAAGAGAGTCATGTCCGTTCTCGGCTCTAGTTACATTATCACAAAGTCAGAGCAATTCCATTGGCGTCGGCTTCAAAACGAAGCCGTGCCGAAACCCGGGATCGAACCAGGGACCTTTAGATCTTCAGTCTAACGCTCTCCCAACTGAGCTATTTCGGCTGACGTACAGCGCCCCTCTTTTGCACGTCTGCCCCGTTGCCAATTTCACAGTCATCTTCGTCTGAAAGAACACAGGGACGCCGAAAGGCGAACAGCAGATGCAGTAAAGTACCACACACATTTCTTCTGCTTCCATCGTCGTAACTAGCAAACATGTCGACTCGATTCATGTAATATTGACTTCGCTGACGCTAGAAAAGCTGTGCTATATCGATGCCACGTGCAACTAGTGTGCAGAGAACGAGGCAGAGGAAGGAGTGAGCCTCTCCAACGTGTGTGAGGCAGTATCTAGCAGATACACGCGGTAAAACGTTTGACTTGCGTTTGCTCATTAATTGCTACACGTCATCGTCTGCAAGCTAAAATAATCACATCTGCACTGCCCAGAGAGGCGACACTTGCACTGACACCTGGTGGACGGTTGTGAGACGAGGAGATGAGCTGTGGCTTCTGGGCACGACTGTAGCGCTGCACCCTGGAGCCAAGAACACTGCACCTTGCTGGCGGCCCACGTGTTTAGTAGTGACGCAACTGCTAGGATGCAGCTGAACGTCCATCTTCTGAGAGCGAGAAAATTTCCGCAGTGGGCAGGACTCGAACCTACGCTCCCAGAGGGAATCTGATTTCAAGTCAGACGCCTTAACCACTCGGCCACGACTGCACGTCTCAGAGGCGTCTCTCGACAACTGAAACTCCCACCTTTGCAAGCAATCTCATGGCAGAAGGCAGCATGGGCTCACTCTTTTCTGTAGTGATTCCACTGCCAGCACATTAGACGTTACGAAAGTGTATTAATTTTCGCCCCGACAGGGACTAGAACCCAGGACCCTTTGGTTGAAAACCTAACGCTCTACCGACTGAGCTATCCGCACCCACGCACGAGCATTGTCATACAGCTGCGTCGTGTGCGAGTGATTCGCATGTCGTAATTGCTGGCTTATGGCTCCAATGGCGACTTCACCGACTTCCCACTGACGCGCCGCTGACGCTAGTTTTCTGGCGTCTTAAGGGATGGACATACTTGCAAGTAGCTGCGAGATCATTGAAAAGAAACGCGGCGCCATTGCTTTTGCCGCACTCGACTGATTGAATTGCAATTCCTAAAAAGGAATGAACCTTCACTCTGTCCAACGATTTCAAGCACGTGTGTGTACTCACGAACTCGGCGAAGGCGCGAGAAAATGACGGGGGCGCACTCGTGGGCCTGCGACGGCTTCCTGCAGTCACATCGTCAGTGCGAGGTGGACCGGTAGGCACAGGAAGCTGCGGCCGTCGTGAAACTCAGCATTCTTAAACGGAAATTTTCGTCTTGTTTAGAATGGCGTCATTGGTTTGCACGCTCATTCATGCGTGTGAAAGTATTTGCTGCTCTTTACGCAGAATCGCACGCAGCCGGCGGGATTCGAAACTACTTTCGAGTCAGACGCCTTAACCACTCGGCCACGGCTGCCCCGAACGCAGCGTTCTCCCGACACGTGCAAATTGAACCGTTTAAAGCACTGTGGTGTCAGAAAACGGCGTTGCTGCATTCTTTTCCGTAGTGTTTCCACCACTACCAGAGGAAACGCTACCAAATTATTAAAATTTCCGCCCGAACAGGGACTTGAACCCTGGACCCTTAGGTTAAAAGCCTAATGCTCTACCGACTGAGCTATCCGGGCTCACAACGCCTTATGAAACATCTCACGATGCACAACGACACATTGACTCATGTCCTTTACTGTTGTGCAATCGCTGCATGGAGCTGTTAGTAGTTAAACGTCGCCTGAATGCTGTCTGCAAACTTATCGCGCAAAGCTCGTAACAGACCATCGAACAATGTTGACACACGATGCAAAAACAAACTGCAGCAGTCGTTACGTCTCATACGTTGGAGTAGAGGATTTACGTGTTTTGTCGACACTCATCGGGCAATTGGAAAATTCACAAGCACTTCGAATGCAATGTTTCCCACGTTTTCGCTCATTTCACGGTTCCGCTGGAGACGTTCTTCACCTCCTGGCACAAAACAGGGAACGCAGTCGGTAGGACGTTTTTTTTATTTTCTTACTTCTCAGAGAGTTGCCTACTGTGTTCCTCTTATGGCAAGCACTAGACAACCAGAACAGTTACAGAAGAGAGTCATGTCCGTTCTCGGCTCTAGTTACATTATCACAAAGTCAGAGCAATTCCATTGGCGTCGGCTTCAAAACGAAGCCGTGCCGAAACCCGGGATCGAACCAGGGACCTTTAGATCTTCAGTCTAACGCTCTCCCAACTGAGCTCTTTCGGCTGACGTACAGCGCCCCTCTTTTGCACGTCTGCCCCGTTGCCAATTTCACAGTCATCTTCGTCTGAAAGAACACAGGGACGCCGAAAGGCGAACAGCAGATGCAGTAAAGTACCACACACATTTCTTCTGCTTCCATCGTCGTAACTAGCAAACATGTCGACTCGATTCATGTAATATTGACTTCGCTGACGCTAGAAAAGCTGTGCTATATCGATGCCACGTGCAACTAGTGTGCAGAGAACGAGGCAGAGGAAGGAGTGAGCCTCTCCAACGTGTGTGAGGCAGTATCTAGCAGATACACGCGGTAAAACGTTTGACTTGCGTTTGCTCATTAATTGCTACACGTCATCGTCTGCAAGCTAAAATAATCACATCTGCACTGCCCAGAGAGGCGACACTTGCACTGACACCTGGTGGACGGTTGTGAGACGAGGAGATGAGCTGTGGCTTCTGGGCACGACTGTAGCGCTGCACCCTGGAGCCAAGAACACTGCACCTTGCTGGCGGCCCACGTGTTTAGTAGTGACGCAACTGCTAGGATGCAGCTGAACGTCCATCTTCTGAGAGCGAGAAAATTTCCGCAGTGGGCAGGACTCGAACCTACGCTCCCAGAGGGAATCTGATTTCAAGTCAGACGCCTTAACCACTCGGCCGCGACTGCACGTCTCAGAAGCGTCTCTCGACAACTGAAACTCCCACCTTTGCAAGCAATCTCATGGCAGAAGGCAGCATGGGCTCACTCTTTTCTGTAGTGATTCCACTGCCAGCACATTAGACGTTACGAAAGTGTATTAATTTTCGCCCCGACAGGGACTAGAACCCAGGACCCTTTGGTTGAAAACCTAACGCTCTACCGACTGAGCTATCCGCACCCACGCACGAGCATTGTCATACAGCTGCGTCGTGTGCGAGTGATTCGCATGTCGTAATTGCTGGCTTATGGCTCCAATGGCGACTTCACCGACTTCCCACTGACGCGCCGCTGACGCTAGTTTTCTGGCGTCTTAAGGGATGGACATACTTGCAAGTAGCTGCGAGATCATTGAAAAGAAACGCGGAGCCATTGCTTTTGCCGCACTCGACTGATTGAATTGCAATTCCTAAAAAGGAATGAACCTTCACTCTGTCCAACAATTTCAAGCACGTGTGTGTACTCACGAACTCGGCGAAGGCGCGAGAAAATGACGGGGGCGCACTCGTGGGCCTGCGACGGCTTCCTGCAGTCACATCGTCAGTGCGAGGTGGACCGGTAGGCACAGGAAGCAGCGGCCGTCGTGAAACTCAGCATTCTTAAACGGAAATTTTCGTCTTGTTTAGAATGGCGTCATTGGTTTGCACGCTCATTCATGCGTGTGAAAGTATTTGCTGCTCTTTACGCAGAATCGCACGCAGCCGGCGGGATTCGAAACTACTTTCGAGTCAGACGCCTTAACCACTCGGCCACGGCTGCCCCGAACGCAGCGTTCTCCCGACACGTGCAAATTGAACCGTTTAAAGCACTGTGGTGTCAGAAAACGGCGTTGCTGCATTCTTTTCCGTAGTGTTTCCACCACTACCAGAGGCAACGCTACCAAATTATTAAAATTTCCGCCCGAACAGGGACTTGAACCCTGGACCCTTAGGTTAAAAGCCTAATGCTCTACCGACTGAGCTATCCGGGCTCACAACGCCTTATGAAACATCTCACGATGCACAACGACACATTGACTCATGTCCTTTACTGTTGTGCAATCGCTGCATGGAGCTGTTAGTAGTTAAACGTCGCCTGAATGCTGTCTGCAAACTTATCGCGCAAAGCTCGTAACAGACCATCGAACAATGTTGACACACGATGCAAAAACAAACTGCAGCAGTCGTTACGTCTCATACGTTGGAGTAGAGGATTTACGTGTTTTGTCGACACTCATCGGGCAATTGGAAAATTCACAAGCACTTCGAATGCAATGTTTCCCACGTTTTCGCTCATTTCACGGTTCCGCTGGAGACGTTCTTCACCTCCTGGCACAAAACAGGGAACGCAGTCGGTAGGACGTTTTTTTATTTTCTTATTTCTCAGAGAGTTGCCTACTGTGTTCCTCTTATGGCAAGCACTAGACAACCAGAACAGTTACAGAAGAGAGTCATGTCCGTTCTCGGCTCTAGTTACATTATCACAAAGTCAGAGCAATTCCATTGGCGTCGGCTTCAAAACGAAGCCGTGCCGAAACCCGGGATCGAACCAGGGACCTTTAGATCTTCAGTCTAACGCTCTCCCAACTGAGCTATTTCGGCTGACGTACAGCGCCCCTCTTTTGCACGTCTGCCCCGTTGCCAATTTCACAGTCATCTTCGTCTGAAAGAACACAGGGACGCCGAAAGGCGAACAGCAGATGCAGTAAAGTACCACACACATTTCTTCTGCTTCCATCGTCGTAACTAGCAAACATGTCGACTCGATTCATGTAATATTGACTTCGCTGACGCTAGAAAAGCTGTGCTATATCGATGCCACGTGCAACTAGTGTGCAGAGAACGAGGCAGAGGAAGGAGTGAGCCTCTCCAACGTGTGTGAGGCAGTATCTAGCAGATACACGCGGTAAAACGTTTGACTTGCGTTTGCTCATTAATTGCTACACGTCATCGTCTGCAAGCTAAAATAATCACATCTGCACTGCCCAGAGAGGCGACACTTGCACTGACACCTGGTGGACGGTTGTGAGACGAGGAGATGAGCTGTGGCTTCTGGGCACGACTGTAGCGCTGCACCCTGGAGCCAAGAACACTGCACCTTGCTGGCGGCCCACGTGTTTAGTAGTGACGCAACTGCTAGGATGCAGCTGAACGTCCATCTTCTGAGAGCGAGAAAATTTCCGCAGTGGGCAGGACTCGAACCTACGCTCCCAGAGGGAATCTGATTTCAAGTCAGACGCCTTAACCACTCGGCCACGACTGCACGTCTCAGAAGCGTCTCTCGACAACTGAAACTCCCACCTTTGCAAGCAATCTCATGGCAGAAGGCAGCATGGGCTCACTCTTTTCTGTAGTGATTCCACTGCCAGCACATTAGACGTTACGAAAGTGTATTAATTTTCGCCCCGACAGGGACTAGAACCCAGGACCCTTTGGTTGAAAACCTAACGCTCTACCGACTGAGCTATCCGCACCCACGCACGAGCATTGTCATACAGCTGCGTCGTGTGCGAGTGATTCGCATGTCGTAATTGCTGGCTTATGGCTCCAATGGCGACTTCACCGACTTCCCACTGACGCGCCGCTGACGCTAGTTTTCTGGCGTCTTAAGGGATGGACATACTTGCAAGTAGCTGCGAGATCATTGAAAAGAAACGCGGCGCCATTGCTTTTGCCGCACTCGACTGATTGAATTGCAATTCCTAAAAAGGAATGAACCTTCACTCTGTCCAACAATTTCAAGCACGTGTGTGTACTCACGAACTCGGCGAAGGCGCGAGAAAATGACGGGGGCGCACTCGTGGGCCTGCGACGGCTTCCTGCAGTCACATCGTCAGTGCGAGGTGGACCGGTAGGCACAGGAAGCAGCGGCCGTCGTGAAACTCAGCATTCTTAAACGGAAATTTTCGTCTTGTTTAGAATGG
The DNA here is from genome assembly GCF_023897955.1 of Schistocerca gregaria. NCBI lineage: Eukaryota > Metazoa > Arthropoda > Insecta > Orthoptera > Acrididae > Schistocerca > Schistocerca gregaria. Next base: position 234,977 of record NW_026061796.1, on the reverse strand, counting down.
CGTCATTGGTTTGCACGCTCATTCATGCGTGTGAAAGTATTTGCTGCTCTTTACGCAGAATCGCACGCAGCCGGCGGGATTCGAAACTACTTTCGAGTCAGACGCCTTAACCACTCGGCCACGGCTGCCCCGAACGCAGCGTTCTCCCGACACGTGCAAATTGAACCGTTTAAAGCACTGTGGTGTCAGAAAACGGCGTTGCTGCATTCTTTTCCGTAGTGTTTCCACCACTACCAGAGGCAACGCTACCAAATTATTAAAATTTCCGCCCGAACAGGGACTTGAACCCTGGACCCTTAGGTTAAAAGCCTAATGCTCTACCGACTGAGCTATCCGAGCTCACAACGCCTTATCAAACATCTCACGATGCACAACGACACATTGACTCATGTCCTTTACTGTTGTGCAATCGCTGCATGGAGCTGTTAGTAGTTAAACGTCGCCTGAATGCTGTCTGCAAACTTATCGCGCAAAGCTCGTAACAGACCATCGAACAATGTTGACACACGATGCAAAAACAAACTGCAGCAGTCGTTACGTCTCATACGTTGGAGTAGAGGATTTACGTGTTTTGTCGACACTCATCGGGCAATTGGAAAATTCACAAGCACTTCGAATGCAATGTTTCCCACGTTTTCGCTCATTTCACGGTTCCGCTGGAGACGTTCTTCACCTCCTGGCACAAAACAGGGAACGCAGTCGGTAGGACGTTTTTTTATTTTCTTATTTCTCAGAGAGTTGCCTACTGTGTTCCTCTTATGGCAAGCACTAGACAACCAGAACAGTTACAGAAGAGAGTCATGTCCGTTCTCGGCTCTAGTTACATTATCACAAAGTCAGAGCAATTCCATTGGCGTCGGCTTCAAAACGAAGCCGTGCCGAAACCCGGGATCGAACCAGGGACCTTTAGATCTTCAGTCTAACGCTCTCCCAACTGAGCTATTTCGGCTGACGTACAGCGCCCCTCTTTTGCACGTCTGCCCCGTTGCCAATTTCACAGTCATCTTCGTCTGAAAGAACACAGGGACGCCGAAAGGCGAACAGCAGATGCAGTAAAGTACCACACACATTTCTTCTGCTTCCATCGTCGTAACTAGCAAACATGTCGACTCGATTCATGTAATATTGACTTCGCTGACGCTAGAAAAGCTGTGCTATATCGATGCCACGTGCAACTAGTGTGCAGAGAACGAGGCAGAGGAAGGAGTGAGCCTCTCCAACGTGTGTGAGGCAGTATCTAGCAGATACACGCGGTAAAACGTTTGACTTGCGTTTGCTCATTAATTGCTACACGTCATCGTCTGCAAGCTAAAATAATCACATCTGCACTGCCCAGAGAGGCGACACTTGCACTGACACCTGGTGGACGGTTGTGAGACGAGGAGATGAGCTGTGGCTTCTGGGCACGACTGTAGCGCTGCACCCTGGAGCCAAGAACACTGCACCTTGCTGGCGGCCCACGTGTTTAGTAGTGACGCAACTGCTAGGATGCAGCTGAACGTCCATCTTCTGAGAGCGAGAAAATTTCCGCAGTCGGCAGGACTCGAACCTACGCTCCCAGAGGGAATCTGATTTCAAGTCAGACGCCTTAACCACTCGGCCACGACTGCACGTCTCAGAAGCGTCTCTCGACAACTGAAACTCCCACCTTTGCAAGCAATCTCATGGCAGAAGGCAGCATGGGCTCACTCTTTTCTGTAGTGATTCCACTGCCAGCACATTAGACGTTACGAAAGTGTATTAATTTTCGCCCCGACAGGGACTAGAACCCAGGACCCTTTGGTTGAAAACCTAACGCTCTACCGACTGAGCTATCCGCACCCACGCACGAGCATTGTCATACAGCTGCGTCGTGTGCGAGTGATTCGCATGTCGTAATTGCTGGCTTATGGCTCCAATGGCGACTTCACCGACTTCCCACTGACGCGCCGCTGACGCTAGTTTTCTGGCGTCTTAAGGGATGGACATACTTGCAAGTAGCTGCGAGATCATTGAAAAGAAACGCGGCGCCATTGCTTTTGCCGCACTCGACTGATTGAATTGCAATTCCTAAAAAGGAATGAACCTTCACTCTGTCCAACAATTTCAAGCACGTGTGTGTACTCACGAACTCGGCGAAGGCGCGAGAAAATGACGGGGGCGCACTCGTGGGCCTGCGACGGCTTCCTGCAGTCACATCGTCAGTGCGAGGTGGACCGGTAGGCACAGGAAGCAGCGGCCGTCGTGAAACTCAGCATTCTTAAACGGAAATTTTCGTCTTGTTTAGAATGGCGTCATTGGTTTGCACGCTCATTCATGCGTGTGAAAGTATTTGCTGCTCTTTACGCAGAATCGCACGCAGCCGGCGGGATTCGAAACTACTTTCGAGTCAGACGCCTTAACCACTCGGCCACGGCTGCCCCGAACGCAGCGTTCTCCCGACACGTGCAAATTGAACCGTTTAAAGCACTGTGGTGTCAGAAAACGGCGTTGCTGCATTCTTTTCCGTAGTGTTTCCACCACTACCAGAGGAAACGCTACCAAATTATTAAAATTTCCGCCCGAACAGGGACTTGAACCCTGGACCCTTAGGTTAAAAGCCTAATGCTCTACCGACTGAGCTATCCGGGCTCACAACGCCTTATGAAACATCTCACGATGCACAACGACACATTGACTCATGTCCTTTACTGTTGTGCAATCGCTGCATGGAGCTGTTAGTAGTTAAACGTCGCCTGAATGCTGTCTGCAAACTTATCGCGCAAAGCTCGTAACAGACCATCGAACAATGTTGACACACGATGCAAAAACAAACTGCAGCAGTCGTTACGTCTCATACGTTGGAGTAGAGGATTTACGTGTTTTGTCGACACTCATCGGGCAATTGGAAAATTCACAAGCACTTCGAATGCAATGTTTCCCACGTTTTCGCTCATTTCACGGTTCCGCTGGAGACGTTCTTCACCTCCTGGCACAAAACAGGGAACGCAGTCGGTAGGACGTTTTTTTATTTTCTTACTTCTCAGAGAGTTGCCTACTGTGTTCCTCTTATGGCAAGCACTAGACAACCAGAACAGTTACAGAAGGGAGTCATGTCCGTTCTCGGCTGTAGTTACATTATCACAAAGTCAGAGCAATTCCATTGGCGTCGGCTTCAAAACGAAGCCGTGCCGAAACCCGGGATCGAACCAGGGACCTTTAGATCTTCAGTCTAACGCTCTCCCAACTGAGCTATTTCGGCTGACGCACAGCGCCCCTCTTTTGCACGTCTGCCCCGTTGCCAATTTCACAGTCATCTTCGTCTGAAAGAACACAGGGACGCCGAAAGGCGAACAGCAGATGCAGTAAAGTACCACACACATTTCTTCTGCTTCCATCGTCGTAACTAGCAAACATGTCGACTCGATTCATGTAATATTGACTTCGCTGACGCTAGAAAAGCTGTGCTATATCGATGCCACGTGCAACTAGTGTGCAGAGAACGAGGCAGAGGAAGGAGTGAGCCTCTCCAAAGTGTGTGAGGCAGTATCTAGCAGATACACGCGGTAAAACATTTGACTTGCGTTTGCTCATTAATTGCTACACGTCATCGTCTGCAAGCTAAAATAATCACATCTGCACTGCCCAGAGAGGCGACACTTGCACTGACACCTGGTGGACGGTTGTGAGACGAGGAGATGAGCTGTGGCTTCTGGGCACGACTGTAGCGCTGCACCCTGGAGCCAAGAACACTGCACCTTGCTGGCGGCCCACGTGTTTAGTAGTGACGCAACTGCTAGGATGCAGCTGAACGTCCATCTTCTGGGAGCGAGAAAATTTCCGCAGTCGGCAGGACTCGAACCTACGCTCCTAGAGGGAATCTGATTTCAAGTCAGACGCCTTAACCACTCGGCCACGACTGCACGTCTCAGAAGCGTCTCTCGACAACTGAAACTCCCACCTTTGCAAGCAATCTCATGGCAGAAGGCAGCATGGGCTTACTCTTTTCTGTAGTGATTCCACTGCCAGCACATTAGACGTTACGAAAGTGTATTAATTTTCGCCCCGACAGGGACTAGAACCCAGGACCCTTTGGTTGAAAACCTAACGCTCTACCGACTGAGCTATCCGCACCCACGCACGAGCATTGTCATACAGCTGCGTCGTGTGCGAGTGATTCGCATGTCGTAATTGCTGGCTTATGGCTCCAATGGCGACTTCACCGACTTCCCACTGACGCGCCGCTGACGCTAGTTTTCTGGCGTCTTAAGGGATGGACATACTTGCAAGTAGCTGCGAGATCATTGAAAAGAAACGCGGCGCCATTGCTTTTGCCGCACTCGACTGATTGAATTGCAATTCCTAAAAAGGAATGAACCTTCACTCTGTCCAACAATTTCAAGCACGTGTGTGTACTCACGAACTCGGCGAAGGCGCGAGAAAATGACGGGGGCGCACTCGTGGGCCTGCGACGGCTTCCTGCAGTCACATCGTCAGTGCGAGGTGGACCGGTAGGCACAGGAAGCAGCGGCCGTCGTGAAACTCAGCATTCTTAAACGGAAATTTTCGTCTTGTTTAGAATGGCGTCATTGGTTTGCACGCTCATTCATGCGTGTGAAAATATTTGCTGCTCTTTACGCAGAATCGCACGCAGCCGGCGGGATTCGAAACTACTTTCGAGTCAGACGCCTTAACCACTCGGCCACGGCTGCCCCGAACGCAGCGTTCTCCCGACACGTGCAAATTGAACCGTTTAAAGCACTGTGGTGTCAGAAAACGGCGTTGCTGCATTCTTTTCCGTAGTGTTTCCACCACTACCAGAGGCAACGCTACCAAATTATTAAAATTTCTCCCGAACAGGGACTTGAATCCTGGACCCTTAGGTTAAAAGCCTAATGCTCTACCGACTGAGCTATCCGGGCTCACAACGCCTTATCAAACATCTCACGATGCACAACGACACATTGACTCATGTCCTTTACTGTTGTGCAATCGCTGCATGGAGCTGTTAGTAGTTAAACGTCGCCTGAATGCTGTCTGCAAACTTATCGCGCAAAGCTCGTAACAGACCATCGAACAATGTTGACACACGATGCAAAAACAAACTGCAGCAGTCGTTACGTCTCATACGTTGGAGTAGAGGATTTACGTGTTTTGTCGACACTCATCGGGCAATTGGAAAATTCACAAGCACTTCGAATGCAATGTTTCCCACGTTTTCGCTCATTTCACGGTTCCGCTGGAGACGTTCTTCACCTCCTGGCACAAAACAGGGAACGCAGTCGGTAGGACGTTTTTTTATTTTCTTACTTCTCAGAGAGTTGCCTACTGTGTTCCTCTTATGGCAAGCACTAGACAACCAGAACAGTTACAGAAGAGAGTCATGTCCGTTCTCGGCTCTAGTTACATTATCACAAAGTCAGAGCAATTCCATTGGCGTCGGCTTCAAAACGAAGCCGTGCCGAAACCCGGGATCGAACCAGGGACCTTTAGATCTTCAGTCTAACGCTCTCCCAACTGAGCTATTTCGGCTGACGTACAGCGCCCCTCTTTTGCACGTCTGCCCCGTTGCCAATTTCACAGTCATCTTCGTCTGAAAGAACACAGGGATGCCGAAAGGCGAACAGCAGATGCAGTAAAGTACCACACACATTTCTTCTGCTTCCATCGTCGTAACTAGCAAACATGTCGACTCGATTCATGTAATATTGACTTCGCTGACGCTAGAAAAGCTGTGCTATATCGATGCCACGTGCAACTAGTGTGCAGAGAACGAGGCAGAGGAAGGAGTGAGCCTCTCCAACGTGTGTGAGGCAGTATCTAGCAGATACACGCGGTAAAACGTTTGACTTGCGTTTGCTCATTAATTGCTACACGTCATCGTCTGCAAGCTAAAATAATCACATCTGCACTGCCCAGAGAGGCGACACTTGCACTGACACCTGGTGGACGGTTGTGAGACGAGGAGATGAGCTGTGGCTTCTGGGCACGACTGTAGCGCTGCACCCTGGAGCCAAGAACACTGCACCTTGCTGGCGGCCCACGTGTTTAGTAGTGACGCAACTGCTAGGATGCAGCTGAACGTCCATCTTCTGAGAGCGAGAAAATTTCCGCAGTGGGCAGGACTCGAACCTACGCTCCCAGAGGGAATCTGATTTCAAGTCAGACGCCTTAACCACTCGGCCACGACTGCACGTCTCAGAGGCGTCTCTCGACAACTGAAACTCCCACCTTTGCAAGCAATCTCATGGCAGAAGGCAGCATGGGCTCACTCTTTTCTGTAGTGATTCCACTGCCAGCACATTAGACGTTACGAAAGTGTATTAATTTTCGCCCCGACAGGGACTAGAACCCAGGACCCTTTGGTTGAAAACCTAACGCTCTACCGACTGAGCTATCCGCACCCACGCACGAGCATTGTCATACAGCTGCGTCGTGTGCGAGTGATTCGCATGTCGTAATTGCTGGCTTATGGCTCCAATGGCGACTTCACCGACTTCCCACTGACGCGCCGCTGACGCTAGTTTTCTGGCGTCTTAAGGGATGGACATACTTGCAAGTAGCTGCGAGATCATTGAAAAGAAACGCGGCGCCATTGCTTTTGCCGCACTCGACTGATTGAATTGCAATTCCTAAAAAGGAATGAACCTTCACTCTGTCCAACGATTTCAAGCACGTGTGTGTACTCACGAACTCGGCGAAGGCGCGAGAAAATGACGGGGGCGCACTCGTGGGCCTGCGACGGCTTCCTGCAGTCACATCGTCAGTGCGAGGTGGACCGGTAGGCACAGGAAGCTGCGGCCGTCGTGAAACTCAGCATTCTTAAACGGAAATTTTCGTCTTGTTTAGAATGGCGTCATTGGTTTGCACGCTCATTCATGCGTGTGAAAGTATTTGCTGCTCTTTACGCAGAATCGCACGCAGCCGGCGGGATTCGAAACTACTTTCGAGTCAGACGCCTTAACCACTCGGCCACGGCTGCCCCGAACGCAGCGTTCTCCCGACACGTGCAAATTGAACCGTTTAAAGCACTGTGGTGTCAGAAAACGGCGTTGCTGCATTCTTTTCCGTAGTGTTTCCACCACTACCAGAGGAAACGCTACCAAATTATTAAAATTTCCGCCCGAACAGGGACTTGAACCCTGGACCCTTAGGTTAAAAGCCTAATGCTCTACCGACTGAGCTATCCGGGCTCACAACGCCTTATGAAACATCTCACGATGCACAACGACACATTGACTCATGTCCTTTACTGTTGTGCAATCGCTGCATGGAGCTGTTAGTAGTTAAACGTCGCCTGAATGCTGTCTGCAAACTTATCGCGCAAAGCTCGTAACAGACCATCGAACAATGTTGACACACGATGCAAAAACAAACTGCAGCAGTCGTTACGTCTCATACGTTGGAGTAGAGGATTTACGTGTTTTGTCGACACTCATCGGGCAATTGGAAAATTCACAAGCACTTCGAATGCAATGTTTCCCACGTTTTCGCTCATTTCACGGTTCCGCTGGAGACGTTCTTCACCTCCTGGCACAAAACAGAGAACGCAGTCGGTAGGACGTTTTTTTATTTTCTTACTTCTCAGAGAGTTGCCTACTGTGTTCCTCTTATGGCAAGCACTAGACAACCAGAACAGTTACAGAAGGGAGTCATGTCCGTTCTCGGCTCTAGTTACATTATCACAAAGTCAGAGCAATTCCATTGGCGTCGGCTTCAAAACGAAGCCGTGCCGAAACCCGGGATCGAACCAGGGACCTTTAGATCTTCAGTCTAACGCTCTCCCAACTGAGCTATTTCGGCTGACGCACAGCGCCCCTCTTTTGCACGTCTGCCCCGTTGCCAATTTCACAGTCATCTTCGTCTGAAAGAACACAGGGACGCCGAAAGGCGAACAGCAGATGCAGTAAAGTACCACACACATTTCTTCTGCTTCCATCGTCGTAACTAGCAAACATGTCGACTCGATTCATGTAATATTGACTTCGCTGACGCTAGAAAAGCTGTGCTATATCGATGCCACGTGCAACTAGTGTGCAGAGAACGAGGCAGAGGAAGGAGTGAGCCTCTCCAACGTGTGTGAGGCAGTATCTAGCAGATACACGCGGTAAAACGTTTGACTTGCGTTTGCTCATTAATTGCTACACGTCATCGTCTGCAAGCTAAAATAATCACATCTGCACTGCCCAGAGAGGCGACACTTGCACTGACACCTGGTGGACGGTTGTGAGACGAGGAGATGAGCTGTGGCTTCTGGGCACGACTGTAGCGCTGCACCCTGGAGCCAAGAACACTGCACCTTGCTGGCGGCCCACGTGTTTAGTAGTGACGCAACTGCTAGGATGCAGCTGAACGTCCATCTTCTGAGAGCGAGAAAATTTCCGCAGTGGGCAGGACTCGAACCTACGCTCCCAGAGGGAATCTGATTTCAAGTCAGACGCCTTAACCACTCGGCCACGACTGCACGTCTCAGAGGCGTCTCTCGACAACTGAAACTCCCACCTTTGCAAGCAATCTCATGGCAGAAGGCAGCATGGGCTCACTCTTTTCTGTAGTGATTCCACTGCCAGCACATTAGACGTTACGAAAGTGTATTAATTTTCGCCCCGACAGGGACTAGAACCCAGGACCCTTTGGTTGAAAACCTAACGCTCTACCGACTGAGCTATCCGCACCCACGCACGAGCATTGTCATACAGCTGCGTCGTGTGCGAGTGATTCGCATGTCGTAATTGCTGGCTTATGGCTCCAATGGCGACTTCACCGACTTCCCACTGACGCGCCGCTGACGCTAGTTTTCTGGCGTCTTAAGGGATGGACATACTTGCAAGTAGCTGCGAGATCATTGAAAAGAAACGCGGCGCCATTGCTTTTGCCGCACTCGACTGATTGAATTGCAATTCCTAAAAAGGAATGAACCTTCACTCTGTCCAACGATTTCAAGCACGTGTGTGTACTCACGAACTCGGCGAAGGCGCGAGAAAATGACGGGGGCGCACTCGTGGGCCTGCGACGGCTTCCTGCAGTCACATCGTCAGTGCGAGGTGGACCGGTAGGCACAGGAAGCTGCGGCCGTCGTGAAACTCAGCATTCTTAAACGGAAATTTTCGTCTTGTTTAGAATGGCGTCATTGGTTTGCACGCTCATTCATGCGTGTGAAAGTATTTGCTGCTCTTTACGCAGAATCGCACGCAGCCGGCGGGATTCGAAACTACTTTCGAGTCAGACGCCTTAACCACTCGGCCACGGCTGCCCCGAACGCAGCGTTCTCCCGACACGTGCAAATTGAACCGTTTAAAGCACTGTGGTGTCAGAAAACGGCGTTGCTGCATTCTTTTCCGTAGTGTTTCCACCACTACCAGAGGAAACGCTACCAAATTATTAAAATTTCCGCCCGAACAGGGACTTGAACCCTGGACCCTTAGGTTAAAAGCCTAATGCTCTACCGACTGAGCTATCCGGGCTCACAACGCCTTATGAAACATCTCACGATGCACAACGACACATTGACTCATGTCCTTTACTGTTGTGCAATCGCTGCATGGAGCTGTTAGTAGTTAAACGTCGCCTGAATGCTGTCTGCAAACTTATCGCGCAAAGCTCGTAACAGACCATCGAACAATGTTGACACACGATGCAAAAACAAACTGCAGCAGTCGTTACGTCTCATACGTTGGAGTAGAGGATTTACGTGTTTTGTCGACACTCATCGGGCAATTGGAAAATTCACAAGCACTTCGAATGCAATGTTTCCCACGTTTTCGCTCATTTCACGGTTCCGCTGGAGACGTTCTTCACCTCCTGGCACAAAACAGGGAACGCAGTCGGTAGGACGTTTTTTTATTTTCTTACTTCTCAGAGAGTTGCCTACTGTGTTCCTCTTATGGCAAGCACTAGACAACCAGAACAGTTACAGAAGGGAGTCATGTCCGTTCTCGGCTGTAGTTACATTATCACAAAGTCAGAGCAATTCCATTGGCGTCGGCTTCAAAACGAAGCCGTGCCGAAACCCGGGATCGAACCAGGGACCTTTAGATCTTCAGTCTAACGCTCTCCCAACTGAGCTATTTCGGCTGACGCACAGCGCCCCTCTTTTGCACGTCTGCCCCGTTGCCAATTTCACAGTCATCTTCGTCTGAAAGAACACAGGGACGCCGAAAGGCGAACAGCAGATGCAGTAAAGTACCACACACATTTCTTCTGCTTCCATCGTCGTAACTAGCAAACATGTCGACTCGATTCATGTAATATTGACTTCGCTGACGCTAGAAAAGCTGTGCTATATCGATGCCACGTGCAACTAGTGTGCAGAGAACGAGGCAGAGGAAGGAGTGAGCCTCTCCAAAGTGTGTGAGGCAGTATCTAGCAGATACACGCGGTAAAACATTTGACTTGCGTTTGCTCATTAATTGCTACACGTCATCGTCTGCAAGCTAAAATAATCACATCTGCACTGCCCAGAGAGGCGACACTTGCACTGACACCTGGTGGACGGTTGTGAGACGAGGAGATGAGCTGTGGCTTCTGGGCACGACTGTAGCGCTGCACCCTGGAGCCAAGAACACTGCACCTTGCTGGCGGCCCACGTGTTTAGTAGTGACGCAACTGCTAGGATGCAGCTGAACGTCCATCTTCTGGGAGCGAGAAAATTTCCGCAGTCGGCAGGACTCGAACCTACGCTCCCAGAGGGAATCTGATTTCAAGTCAGACGCCTTAACCACTCGGCCACGACTGCACGTCTCAGAAGCGTCTCTCGACAACTGAAACTCCCACCTTTGCAAGCAATCTCATGGCAGAAGGCAGCATGGGCTTACTCTTTTCTGTAGTGATTCCACTGCCAGCACATTAGACGTTACGAAAGTGTATTAATTTTCGCCCCGACAGGGACTAGAACCCAGGACCCTTTGGTTGAAAACCTAACGCTCTACCGACTGAGCTATCCGCACCCACGCACGAGCATTGTCATACAGCTGCGTCGTGTGCGAGTGATTCGCATGTCGTAATTGCTGGCTTATGGCTCCAATGGCGACTTCACCGACTTCCCACTGACGCGCCGCTGACGCTAGTTTTCTGGCGTCTTAAGGGATGGACATACTTGCAAGTAGCTGCGAGATCATTGAAAAGAAACGCGGCGCCATTGCTTTTGCCGCACTCGACTGATTGAATTGCAATTCCTAAAAAGGAATGAACCTTCACTCTGTCCAACAATTTCAAGCACGTGTGTGTACTCACGAACTCGGCGAAGGCGCGAGAAAATGACGGGGGCGCACTCGTGGGCCTGCGACGGCTTCCTGCAGTCACATCGTCAGTGCGAGGTGGACCGGTAGGCACAGGAAGCAGCGGCCGTCGTGAAACTCAGCATTCTTAAACGGAAATTTTCGTCTTGTTTAGAATGGCGTCATTGGTTTGCACGCTCATTCATGCGTGTGAAAATATTTGCTGCTCTTTACGCAGAATCGCACGCAGCCGGCGGGATTCGAAACTACTTTCGAGTCAGACGCCTTAACCACTCGGCCACGGCTGCCCCGAACGCAGCGTTCTCCCGACACGTGCAAATTGAACCGTTTAAAGCACTGTGGTGTCAGAAAACGGCGTTGCTGCATTCTTTTCCGTAGTGTTTCCACCACTACCAGAGGCAACGCTACCAAATTATTAAAATTTCCCCCGAACAGGGACTTGAATCCTGGACCCTTAGGTTAAAAGCCTAATGCTCTACCGACTGAGCTATCCGGGCTCACAACGCCTTATCAAACATCTCACGATGCACAACGACACATTGACTCATGTCCTTTACTGTTGTGCAATCGCTGCATGGAGCTGTTAGTAGTTAAACGTCGCCTGAATGCTGTCTGCAAACTTATCGCGCAAAGCTCGTAACAGACCATCGAACAATGTTGACACACGATGCAAAAACAAACTGCAGCAGTCGTTACGTCTCATACGTTGGAGTAGAGGATTTACGTGTTTTGTCGACACTCATCGGGCAATTGGAAAATTCACAAGCACTTCGAATGCAATGTTTCCCACGTTTTCGCTCATTTCACGGTTCCGCTGGAGACGTTCTTCACCTCCTGGCACAAAACAGGGAACGCAGTCGGTAGGACGTTTTTTTATTTTCTTACTTCTCAGAGAGTTGCCTACTGTGTTCCTCTTATGGCAAGCACTAGACAACCAGAACAGTTACAGAAGAGAGTCATGTCCGTTCTCGGCTCTAGTTACATTATCACAAAGTCAGAGCAATTCCATTGGCGTCGGCTTCAAAACGAAGCCGTGCCGAAACCCGGGATCGAACCAGGGACCTTTAGATCTTCAGTCTAACGCTCTCCCAACTGAGCTATTTCGGCTGACGTACAGCGCCCCTCTTTTGCACGTCTGCCCCGTTGCCAATTTCACAGTCATCTTCGTCTGAAAGAACACAGGGATGCCGAAAGGCGAACAGCATATGCAGTAAAGTACCACACACATTTCTTCTGCTTCCATCGTCGTAACTAGCAAACATGTCGACTCGATTCATGTAATATTGACTTCGCTGACGCTAGAAAAGCTGTGCTATATCGATGCCACGTGCAACTAGTGTGCAGAGAACGAGGCAGAGGAAGGAGTGAGCCTCTCCAACGTGTGTGAGGCAGTATCTAGCAGATACACGCGGTAAAACGTTTGACTTGCGTTTGCTCATTAATTGCTACACGTCATCGTCTGCAAGCTAAAATAATCACATCTGCACTGCCCAGAGAGGCGACACTTGCACTGACACCTGGTGGACGGTTGTGAGACGAGGAGATGAGCTGTGGCTTCTGGGCACGACTGTAGCGCTGCACCCTGGAGCCAAGAACACTGCACCTTGCTGGCGGCCCACGTGTTTAGTAGTGACGCAACTGCTAGGATGCAGCTGAACGTCCATCTTCTGAGAGCGAGAAAATTTCCGCAGTGGGCAGGACTCGAACCTACGCTCCCAGAGGGAATCTGATTTCAAGTCAGACGCCTTAACCACTCGGCCACGACTGCACGTCTCAGAGGCGTCTCTCGACAACTGAAACTCCCACCTTTGCAAGCAATCTCATGGCAGAAGGCAGCATGGGCTCACTCTTTTCTGTAGTGATTCCACTGCCAGCACATTAGACGTTACGAAAGTGTATTAATTTTCGCCCCGACAGGGACTAGAACCCAGGACCCTTTGGTTGAAAACCTAACGCTCTACCGACTGAGCTATCCGCACCCACGCACGAGCATTGTCATACAGCTGCGTCGTGTGCGAGTGATTCGCATGTCGTAATTGCTGGCTTATGGCTCCAATGGCGACTTCACCGACTTCCCACTGACGCGCCGCTGACGCTAGTTTTCTGGCGTCTTAAGGGATGGACATACTTGCAAGTAGCTGCGAGATCATTGAAAAGAAACGCGGCGCCATTGCTTTTGCCGCACTCGACTGATTGAATTGCAATTCCTAAAAAGGAATGAACCTTCACTCTGTCCAACGATTTCAAGCACGTGTGTGTACTCACGAACTCGGCGAAGGCGCGAGAAAATGACGGGGGCGCACTCGTGGGCCTGCGACGGCTTCCTGCAGTCACATCGTCAGTGCGAGGTGGACCGGTAGGCACAGGAAGCTGCGGCCGTCGTGAAACTCAGCATTCTTAAACGGAAATTTTCGTCTTGTTTAGAATGGCGTCATTGGTTTGCACGCTCATTCATGCGTGTGAAAGTATTTGCTGCTCTTTACGCAGAATCGCACGCAGCCGGCGGGATTCGAAACTACTTTCGAGTCAGACGCCTTAACCACTCGGCCACGGCTGCCCCGAACGCAGCGTTCTCCCGACACGTGCAAATTGAACCGTTTAAAGCACTGTGGTGTCAGAAAACGGCGTTGCTGCATTCTTTTCCGTAGTGTTTCCACCACTACCAGAGGAAACGCTACCAAATTATTAAAATTTCCGCCCGAACAGGGACTTGAACCCTGGACCCTTAGGTTAAAAGCCTAATGCTCTACCGACTGAGCTATCCGGGCTCACAACGCCTTATGAAACATCTCACGATGCACAACGACACATTGACTCATGTCCTTTACTGTTGTGCAATCGCTGCATGGAGCTGTTAGTAGTTAAACGTCGCCTGAATGCTGTCTGCAAACTTATCGCGCAAAGCTCGTAACAGACCATCGAACAATGTTGACACACGATGCAAAAACAAACTGCAGCAGTCGTTACGTCTCATACGTTGGAGTAGAGGATTTACGTGTTTTGTCGACACTCATCGGGCAATTGGAAAATTCACAAGCACTTCGAATGCAATGTTTCCCACGTTTTCGCTCATTTCACGGTTCCGCTGGAGACGTTCTTCACCTCCTGGCACAAAACAGGGAACGCAGTCGGTAGGACGTTTTTTTATTTTCTTACTTCTCAGAGAGTTGCCTACTGTGTTCCTCTTATGGCAAGCACTAGACAACCAAAACAGTTACAGAAGAGAGTCATGTCCGTTCTTGGCTCTAGTTACATTATCACAAAGTCAGAGCAATTCCATTGGCGTCGGCTTCAAAACGAAGCCGTGCCGAAACCCGGGATCGAACCAGGGACCTTTAGATCTTCAGTCTAACGCTCTCCCAACTGAGCTATTTCGGCTGACGTACAGCGCCCCTCTTTTGCACGTCTGCCCCGTTGCCAATTTCACAGTCATCTTCGTCTGAAAGAACACAGGGACGCCGAAAGGCGAACAGCAGATGCAGTAAAGTACCACACACATTTCTTCTGCTTCCATCGTCGTAACTAGCAAACATGTCGACTCGATTCATGTAATATTGACTTCGCTGACGCTAGAAAAGCTGTGCTATATCGATGCCACGTGCAACTAGTGTGCAGAGAACGAGGCAGAGGAAGGAGTGAGCCTCTCCAACGTGTGTGAGGCAGTATCTAGCAGATACACGCGGTAAAACGTTTGACTTGCGTTTGCTCATTAATTGCTACACGTCATCGTCTGCAAGCTAAAATAATCACATCTGCACTGCCCAGAGAGGCGACACTTGCACTGACACCTGGTGGACGGTTGTGAGACGAGGAGATGAGCTGTGGCTTCTGGGCACGACTGTAGCGCTGCACCCTGGAGCCAAGAACACTGCACCTTGCTGGCGGCCCACGTGTTTAGTAGTGACGCAACTGCTAGGATGCAGCTGAACGTCCATCTTCTGAGAGCGAGAAAATTTCCGCAGTGGGCAGGACTCGAACCTACGCTCCCAGAGGGAATCTGATTTCAAGTCAGACGCCTTAACCACTCGGCCACGACTGATCGTCTCAGAGGCATCTCTCGACAACTGAAACTCCCACCTTTGCAAGCAATCTCATGGCAGAAGGCAGCATGGGCTCACTCTTTTCTGTAGTGATTCCACTGCCAGCACATTAGACGTTACGAAAGTGTATTAATTTTCGCCCCGACAGGGACTAGAACCCAGGACCCTTTGGTTGAAAACCTAACGCTCTACCGACTGAGCTATCCGCACCCACGCACGAGCATTGTCATACAGCTGCGTCGTGTGCGAGTGATTCGCATGTCGTAATTGCTGGCTTATGGCTCCAATGGCGACTTCACCGACTTCCCACTGACGCGCCGCTGACGCTAGTTTTCTGGCGTCTTAAGGGATGGACATACTTGCAAGTAGCTGCGAGATCATTGAAAAGAAACGCGGCGCCATTGCTTTTGCCGCACTCGACTGATTGAATTGCAATTCCTAAAAAGGAATGAACCTTCACTCTGTCCAACGATTTCAAGCACGTGTGTGTACTCACGAACTCGGCGAAGGCGCGAGAAAATGACGGGGGCGCACTCGTGGGCCTGCGACGGCTTCCTGCAGTCACATCGTCAGTGCGAGGTGGACCGGTAGGCACAGGAAGCTGCGGCCGTCGTGAAACTCAGCATTCTTAAACGGAAATTTTCGTCTTGTTTAGAATGGCGTCATTGGTTTGCACGCTCATTCATGCGTGTGAAAGTATTTGCTGCTCTTTACGCAGAATCGCACGCAGCCGGCGGGATTCGAAACTACTTTCGAGTCAGACGCCTTAACCACTCGGCCACGGCTGCCCCGAACGCAGCGTTCTCCCGACACGTGCAAATTGAACCGTTTAAAGCACTGTGGTGTCAGAAAACGGCGTTGCTGCATTCTTTTCCGTAGTGTTTCCACCACTACCAGAGGAAACGCTACCAAATTATTAAAATTTCCGCCCGAACAGGGACTTGAACCCTGGACCCTTAGGTTAAAAGCCTAATGCTCTACCGACTGAGCTATCCGGGCTCACAACGCCTTATCAAACATCTCACGATGCACAACGACACATTGACTCATGTCCTTTACTGTTGTGCAATCGCTGCATGGAGCTGTTAGTAGTTAAACGTCGCCTGAATGCTGTCTGCAAACTTATCGCGCAAAGCTCGTAACAGACCATCGAACAATGTTGACACACGATGCAAAAACAAACTGCAGCAGTCGTTACGTCTCATACGTTGGAGTAGAGGATTTACGTGTTTTGTCGACACTCATCGGGCAATTGGAAAATTCACAAGCACTTCGAATGCAATGTTTCCCACGTTTTCGCTCATTTCACGGTTCCGCTGGAGACGTTCTTCACCTCCTGGCACAAAACAGGGAACGCAGTCGGTAGGACGTTTTTTTATTTTCTTACTTCTCAGAGAGTTGCCTACTGTGTTCCTCTTATGGCAAGCACTAGACAACCAGAACAGTTACAGAAGAGAGTCATGTCCGTTCTCGGCTCTAGTTACATTATCACAAAGTCAGAGCAATTCCATTGGCGTCGGCTTCAAAACGAAGCCGTGCCGAAACCCGGGATCGAACCAGGGACCTTTAGATCTTCAGTCTAACGCTCTCCCAACTGAGCTATTTCGGCTGACGTACAGCGCCCCTCTTTTGCACGTCTGCCCCGTTGCCAATTTCACAGTCATCTTCGTCTGAAAGAACACAGGGACGCCGAAAGGCGAACAGCAGATGCAGTAAAGTACCACACACATTTCTTCTGCTTCCATCGTCGTAACTAGCAAACATGTCGACTCGATTCATGTAATATTGACTTCGCTGACGCTAGAAAAGCTGTGCTATATCGATGCCACGTGCAACTAGTGTGCAGAGAACGAGGCAGAGGAAGGAGTGAGCCTCTCCAACGTGTGTGAGGCAGTATCTAGCAGATACACGCGGTAAAACGTTTGACTTGCGTTTGCTCATTAATTGCTACACGTCATCGTCTGCAAGCTAAAATAATCACATCTGCACTGCCCAGAGAGGCGACACTTGCACTGACACCTGGTGGACGGTTGTGAGACGAGGAGATGAGCTGTGGCTTCTGGGCACGACTGTAGCGCTGCACCCTGGAGCCAAGAACACTGCACCTTGCTGGCGGCCCACGTGTTTAGTAGTGACGCAACTGCTAGGATGCAGCTGAACGTCCATCTTCTGAGAGCGAGAAAATTTCCGCAGTGGGCAGGACTCGAACCTACGCTCCCAGAGGGAATCTGATTTCAAGTCAGACGCCTTAACCACTCGGCCGCGACTGCACGTCTCAGAAGCGTCTCTCGACAACTGAAACTCCCACCTTTGCAAGCAATCTCATGGCAGAAGGCAGCATGGGCTCACTCTTTTCTGTAGTGATTCCACTGCCAGCACATTAGACGTTACGAAAGTGTATTAATTTTCGCCCCGACAGGGACTAGAACCCAGGACCCTTTGGTTGAAAACCTAACGCTCTACCGACTGAGCTATCCGCACCCACGCACGAGCATTGTCATACAGCTGCGTCGTGTGCGAGTGATTCGCATGTCGTAATTGCTGGCTTATGGCTCCAATGGCGACTTCACCGACTTCCCACTGACGCGCCGCTGACGCTAGTTTTCTGGCGTCTTAAGGGATGGACATACTTGCAAGTAGCTGCGAGATCATTGAAAAGAAACGCGGAGCCATTGCTTTTGCCGCACTCGACTGATTGAATTGCAATTCCTAAAAAGGAATGAACCTTCACTCTGTCCAACAATTTCAAGCACGTGTGTGTACTCACGAACTCGGCGAAGGCGCGAGAAAATGACGGGGGCGCACTCGTGGGCCTGCGACGGCTTCCTGCAGTCACATCGTCAGTGCGAGGTGGACCGGTAGGCACAGGAAGCAGCGGCCGTCGTGAAACTCAGCATTCTTAAACGGAAATTTTCGTCTTGTTTAGAATGGCGTCATTGGTTTGCACGCTCATTCATGCGTGTGAAAGTATTTGCTGCTCTTTACGCAGAATCGCACGCAGCCGGCGGGATTCGAAACTACTTTCGAGTCAGACGCCTTAACCACTCGGCCACGGCTGCCCCGAACGCAGCGTTCTCCCGACACGTGCAAATTGAACCGTTTAAAGCACTGTGGTGTCAGAAAACGGCGTTGCTGCATTCTTTTCCGTAGTGTTTCCACCACTACCAGAGGCAACGCTACCAAATTATTAAAATTTCCGCCCGAACAGGGACTTGAACCCTGGACCCTTAGGTTAAAAGCCTAATGCTCTACCGACTGAGCTATCCGAGCTCACAACGCTTTATGAAACATCTCACGATGCACAACGACACATTGACTCATGTCCTTTACTGTTGTGCAATCGCTGCATGGAGCTGTTAGTAGTTAAACGTCGCCTGAATGCTGTCTGCAAACTTATCGCGCAAAGCTCGTAACAGACCATCGAACAATGTTGACACACGATGCAAAAACAAACTGCAGCAGTCGTTACGTCTCATACGTTGGAGTAGAGGATTTACGTGTTTTGTCGACACTCATCGGGCAATTGGAAAATTCACAAGCACTTCGAATGCAATGTTTCCCACGTTTTCGCTCATTTCACGGTTCCGCTGGAGACGTTCTTCACCTCCTGGCACAAAACAGGGAACGCAGTCGGTAGGACGTTTTTTTATTTTCTTACTTCTCAGAGAGTTGCCTACTGTGTTCCTCTTATGGCAAGCACTAGACAACCAGAACAGTTACAGAAGAGAGTCATGTCCGTTCTCGGCTCTAGTTACATTATCACAAAGTCAGAGCAATTCCATTGGCGTCGGCTTCAAAACGAAGCCGTGCCGAAACCCGGGATCGAACCAGGGACCTTTAGATCTTCAGTCTAACGCTCTCCCAACTGAGCTATTTCGGCTGACGTACAGCGCCCCTCTTTTGCACGTCTGCCCCGTTGCCAATTTCACAGTCATCTTCGTCTGAAAGAACACAGGGACGCCGAAAGGCGAACAGCAGATGCAGTAAAGTACCACACACATTTCTTCTGCTTCCATCGTCGTAACTAGCAAACATGTCGACTCGATTCATGTAATATTGACTTCGCTGACGCTAGAAAAGCTGTGCTATATCGATGCCACGTGCAACTAGTGTGCAGAGAACGAGGCAGAGGAAGGAGTGAGCCTCTCCAACGTGTGTGAGGCAGTATCTAGCAGATACACGCGGTAAAACGTTTGACTTGCGTTTGCTCATTAATTGCTACACGTCATCGTCTGCAAGCTAAAATAATCACATCTGCACTGCCCAGAGAGGCGACACTTGCACTGACACCTGGTGGACGGTTGTGAGACGAGGAGATGAGCTGTGGCTTCTGGGCACGACTGTAGCGCTGCACCCTGGAGCCAAGAACACTGCACCTTGCTGGCGGCCCACGTGTTTAGTAGTGACGCAACTGCTAGGATGCAGCTGAACGTCCATCTTCTGAGAGCGAGAAAATTTCCGCAGTCGGCAGGACTCGAACCTACGCTCCCAGAGGGAATCTGATTTCAAGTCAGACGCCTTAACCACTCGGCCACGACTGCACGTCTCAGAAGCGTCTCTCGACAACTGAAACTCCCACCTTTGCAAGCAATCTCATGGCAGAAGGCAGCATGGGCTCACTCTTTTCTGTAGTGATTCCACTGCCAGCACATTAGACGTTACGAAAGTGTATTAATTTTCGCCCCGACAGGGACTAGAACCCAGGACCCTTTGGTTGAAAACCTAACGCTCTACCGACTGAGCTATCCGCACCCACGCACGAGCATTGTCATACAGCTGCGTCGTGTGCGAGTGATTCGCATGTCGTAATTGCTGGCTTATGGCTCCAATGGCGACTTCACCGACTTCCCACTGACGCGCCGCTGACGCTAGTTTTCTGGCGTCTTAAGGGATGGACATACTTGCAAGTAGCTGCGAGATCATTGAAAAGAAACGCGGCGCCATTGCTTTTGCCGCACTCGACTGATTGAATTGCAATTCCTAAAAAGGAATGAACCTTCACTCTGTCCAACAATTTCAAGCACGTGTGTGTACTCACGAACTCGGCGAAGGCGCGAGAAAATGACGGGGGCGCACTCGTGGGCCTGCGACGGCTTCCTGCAGTCACATCGTCAGTGCGAGGTGGACCGGTAGGCACAGGAAGCAGCGGCCGTCGTGAAACTCAGCATTCTTAAACGGAAATTTTCGTCTTGTTTAGAATGGCGTCATTGGTTTGCACGCTCATTCATGCGTGTGAAAGTATTTGCTGCTCTTTACGCAGAATCGCACGCAGCCGGCGGGATTCGAAACTACTTTCGAGTCAGACGCCTTAACCACTCGGCCACGGCTGCCCCGAACGCAGCGTTCTCCCGACACGTGCAAATTGAACCGTTTAAAGCACTGTGGTGTCAGAAAACGGCGTTGCTGCATTCTTTTCCGTAGTGTTTCCACCACTACCAGAGGAAACGCTACCAAATTATTAAAATTTCCGCCCGAACAGGGACTTGAACCCTGGACCCTTAGGTTAAAAGCCTAATGCTCTACCGACTGAGCTATCCGGGCTCACAACGCCTTATGAAACATCTCACGATGCACAACGACACATTGACTCATGTCCTTTACTGTTGTGCAATCGCTGCATGGAGCTGTTAGTAGTTAAACGTCGCCTGAATGCTGTCTGCAAACTTATCGCGCAAAGCTCGTAACAGACCATCGAACAATGTTGACACACGATGCAAAAACAAACTGCAGCAGTCGTTACGTCTCATACGTTGGAGTAGAGGATTTACGTGTTTTGTCGACACTCATCGGGCAATTGGAAAATTCACAAGCACTTCGAATGCAATGTTTCCCACGTTTTCGCTCATTTCACGGTTCCGCTGGAGACGTTCTTCACCTCCTGGCACAAAACAGGGAACGCAGTCGGTAGGACGTTTTTTTATTTTCTTACTTCTCAGAGAGTTGCCTACTGTGTTCCTCTTATGGCAAGCACTAGACAACCAGAACAGTTACAGAAGAGAGTCATGTCCGTTCTCGGCTCTAGTTACATTATCACAAAGTCAGAGCAATTCCATTGGCGTCGGCTTCAAAACGAAGCCGTGCCGAAACCCGGGATCGAACCAGGGACCTTTAGATCTTCAGTCTAACGCTCTCCCAACTGAGCTATTTCGGCTGACGTACAGCGCCCCTCTTTTGCACGTCTGCCCCGTTGCCAATTTCACAGTCATCTTCGTCTGAAAGAACACAGGGACGCCGAAAGGCGAACAGCAGATGCAGTAAAGTACCACACACATTTCTTCTGCTTCCATCGTCGTAACTAGCAAACATGTCGACTCGATTCATGTAATATTGACTTCGCTGACGCTAGAAAAGCTGTGCTATATCGATGCCACGTGCAACTAGTGTGCAGAGAACGAGGCAGAGGAAGGAGTGAGCCTCTCCAAAGTGTGTGAGGCAGTATCTAGCAGATACACGCGGTAAAACATTTGACTTGCGTTTGCTCATTAATTGCTACACGTCATCGTCTGCAAGCTAAAATAATCACATCTGCACTGCCCAGAGAGGCGACACTTGCACTGACACCTGGTGGACGGTTGTGAGACGAGGAGATGAGCTGTGGCTTCTGGGCACGACTGTAGCGCTGCACCCTGGAGCCAAGAACACTGCACCTTGCTGGCGGTCCACGTGTTTAGTAGTGACGCAACTGCTAGGATGCAGCTGAACGTCCATCTTCTGGGAGCGAGAAAATTTCCGCAGTCGGCAGGACTCGAACCTACGCTCCCAGAGGGAATCTGATTTCAAGTCAGACGCCTTAACCACTCGGCCACGACTGCACGTCTCAGAAGCGTCTCTCGACAACTGAAACTCCCACCTTTGCAAGCAATCTCATGGCAGAAGGCAGCATGGGCTTACTCTTTTCTGTAGTGATTCCACTGCCAGCACATTAGACGTTACGAAAGTGTATTAATTTTCGCCCCGACAGGGACTAGAACCCAGGACCCTTTGGTTGAAAACCTAACGCTCTACCGACTGAGCTATCCGCACCCACGCACGAGCATTGTCATACAGCTGCGTCGTGTGCGAGTGATTCGCATGTCGTAATTGCTGGCTTATGGCTCCAATGGCGACTTCACCGACTTCCCACTGACGCGCCGCTGACGCTAGTTGTCTGGCGTCTTAAGGGATGGACATACTTGCAAGTAGCTGCGAGATCATTGAAAAGAAACGCGGCGCCATTGCTTTTGCCGCACTCGACTGATTGAATTGCAATTCTTAAAAAGGAATGAACCTTCACTCTGTCCAACAATTTCAAGCACGTGTGTGTACTCACGAACTCGGCGAAGGCGCGAGAAAATGACGGGGGCGCACTCGTGGGCCTGCGACGGCTTCCTGCAGTCACATCGTCAGTGCGAGGTGGACCGGTAGGCACAGGAAGCAGCGGCCGTCGTGAAACTCAGCATTCTTAAACGGAAATTTTCGTCTTGTTTAGAATGGCGTCATTGGTTTGCACGCTCATTCATGCGTGTGAAAATATTTGCTGCTCTTTACGCAGAATCGCACGCAGCCGGCGGGATTCGAAACTACTTTCGAGTCAGACGCCTTAACCACTCGGCCACGGCTGCCCCGAACGCAGCGTTCTCCCGACACGTGCAAATTGAACCGTTTAAAGCACTGTGGTGTCAGAAAACGGCGTTGCTGCATTCTTTTCCGTAGTGTTTCCACCACTACCAGAGGCAACGCTACCAAATTATTAAAATTTCCGCCCGAACAGGGACTTGAATCCTGGACCCTTAGGTTAAAAGCCTAATGCTCTACCGACTGAGCTATCCGGGCTCACAACGCCTTATCAAACATCTCACGATGCACAACGACACATTGACTCATGTCCTTTACTGTTGTGCAATCGCTGCATGGAGCTGTTAGTAGTTAAACGTCGCCTGAATGCTGTCTGCAAACTTATCGCGCAAAGCTCGTAACAGACCATCGAACAATGTTGACATACGATGCAAAAACAAACTGCAGCAGTCGTTACGTCTCATACGTTGGAGTAGAGGATTTACGTGTTTTGTCGACACTCATCGGGCAATTGGAAAATTCACAAGCACTTCGAATGCAATGTTTCCCACGTTTTCGCTCATTTCACGGTTCCGCTTGATACGTTCTTCACCTCCTGGCACAAAACAGGGAACGCAGTCAGTAGGACGTTTTTTTTATTTTCTTACTTCTCAGAGAGTTGCCTACTGCGTTCCTCTTATGGCAAGCACTAGACAACCAGAACAGTTACAGAAGGGAGTCATGTCCGTTCTCGGCTGTAGTTACATTATCACAAAGTCAGAGCAATTCCATTGGCGTCGGCTTCAAAACGAAGCCGTGCCGAAACCCGGGATCGAACCAGGGACCTTTAGATCTTCAGTCTAACGCTCTCCCAACTGAGCTATTTCGGCTGACGCACAGCGCCCCTCTTTTGCACGTCTGCCCCGTTGCCAATTTCACAGTCATCTTCGTCTGAAAGAACACAGGGACGCCGAAAGGCGAACAGCAGATGCAGTAAAGTACCACACACATTTCTTCTGCTTCCATCGTCGTAACTAGCAAACATGTCGACTCGATTCATGTAATATTGACTTCGCTGACGCTAGAAAAGCTGTGCTATATCGATGCCACGTGCAACTAGTGTGCAGAGAACGAGGCAGAGGAAGGAGTGAGCCTCTCCAAAGTGTGTGAGGCAGTATCTAGCAGATACACGCGGTAAAACATTTGACTTGCGTTTGCTCATTAATTGCTACACGTCATCGTCTGCAAGCTAAAATAATCACATCTGCACTGCCCAGAGAGGCGACACTTGCACTGACACCTGGTGGACGGTTGTGAGACGAGGAGATGAGCTGTGGCTTCTGGGCACGACTGTAGCGCTGCACCCTGGAGCCAAGAACACTGCACCTTGCTGGCGGCCCACGTGTTTAGTAGTGACGCAACTGCTAGGATGCAGCTGAACGTCCATCTTCTGGGAGCGAGAAAATTTCCGCAGTCGGCAGGACTCGAACCTACGCTCCCAGAGGGAATCTGATTTCAAGTCAGACGCCTTAACCACTCGGCCACGACTGCACGTCTCAGAAGCGTCTCTCGACAACTGAAACTCCCACCTTTGCAAGCAATCTCATGGCAGAAGGCAGCATGGGCTTACTCTTTTCTGTAGTGATTCCACTGCCAGCACATTAGACGTTACGAAAGTGTATTAATTTTCGCCCCGACAGGGACTAGAACCCAGGACCCTTTGGTTGAAAACCTAACGCTCTACCGACTGAGCTATCCGCACCCACGCACGAGCATTGTCATACAGCTGCGTCGTGTGCGAGTGATTCGCATGTCGTAATTGCTGGCTTATGGCTCCAATGGCGACTTCACCGACTTCCCACTGACGCGCCGCTGACGCTAGTTTTCTGGCGTCTTAAGGGATGGACATACTTGCAAGTAGCTGCGAGATCATTGAAAAGAAACGCGGCGCCATTGCTTTTGCCGCACTCGACTGATTGAATTGCAATTCCTAAAAAGGAATGAACCTTCACTCTGTCCAACAATTTCAAGCACGTGTGTGTACTCACGAACTCGGCGAAGGCGCGAGAAAATGACGGGGGCGCACTCGTGGGCCTGCGACGGCTTCCTGCAGTCACATCGTCAGTGCGAGGTGGACCGGTAGGCACAGGAAGCAGCGGCCGTCGTGAAACTCAGCATTCTTAAACGGAAATTTTCGTCTTGTTTAGAATGGCGTCATTGGTTTGCACGCTCATTCATGCGTGTGAAAATATTTGCTGCTCTTTACGCAGAATCGCACGCAGCCGGCGGGATTCGAAACTACTTTCGAGTCAGACGCCTTAACCACTCGGCCACGGCTGCCCCGAACGCAGCGTTCTCCCGACACGTGCAAATTGAACCGTTTAAAGCACTGTGGTGTCAGAAAACGGCGTTGCTGCATTCTTTTCCGTAGTGTTTCCACCACTACCAGAGGCAACGCTACCAAATTATTAAAATTTCCGCCCGAACAGGGACTTGAATCCTGGACCCTTAGGTTAAAAGCCTAATGCTCTACCGACTGAGCTATCCGGGCTCACAACGCCTTATCAAACATCTCACGATGCACAACGACACATTGACTCATGTCCTTTACTGTTGTGCAATCGCTGCATGGAGCTGTTAGTAGTTAAACGTCGCCTGAATGCTGTCTGCAAACTTATCGCGCAAAGCTCGTAACAGACCATCGAACAATGTTGACACACGATGCAAAAACAAACTGCAGCAGTCGTTACGTCTCATACGTTGGAGTAGAGGATTTACGTGTTTTGTCGACACTCATCGGGCAATTGGAAAATTCACAAGCACTTCGAATGCAATGTTTCCCACGTTTTCGCTCATTTCACGGTTCCGCTTGATACGTTCTTCACCTCCTGGCACAAAACAGGGAACGCAGTCAGTAGGACGTTTTTTTTATTTTCTTACTTCTCAGAGAGTTGCCTACTGCGTTCCTCTTATGGCAAGCACTAGACAACCAGAACAGTTACAGAAGGGAGTCATGTCCGTTCTCGGCTGTAGTTACATTATCACAAAGTCAGAGCAATTCCATTGGCGTCGGCTTCAAAACGAAGCCGTGCCGAAACCCGGGATCGAACCAGGGACCTTTAGATCTTCAGTCTAACGCTCTCCCAACTGAGCTATTTCGGCTGACGCACAGCGCCCCTCTTTTGCACGTCTGCCCCGTTGCCAATTTCACAGTCATCTTCGTCTGAAAGAACACAGGGACGCCGAAAGGCGAACAGCAGATGCAGTAAAGTACCACACACATTTCTTCTGCTTCCATCGTCGTAACTAGCAAACATGTCGACTCGATTCATGTAATATTGACTTCGCTGACGCTAGAAAAGCTGTGCTATATCGATGCCACGTGCAACTAGTGTGCAGAGAACGAGGCAGAGGAAGGAGTGAGCCTCTCCAAAGTGTGTGAGGCAGTATCTAGCAGATACACGCGGTAAAACATTTGACTTGCGTTTGCTCATTAATTGCTACACGTCATCGTCTGCAAGCTAAAATAATCACATCTGCACTGCCCAGAGAGGCGACACTTGCACTGACACCTGGTGGACGGTTGTGAGACGAGGAGATGAGCTGTGGCTTCTGGGCACGACTGTAGCGCTGCACCCTGGAGCCAAGAACACTGCACCTTGCTGGCGGCCCACGTGTTTAGTAGTGACGCAACTGCTAGGATGCAGCTGAACGTCCATCTTCTGGGAGCGAGAAAATTTCCGCAGTCGGCAGGACTCGAACCTACGCTCCCAGAGGGAATCTGATTTCAAGTCAGACGCCTTAACCACTCGGCCACGACTGCACGTCTCAGAAGCGTCTCTCGACAACTGAAACTCCCACCTTTGCAAGCAATCTCATGGCAGAAGGCAGCATGGGCTTACTCTTTTCTGTAGTGATTCCACTGCCAGCACATTAGACGTTACGAAAGTGTATTAATTTTCGCCCCGACAGGGACTAGAACCCAGGACCCTTTGGTTGAAAACCTAACGCTCTACCGACTGAGCTATCCGCACCCACGCACGAGCATTGTCATACAGCTGCGTCGTGTGCGAGTGATTCGCATGTCGTAATTGCTGGCTTATGGCTCCAATGGCGACTTCACCGACTTCCCACTGACGCGCCGCTGACGCTAGTTTTCTGGCGTCTTAAGGGATGGACATACTTGCAAGTAGCTGCGAGATCATTGAAAAGAAACGCGGCGCCATTGCTTTTGCCGCACTCGACTGATTGAATTGCAATTCCTAAAAAGGAATGAACCTTCACTCTGTCCAACAATTTCAAGCACGTGTGTGTACTCACGAACTCGGCGAAGGCGCGAGAAAATGACGGGGGCGCACTCGTGGGCCTGCGACGGCTTCCTGCAGTCACATCGTCAGTGCGAGGTGGACCGGTAGGCACAGGAAGCAGCGGCCGTCGTGAAACTCAGCATTCTTAAACGGAAATTTTCGTCTTGTTTAGAATGGCGTCATTGGTTTGCACGCTCATTCATGCGTGTGAAAATATTTGCTGCTCTTTACGCAGAATCGCACGCAGCCGGCGGGATTCGAAACTACTTTCGAGTCAGACGCCTTAACCACTCGGCCACGGCTGCCCCGAACGCAGCGTTCTCCCGACACGTGCAAATTGAACCGTTTAAAGCACTGTGGTGTCAGAAAACGGCGTTGCTGCATTCTTTTCCGTAGTGTTTCCACCACTACCAGAGGCAACGCTACCAAATTATTAAAATTTCCGCCCGAACAGGGACTTGAATCCTGGACCCTTAGGTTAAAAGCCTAATGCTCTACCGACTGAGCTATCCGGGCTCACAACGCCTTATCAAACATCTCACGATGCACAACGACACATTGACTCATGTCCTTTACTGTTGTGCAATCGCTGCATGGAGCTGTTAGTAGTTAAACGTCGCCTGAATGCTGTCTGCAAACTTATCGCGCAAAGCTCGTAACAGACCATCGAACAATGTTGACACACGATGCAAAAACAAACTGCAGCAGTCGTTACGTCTCATACGTTGGAGTAGAGGATTTACGTGTTTTGTCGACACTCATCGGGCAATTGGAAAATTCACAAGCACTTCGAATGCAATGTTTCCCACGTTTTCGCTCATTTCACGGTTCCGCTTGATACGTTCTTCACCTCCTGGCACAAAACAGGGAACGCAGTCAGTAGGACGTTTTTTTTATTTTCTTACTTCTCAGAGAGTTGCCTACTGCGTTCCTCTTATGGCAAGCACTAGACAACCAGAACAGTTACAGAAGGGAGTCATGTCCGTTCTCGGCTGTAGTTACATTATCACAAAGTCAGAGCAATTCCATTGGCGTCGGCTTCAAAACGAAGCCGTGCCGAAACCCGGGATCGAACCAGGGACCTTTAGATCTTCAGTCTAACGCTCTCCCAACTGAGCTATTTCGGCTGACGCACAGCGCCCCTCTTTTGCACGTCTGCCCCGTTGCCAATTTCACAGTCATCTTCGTCTGAAAGAACACAGGGACGCCGAAAGGCGAACAGCAGATGCAGTAAAGTACCACACACATTTCTTCTGCTTCCATCGTCGTAACTAGCAAACATGTCGACTCGATTCATGTAATATTGACTTCGCTGACGCTAGAAAAGCTGTGCTATATCGATGCCACGTGCAACTAGTGTGCAGAGAACGAGGCAGAGGAAGGAGTGAGCCTCTCCAAAGTGTGTGAGGCAGTATCTAGCAGATACACGCGGTAAAACATTTGACTTGCGTTTGCTCATTAATTGCTACACGTCATCGTCTGCAAGCTAAAATAATCACATCTGCACTGCCCAGAGAGGCGACACTTGCACTGACACCTGGTGGACGGTTGTGAGACGAGGAGATGAGCTGTGGCTTCTGGGCACGACTGTAGCGCTGCACCCTGGAGCCAAGAACACTGCACCTTGCTGGCGGCCCACGTGTTTAGTAGTGACGCAACTGCTAGGATGCAGCTGAACGTCCATCTTCTGGGAGCGAGAAAATTTCCGCAGTCGGCAGGACTCGAACCTACGCTCCCAGAGGGAATCTGATTTCAAGTCAGACGCCTTAACCACTCGGCCACGACTGCACGTCTCAGAAGCGTCTCTCGACAACTGAAACTCCCACCTTTGCAAGCAATCTCATGGCAGAAGGCAGCATGGGCTTACTCTTTTCTGTAGTGATTCCACTGCCAGCACATTAGACGTTACGAAAGTGTATTAATTTTCGCCCCGACATGGACTAGAACCCAGGACCCTTTGGTTGAAAACCTAACGCTCTACCGACTGAGCTATCCGCACCCACGCACGAGCATTGTCATACAGCTGCGTCGTGTGCGAGTGATTCGCATGTCGTAATTGCTGGCTTATGGCTCCAATGGCGACTTCACCGACTTCCCACTGACGCGCCGCTGACGCTAGTTTTCTGGCGTCTTAAGGGATGGACATACTTGCAAGTAGCTGCGAGATCATTGAAAAGAAACGCGGCGCCATTGCTTTTGCCGCACTCGACTGATTGAATTGCAATTCTTAAAAAGGAATGAACCTTCACTCTGTCCAACAATTTCAAGCACGTGTGTGTACTCACGAACTCGGCGAAGGCGCGAGAAAATGACGGGGGCGCACTCGTGGGCCTGCGACGGCTTCCTGCAGTCACATCGTCAGTGCGAGGTGGACCGGTAGGCACAGGAAGCAGCGGCCGTCGTGAAACTCAGCATTCTTAAACGGAAATTTTCGTCTTGTTTAGAATGGCGTCATTGGTTTGCACGCTCATTCATGCGTGTGAAAATATTTGCTGCTCTTTACGCAGAATCGCACGCAGCCGGCGGGATTCGAAACTACTTTCGAGTCAGACGCCTTAACCACTCGGCCACGGCTGCCCCGAACGCAGCGTTCTCCCGACACGTGCAAATTGAACCGTTTAAAGCACTGTGGTGTCAGAAAACGGCGTTGCTGCATTCTTTTCCGTAGTGTTTCCACCACTACCAGAGGCAACGCTACCAAATTATTAAAATTTCCGCCCGAACAGGGACTTGAATCCTGGACCCTTAGGTTAAAAGCCTAATGCTCTACCGACTGAGCTATCCGGGCTCACAACGCCTTATGAAACATCTCACGATGCACAACGACACATTGACTCATGTCCTTTACTGTTGTGCAATCGCTGCATGGAGCTGTTAGTAGTTAAACGTCGCCTGAATGCTGTCTGCAAACTTATCGCGCAAAGCTCGTAACAGACCATCGAACAATGTTGACACACGATGCAAAAACAAACTGCAGCAGTCGTTACGTCTCATACGTTGGAGTAGAGGATTTACGTGTTTTGTCGACACTCATCGGGCAATTGGAAAATTCACAAGCACTTCGAATGCAATGTTTCCCACGTTTTCGCTCATTTCACGGTTCCGCTTGATACGTTCTTCACCTCCTGGCACAAAACAGGGAACGCAGTCAGTAGGACGTTTTTTTTATTTTCTTACTTCTCAGAGAGTTGCCTACTGCGTTCCTCTTATGGCAAGCACTAGACAACCAGAACAGTTACAGAAGGGAGTCATGTCCGTTCTCGGCTGTAGTTACATTATCACAAAGTCAGAGCAATTCCATTGGCGTCGGCTTCAAAACGAAGCCGTTCCGAAACCCGGGATCGAACCAGGGACCTTTAGATCTTCAGTCTAACGCTCTCCCAACTGAGCTATTTCGGCTGACGCACAGCGCCCCTCTTTTGCACGTCTGCCCCGTTGCCAATTTCACAGTCATCTTCGTCTGAAAGAACACAGGGACGCCGAAAGGCGAACAGCAGATGCAGTAAAGTACCACACACATTTCTTCTGCTTCCATCGTCGTAACTAGCAAACATGTCGACTCGATTCATGTAATATTGACTTCGCTGACGCTAGAAAAGCTGTGCTATATCGATGCCACGTGCAACTAGTGTGCAGAGAACGAGGCAGAGGAAGGAGTGAGCCTCTCCAAAGTGTGTGAGGCAGTATCTAGCAGATACACGCGGTAAAACATTTGACTTGCGTTTGCTCATTAATTGCTACACGTCATCGTCTGCAAGCTAAAATAATCACATCTGCACTGCCCAGAGAGGCGACACTTGCACTGACACCTGGTGGACGGTTGTGAGACGAGGAGATGAGCTGTGGCTTCTGGGCACGACTGTAGCGCTGCACCCTGGAGCCAAGAACACTGCACCTTGCTGGCGGCCCACGTGTTTAGTAGTGACGCAACTGCTAGGATGCAGCTGAACGTCCATCTTCTGGGAGCGAGAAAATTTCCGCAGTCGGCAGGACTCGAACCTACGCTCCCAGAGGGAATCTGATTTCAAGTCAGACGCCTTAACCACTCGGCCACGACTGCACGTCTCAGAAGCGTCTCTCGACAACTGAAACTCCCACCTTTGCAAGCAATCTCATGGCAGAAGGCAGCATGGGCTTACTCTTTTCTGTAGTGATTCCACTGCCAGCACATTAGACGTTACGAAAGTGTATTAATTTTCGCCCCGACAGGGACTAGAACCCAGGACCCTTTGGTTGAAAACCTAACGCTCTACCGACTGAGCTATCCGCACCCACGCACGAGCATTGTCATACAGCTGCGTCGTGTGCGAGTGATTCGCATGTCGTAATTGCTGGCTTATGGCTCCAATGGCGACTTCACCGACTTCCCACTGACGCGCCGCTGACGCTAGTTTTCTGGCGTCTTAAGGGATGGACATACTTGCAAGTAGCTGCGAGATCATTGAAAAGAAACGCGGCGCCATTGCTTTTGCCGCACTCGACTGATTGAATTGCAATTCTTAAAAAGGAATGAACCTTCACTCTGTCCAACAATTTCAAGCACGTGTGTGTACTCACGAACTCGGCGAAGGCGCGAGAAAATGACGGGGGCGCACTCGTGGGCCTGCGACGGCTTCCTGCAGTCACATCGTCAGTGCGAGGTGGACCGGTAGGCACAGGAAGCAGCGGCCGTCGTGAAACTCAGCATTCTTAAACGGAAATTTTCGTCTTGTTTAGAATGGCGTCATTGGTTTGCACGCTCATTCATGCGTGTGAAAATATTTGCTGCTCTTTACGCAGAATCGCACGCAGCCGGCGGGATTCGAAACTACTTTCGAGTCAGACGCCTTAACCACTCGGCCACGGCTGCCCCGAACGCAGCGTTCTCCCGACACGTGCAAATTGAACCGTTTAAAGCACTGTGGTGTCAGAAAACGGCGTTGCTGCATTCTTTTCCGTAGTGTTTCCACCACTACCAGAGGCAACGCTACCAAATTATTAAAATTTCCGCCCGAACAGGGACTTGAATTCTGGACCCTTAGGTTAAAAGCCTAATGCTCTACCGACTGAGCTATCCGGGCTCACAACGCCTTATGAAACATCTCACGATGCACAACGACACATTGACTCATGTCCTTTACTGTTGTGCAATCGCTGCATGGAGCTGTTAGTAGTTAAACGTCGCCTGAATGCTGTCTGCAAACTTATCGCGCAAAGCTCGTAACAGACCATCGAACAATGTTGACACACGATGCAAAAACAAACTGCAGCAGTCGTTACGTCTCATACGTTGGAGTAGAGGATTTACGTGTTTTGTCGACACTCATCGGGCAATTGGAAAATTCACAAGCACTTCGAATGCAATGTTTCCCACGTTTTCGCTCATTTCACGGTTCCGCTTGATACGTTCTTCACCTCCTGGCACAAAACAGGGAACGCAGTCAGTAGGACGTTTTTTTTTATTTTCTTACTTCTCAGAGAGTTGCCTACTGCGTTCCTCTTATGGCAAGCACTAGACAACCAGAACAGTTACAGAAGGGAGTCATGTCCGTTCTCGGCTGTAGTTACATTATCACAAAGTCAGAGCAATTCCATTGGCGTCGGCTTCAAAACGAAGCCGTGCCGAAACCCGGGATCGAACCAGGGACCTTTAGATCTTCAGTCTAACGCTCTCCCAACTGAGCTATTTCGGCTGACGCACAGCGCCCCTCTTTTGCACGTCTGCCCCGTTGCCAATTTCACAGTCATCTTCGTCTGAAAGAACACAGGGACGCCGAAAGGCGAACAGCAGATGCAGTAAAGTACCACACACATTTCTTCTGCTTCCATCGTCGTAACTAGCAAACATGTCGACTCGATTCATGTAATATTGACTTCGCTGACGCTAGAAAAGCTGTGCTATATCGATGCCACGTGCAACTAGTGTGCAGAGAACGAGGCAGAGGAAGGAGTGAGCCTCTCCAAAGTGTGTGAGGCAGTATCTAGCAGATACACGCGGTAAAACATTTGACTTGCGTTTGCTCATTAATTGCTACACGTCATCGTCTGCAAGCTAAAATAATCACATCTGCACTGCCCAGAGAGGCGACACTTGCACTGACACCTGGTGGACGGTTGTGAGACGAGGAGATGAGCTGTGGCTTCTGGGCACGACTGTAGCGCTGCACCCTGGAGCCAAGAACACTGCACCTTGCTGGCGGCCCACGTGTTTAGTAGTGACGCAACTGCTAGGATGCAGCTGAACGTCCATCTTCTGGGAGCGAGAAAATTTCCGCAGTCGGCAGGACTCGAACCTACGCTCCCAAAGGGAATCTGATTTCAAGTCAGACGCCTTAACCACTCGGCCACGACTGCACGTCTCAGAAGCGTCTCTCGACAACTGAAACTCCCACCTTTGCAAGCAATCTCATGGCAGAAGGCAGCATGGGCTTACTCTTTTCTGTAGTGATTCCACTGCCAGCACATTAGACGTTACGAAAGTGTATTAATTTTCGCCCCGACAGGGACTAGAACCCAGGACCCTTTGGTTGAAAACCTAACGCTCTACCGACTGAGCTATCCGCACCCACGCACGAGCATTGTCATACAGCTGCGTCGTGTGCGAGTGATTCGCATGTCGTAATTGCTGGCTTATGGCTCCAATGGCGACTTCACCGACTTCCCACTGACGCGCCGCTGACGCTAGTTTTCTGGCGTCTTAAGGGATGGACATACTTGCAAGTAGCTGCGAGATCATTGAAAAGAAACGCGGCGCCATTGCTTTTGCCGCACTCGACTGATTGAATTGCAATTCTTAAAAAGGAATGAACCTTCACTCTGTCCAACAATTTCAAGCACGTGTGTGTACTCACGAACTCGGCGAAGGCGCGAGAAAATGACGGGGGCGCACTCGTGGGCCTGCGACGGCTTCCTGCAGTCACATCGTCAGTGCGAGGTGGACCGGTAGGCACAGGAAGCAGCGGCCGTCGTGAAACTCAGCATTCTTAAACGGAAATTTTCGTCTTGTTTAGAATGGCGTCATTGGTTTGCACGCTCATTCATGCGTGTGAAAATATTTGCTCCTCTTTACGCAGAATCGCACGCAGCCGGCGGGATTCGAAACTACTTTCGAGTCAGACGCCTTAACCACTCGGCCACGGCTGCCCCGAACGCAGCGTTCTCCCGACACGTGCAAATTGAACCGTTTAAAGCACTGTGGTGTCAGAAAACGGCGTTGCTGCATTCTTTTCCGTAGTGTTTCCACCACTACCAGAGGCAACGCTACCAAATTATTAAAATTTCCGCCCGAACAGGGACTTGAATCCTGGACCCTTAGGTTAAAAGCCTAATGCTCTACCGACTGAGCTATCCGGGCTCACAACGCCTTATGAAACATCTCACGATGCACAACGACACATTGACTCATGTCCTTTACTGTTGTGCAATCGCTGCATGGAGCTGTTAGTAGTTAAACGTCGCCTGAATGCTGTCTGCAAACTTATCGCGCAAAGCTCGTAACAGACCATCGAACAATGTTGACACACGATGCAAAAACAAACTGCAGCAGTCGTTACGTCTCATACGTTGGAGTAGAGGATTTACGTGTTTTGTCGACACTCATCGGGCAATTGGAAAATTCACAAGCACTTCGAATGCAATGTTTCCCACGTTTTCGCTCATTTCACGGTTCCGCTTGATACGTTCTTCACCTCCTGGCACAAAACAGGGAACGCAGTCAGTAGGACGTTTTTTTTATTTTCTTACTTCTCAGAGAGTTGCCTACTGCGTTCCTCTTATGGCAAGCACTAGACAACCAGAACAGTTACAGAAGGGAGTCATGTCCGTTCTCGGCTGTAGTTACATTATCACAAAGTCAGAGCAATTCCATTGGCGTCGGCTTCAAAACGAAGCCGTGCCGAAACCCGGGATCGAACCAGGGACCTTTAGATCTTCAGTCTAACGCTCTCCCAACTGAGCTATTTCGGCTGACGCACAGCGCCCCTCTTTTGCACGTCTGCCCCGTTGCCAATTTCACAGTCATCTTCGTCTGAAAGAACACAGGGACGCCGAAAGGCGAACAGCAGATGCAGTAAAGTACCACACACATTTCTTCTGCTTCCATCGTCGTAACTAGCAAACATGTCGACTCGATTCATGTAATATTGACTTCGCTGACGCTAGAAAAGCTGTGCTATATCGATGCCACGTGCAACTAGTGTGCAGAGAACGAGGCAGAGGAAGGAGTGAGCCTCTCCAAAGTGTGTGAGGCAGTATCTAGCAGATACACGCGGTAAAACATTTGACTTGCGTTTGCTCATTAATTGCTACACGTCATCGTCTGCAAGCTAAAATAATCACATCTGCACTGCCCAGAGAGGCGACACTTGCACTGACACCTGGTGGACGGTTGTGAGACGAGGAGATGAGCTGTGGCTTCTGGGCACGACTGTAGCGCTGCACCCTGGAGCCAAGAACACTGCACCTTGCTGGCGGCCCACGTGTTTAGTAGTGACGCAACTGCTAGGATGCAGCTGAACGTCCATCTTCTGGGAGCGAGAAAATTTCCGCAGTCGGCAGGACTCGAACCTACGCTCCCAGAGGGAATCTGATTTCAAGTCAGACGCCTTAACCACTCGGCCACGACTGCACGTCTCAGAAGCGTCTCTCGACAACTGAAACTCCCACCTTTGCAAGCAATCTCATGGCAGAAGGCAGCATGGGCTTACTCTTTTCTGTAGTGATTCCACTGCCAGCACATTAGACGTTACGAAAGTGTATTAATTTTCGCCCCGACAGGGACTAGAACCCAGGACCCTTTGGTTGAAAACCTAACGCTCTACCGACTGAGCTATCCGCACCCACGCACGAGCATTGTCATACAGCTGCGTCGTGTGCGAGTGATTCGCATGTCGTAATTGCTGGCTTATGGCTCCAATGGCGACTTCACCGACTTCCCACTGACGCGCCGCTGACGCTAGTTGTCTGGCGTCTTAAGGGATGGACATACTTGCAAGTAGCTGCGAGATCATTGAAAAGAAACGCGGCGCCATTGCTTTTGCCGCACTCGACTGATTGAATTGCAATTCTTAAAAAGGAATGAACCTTCACTCTGTCCAACAATTTCAAGCACGTGTGTGTACTCACGAACTCGGCGAAGGCGCGAGAAAATGACGGGGGCGCACTCGTGGGCCTGCGACGGCTTCCTGCAGTCACATCGTCAGTGCGAGGTGGACCGGTAGGCACAGGAAGCAGCGGCCGTCGTGAAACTCAGCATTCTTAAACGGAAATTTTCGTCTTGTTTAGAATGGCGTCATTGGTTTGCACGCTCATTCATGCGTGTGAAAATATTTGCTGCTCTTTACGCAGAATCGCACGCAGCCGGCGGGATTCGAAACTACTTTCGAGTCAGACGCCTTAACCACTCGGCCACGGCTGCCCCGAACGCAGCGTTCTCCCGACACGTGCAAATTGAACCGTTTAAAGCACTGTGGTGTCAGAAAACGGCGTTGCTGCATTCTTTTCCGTAGTGTTTCCACCACTACCAGAGGCAACGCTACCAAATTATTAAAATTTCCGCCCGAACAGGGACTTGAATCCTGGACCCTTAGGTTAAAAGCCTAATGCTCTACCGACTGAGCTATCCGGGCTCACAACGCCTTATGAAACATCTCACGATGCACAACGACACATTGACTCATGTCCTTTACTGTTGTGCAATCGCTGCATGGAGCTGTTAGTAGTTAAACGTCGCCTGAATGCTGTCTGCAAACTTATCGCGCAAAGCTCGTAACAGACCATCGAACAATGTTGACACACGATGCAAAAACAAACTGCAGCAGTCGTTACGTCTCATACGTTGGAGTAGAGGATTTACGTGTTTTGTCGACACTCATCGGGCAATTGGAAAATTCACAAGCACTTCGAATGCAATGTTTCCCACGTTTTCGCTCATTTCACGGTTCCGCTTGATACGTTCTTCACCTCCTGGCACAAAACAGGGAACGCAGTCAGTAGGACGTTTTTTTTTATTTTCTTACTTCTCAGAGAGTTGCCTACTGCGTTCCTCTTATGGCAAGCACTAGACAACCAGAACAGTTACAGAAGGGAGTCATGTCCGTTCTCGGCTGTAGTTACATTATCACAAAGTCAGAGCAATTCCATTGGCGTCGGCTTCAAAACGAAGCCGTGCCGAAACCCGGGATCGAACCAGGGACCTTTAGATCTTCAGTCTAACGCTCTCCCAACTGAGCTATTTCGGCTGACGCACAGCGCCCCTCTTTTGCACGTCTGCCCCGTTGCCAATTTCACAGTCATCTTCGTCTGAAAGAACACAGGGACGCCGAAAGGCGAACAGCAGATGCAGTAAAGTACCACACACATTTCTTCTGCTTCCATCGTCGTAACTAGCAAACATGTCGACTCGATTCATGTAATATTGACTTCGCTGACGCTAGAAAAGCTGTGCTATATCGATGCCACGTGCAACTAGTGTGCAGAGAACGAGGCAGAGGAAGGAGTGAGCCTCTCCAAAGTGTGTGAGGCAGTATCTAGCAGATACACGCGGTAAAACATTTGACTTGCGTTTGCTCATTAATTGCTACACGTCATCGTCTGCAAGCTAAAATAATCACATCTGCACTGCCCAGAGAGGCGACACTTGCACTGACACCTGGTGGACGGTTGTGAGACGAGGAGATGAGCTGTGGCTTCTGGGCACGACTGTAGCGCTGCACCCTGGAGCCAAGAACACTGCACCTTGCTGGCGGCCCACGTGTTTAGTAGTGACGCAACTGCTAGGATGCAGCTGAACGTCCATCTTCTGGGAGTGAGAAAATTTCCGCAGTCGGCAGGACTCGAACCTACGCTCCCAGAGGGAATCTGATTTCAAGTCAGACGCCTTAACCACTCGGCCACGACTGCACGTCTCAGAAGCGTCTCTCGACAACTGAAACTCCCACCTTTGCAAGCAATCTCATGGCAGAAGGCAGCATGGGCTTACTCTTTTCTGTAGTGATTCCACTGCCAGCACATTAGACGTTACGAAAGTGTATTAATTTTCGCCCCGACAGGGACTAGAACCCAGGACCCTTTGGTTGAAAACCTAACGCTCTACCGACTGAGCTATCCGCACCCACGCACGAGCATTGTCATACAGCTGCGTCGTGTGCGAGTGATTCGCATGTCGTAATTGCTGGCTTATGGCTCCAATGGCGACTTCACCGACTTCCCACTGACGCGCCGCTGACGCTAGTTTTCTGGCGTCTTAAGGGATGGACATACTTGCAAGTAGCTGCGAGATCATTGAAAAGAAACGCGGCGCCATTGCTTTTGCCGCACTCGACTGATTGAATTGCAATTCTTAAAAAGGAATGAACCTTCACTCTGTCCAACAATTTCAAGCACGTGTGTGTACTCACGAACTCGGCGAAGGCGCGAGAAAATGACGGGGGCGCACTCGTGGGCCTGCGACGGCTTCCTGCAGTCACATCGTCAGTGCGAGGTGGACCGGTAGGCACAGGAAGCAGCGGCCGTCGTGAAACTCAGCATTCTTAAACGGAAATTTTCGTCTTGTTTAGAATGGCGTCATTGGTTTGCACGCTCATTCATGCGTGTGAAAATATTTGCTGCTCTTTACGCAGAATCGCACGCAGCCGGCGGGATTCGAAACTACTTTCGAGTCAGACGCCTTAACCACTCGGCCACGGCTGCCCCGAACGCAGCGTTCTCCCGACACGTGCAAATTGAACCGTTTAAAGCACTGTGGTGTCAGAAAACGGCGTTGCTGCATTCTTTTCCGTAGTGTTTCCACCACTACCAGAGGCAACGCTACCAAATTATTAAAATTTCCGCCCGAACAGGGACTTGAATCCTGGACCCTTAGGTTAAAAGCCTAATGCTCTACCGACTGAGCTATCCGGGCTCACAACGCCTTATGAAACATCTCACGATGCACAACGACACATTGACTCATGTCCTTTACTGTTGTGCAATCGCTGCATGGAGCTGTTAGTAGTTAAACGTCGCCTGAATGCTGTCTGCAAACTTATCGCGCAAAGCTCGTAACAGACCATCGAACAATGTTGACACACGATGCAAAAACAAACTGCAGCAGTCGTTACGTCTCATACGTTGGAGTAGAGGATTTACGTGTTTTGTCGACACTCATCGGGCAATTGGAAAATTCACAAGCACTTCGAATGCAATGTTTCCCACGTTTTCGCTCATTTCACGGTTCCGCTTGATACGTTCTTCACCTCCTGGCACAAAACAGGGAACGCAGTCAGTAGGACGTTTTTTTTTATTTTCTTACTTCTCAGAGAGTTGCCTACTGCGTTCCTCTTATGGCAAGCACTAGACAACCAGAACAGTTACAGAAGGGAGTCATGTCCGTTCTCGGCTGTAGTTACATTATCACAAAGTCAGAGCAATTCCATTGGCGTCGGCTTCAAAACGAAGCCGTGCCGAAACCCGGGATCGAACCAGGGACCTTTAGATCTTCAGTCTAACGCTCTCCCAACTGAGCTATTTCGGCTGACGCACAGCGCCCCTCTTTTGCACGTCTGCCCCGTTGCCAATTTCACAGTCATCTTCGTCTGAAAGAACACAGGGACGCCGAAAGGCGAACAGCAGATGCAGTAAAGTACCACACACATTTCTTCTGCTTCCATCGTCGTAACTAGCAAACATGTCGACTCGATTCATGTAATATTGACTTCGCTGACGCTAGAAAAGCTGTGCTATATCGATGCCACGTGCAACTAGTGTGCAGAGAACGAGGCAGAGGAAGGAGTGAGCCTCTCCAAAGTGTGTGAGGCAGTATCTAGCAGATACACGCGGTAAAACATTTGACTTGCGTTTGCTCATTAATTGCTACACGTCATCGTCTGCAAGCTAAAATAATCACATCTGCACTGCCCAGAGAGGCGACACTTGCACTGACACCTGGTGGACGGTTGTGAGACGAGGAGATGAGCTGTGGCTTCTGGGCACGACTGTAGCGCTGCACCCTGGAGCCAAGAACACTGCACCTTGCTGGCGGCCCACGTGTTTAGTAGTGACGCAACTGCTAGGATGCAGCTGAACGTCCATCTTCTGGGAGCGAGAAAATTTCCGCAGTCGGCAGGACTCGAACCTACGCTCCCAGAGGGAATCTGATTTCAAGTCAGACGCCTTAACCACTCGGCCACGACTGCACGTCTCAGAAGCGTCTCTCGACAACTGAAACTCCCACCTTTGCAAGCAATCTCATGGCAGAAGGCAGCATGGGCTTACTCTTTTCTGTAGTGATTCCACTGCCAGCACATTAGACGTTACGAAAGTGTATTAATTTTCGCCCCGACAGGGACTAGAACCCAGGACCCTTTGGTTGAAAACCTAACGCTCTACCGACTGAGCTATCCGCACCCACGCACGAGCATTGTCATACAGCTGCGTCGTGTGCGAGTGATTCGCATGTCGTAATTGCTGGCTTATGGCTCCAATGGCGACTTCACCGACTTCCCACTGACGCGCCGCTGACGCTAGTTTTCTGGCGTCTTAAGGGATGGACATACTTGCAAGTAGCTGCGAGATCATTGAAAAGAAACGCGGCGCCATTGCTTTTGCCGCACTCGACTGATTGAATTGCAATTCTTAAAAAGGAATGAACCTTCACTCTGTCCAACAATTTCAAGCACGTGTGTGTACTCACGAACTCGGCGAAGGCGCGAGAAAATGACGGGGGCGCACTCGTGGGCCTGCGACGGCTTCCTGCAGTCACATCGTCAGTGCGAGGTGGACCGGTAGGCACAGGAAGCAGCGGCCGTCGTGAAACTCAGCATTCTTAAACGGAAATTTTCGTCTTGTTTAGAATGGCGTCATTGGTTTGCACGCTCATTCATGCGTGTGAAAATATTTGCTGCTCTTTACGCAGAATCGCACGCAGCCGGCGGGATTCGAAACTACTTTCGAGTCAGACGCCTTAACCACTCGGCCACGGCTGCCCCGAACGCAGCGTTCTCCCGACACGTGCAAATTGAACCGTTTAAAGCACTGTGGTGTCAGAAAACGGCGTTGCTGCATTCTTTTCCGTAGTGTTTCCACCACTACCAGAGGCAACGCTACCAAATTATTAAAATTTCCGCCCGAACAGGGACTTGAATCCTGGACCCTTAGGTTAAAAGCCTAATGCTCTACCGACTGAGCTATCCGGGCTCACAACGCCTTATGAAACATCTCACGATGCACAACGACACATTGACTCATGTCCTTTACTGTTGTGCAATCGCTGCATGGAGCTGTTAGTAGTTAAACGTCGCCTGAATGCTGTCTGCAAACTTATCGCGCAAAGCTCGTAACAGACCATCGAACAATGTTGACACACGATGCAAAAACAAACTGCAGCAGTCGTTACGTCTCATACGTTGGAGTAGAGGATTTACGTGTTTTGTCGACACTCATCGGGCAATTGGAAAATTCACAAGCACTTCGAATGCAATGTTTCCCACGTTTTCGCTCATTTCACGGTTCCGCTTGATACGTTCTTCACCTCCTGGCACAAAACAGGGAACGCAGTCAGTAGGACGTCTTTTTTATTTTCTTACTTCTCAGAGAGTTGCCTACTGAGTTCCTCTTATGGCAAGCACTAGACAACCAGAACAGTTACAGAAGGGAGTCATGTCCGTTCTCGGCTGTAGTTACATTATCACAAAGTAAGAGCAATTCCATTGGCGTCGGCATCAAAACGAAGCCGTGCCGAAACCCGGGATCGAACCAGGGACCTTTAGATCTTCAGTCTAACGCTCTCCCAACTGAGCTATTTCGGCTGACGCACAGCGCCCCTCTTTTGCACGTCTGCCCCGTTGCCAATTTCACAGTCATCTTCGTCTGAAAGAACACAGGGACGCCGAAAGGCGAACAGCAGATGCAGTAAAGTACCACACACATTTCTTCTGCTTCCATCGTCGTAACTAGCAAACATGTCGACTCGATTCATGTAATATTGACTTCGCTGACGCTAGAAAAGCTGTGCTATATCGATGCCACGTGCAACTAGTGTGCAGAGAACGAGGCAGAGGAAGGAGTGAGCCTCTCCAACGTGTGTGAGGCAGTATCTAGCAGATACACGCGGTAAAACATTTGACTTGCGTTTGCTCATTAATTGCTACACGTCATCGTCTGCAAGCTAAAATAATCACATCTGCACTGCCCAGAGAGGCGACACTTGCACTGACACCTGGTGGACGGTTGTGAGACGAGGAGATGAGCTGTGGCTTCTGGGCACGACTGTAGCGCTGCACCCTGGAGCCAAGAACACTGCACCTTGCTGGCGGCCCACGTGTTTAGTAGTGACGCAACTGCTAGGATGCAGCTGAACGTCCATCTTCTGGGAGCGAGAAAATTTCCGCAGTCGGCAGGACTCGAACCTACGCTCCCAGAGGGAATCTGATTTCAAGTCAGACGCCTTAACCACTCGGCCACGACTGCACGTCTCAGAAGCGTCTCTCGACAACTGAAACTCCCACCTTTGCAAGCAATCTCATGGCAGAAGGCAGCATGGGCTTACTCTTTTCTGTAGTGATTCCACTGCCAGCACATTAGACGTTACGAAAGTGTATTAATTTTCGCCCCGACAGGGACTAGAACCCAGGACCCTTTGGTTGAAAACCTAACGCTCTACCGACTGAGCTATCCGCACCCACGCACGAGCATTGTCATACAGCTGCGTCGTGTGCGAGTGATTCGCATGTCGTAATTGCTGGCTTATGGCTCCAATGGCGACTTCACCGACTTCCCACTGACGCGCCGCTGACGCTAGTTTTCTGGCGTCTTAAGGGATGGACATACTTGCAAGTAGCTGCGAGATCATTGAAAAGAAACGCGGCGCCATTGCTTTTGCCGCACTCGACTGATTGAATTGCAATTCTTAAAAAGGAATGAACCTTCACTCTGTCCAACAATTTCAAGCACGTGTGTGTACTCACGAACTCGGCGAAGGCGCGAGAAAATGACGGGGGCGCACTCGTGGGCCTGCGACGGCTTCCTGCAGTCACATCGTCAGTGCGAGGTGGACCGGTAGGCACAGGAAGCAGCGGCCGTCGTGAAACTCAGCATTCTTAAACGGAAATTTTCGTCTTGTTTAGAATGGCGTCATTGGTTTGCACGCTCATTCATGCGTGTGAAAATATTTGCTGCTCTTTACGCAGAATCGCACGCAGCCGGCGGGATTCGAAACTACTTTCGAGTCAGACGCCTTAACCACTCGGCCACGGCTGCCCCGAACGCAGCGTTCTCCCGACACGTGCAAATTGAACCGTTTAAAGCACTGTGGTGTCAGAAAACGGCGTTGCTGCATTCTTTTCCGTAGTGTTTCCACCACTACCAGAGGCAACGCTACCAAATTATTAAAATTTCCGCCCGAACAGGGACTTGAATCCTGGACCCTTAGGTTAAAAGCCTAATGCTCTACCGACTGAGCTATCCGGGCTCACAACGCCTTATGAAACATCTCACGATGCACAACGACACATTGACTCATGTCCTTTACTGTTGTGCAATCGCTGCATGGAGCTGTTAGTAGTTAAACGTCGCCTGAATGCTGTCTGCAAACTTATCGCGCAAAGCTCGTAACAGACCATCGAACAATGTTGACACACGATGCAAAAACAAACTGCAGCAGTCGTTACGTCTCATACGTTGGAGTAGAGGATTTACGTGTTTTGTCGACACTCATCGGGCAATTGGAAAATTCACAAGCACTTCGAATGCAATGTTTCCCACGTTTTCGCTCATTTCACGGTTCCGCTTGATACGTTCTTCACCTCCTGGCACAAAACAGGGAACGCAGTCAGTAGGACGTCTTTTTTATTTTCTTACTTCTCAGAGAGTTGCCTACTGAGTTCCTCTTATGGCAAGCACTAGACAACCAGAACAGTTACAGAAGGGAGTCATGTCCGTTCTCGGCTGTAGTTACATTATCACAAAGTAAGAGCAATTCCATTGGCGTCGGCATCAAAACGAAGCCGTGCCGAAACCCGGGATCGAACCAGGGACCTTTAGATCTTCAGTCTAACGCTCTCCCAACTGAGCTATTTCGGCTGACGCACAGCGCCCCTCTTTTGCACGTCTGCCCCGTTGCCAATTTCACAGTCATCTTCGTCTGAAAGAACACAGGGACGCCGAAAGGCGAACAGCAGATGCAGTAAAGTACCACACACATTTCTTCTGCTTCCATCGTCGTAACTAGCAAACATGTCGACTCGATTCATGTAATATTGACTTCGCTGACGCTAGAAAAGCTGTGCTATATCGATGCCACGTGCAACTAGTGTGCAGAGAACGAGGCAGAGGAAGGAGTGAGCCTCTCCAAAGTGTGTGAGGCAGTATCTAGCAGATACACGCGGTAAAACATTTGACTTGCGTTTGCTCATTAATTGCTACACGTCATCGTCTGCAAGCTAAAATAATCACATCTGCACTGCCCAGAGAGGCGACACTTGCACTGACACCTGGTGGACGGTTGTGAGACGAGGAGATGAGCTGTGGCTTCTGGGCACGACTGTAGCGCTGCACCCTGGAGCCAAGAACACTGCACCTTGCTGGCGGCCCACGTGTTTAGTAGTGACGCAACTGCTAGGATG
Source organism: Schistocerca gregaria (assembly GCF_023897955.1). NCBI lineage: Eukaryota > Metazoa > Arthropoda > Insecta > Orthoptera > Acrididae > Schistocerca > Schistocerca gregaria. Next base: position 190,326 of record NW_026061796.1, on the reverse strand, counting down.
CAGCTGAACGTCCATCTTCTGGGAGCGAGAAAATTTCCGCAGTCGGCAGGACTCGAACCTACGCTCCCAGAGGGAATCTGATTTCAAGTCAGACGCCTTAACCACTCGGCCACGACTGCACGTCTCAGAAGCGTCTCTCGACAACTGAAACTCCCACCTTTGCAAGCAATCTCATGGCAGAAGGCAGCATGGGCTCACTCTTTTCTGTAGTGATTCCACTGCCAGCACATTAGACGTTACGAAAGTGTATTAATTTTCGCCCCGACAGGGACTAGAACCCAGGACCCTTTGGTTGAAAACCTAACGCTCTACCGACTGAGCTATCCGCACCCACGCACGAGCATTGTCATACAGCTGCGTCGTGTGCGAGTGATTCGCATGTCGTAATTGCTGGCTTATGGCTCCAATGGCGACTTCACCGACTTCCCACTGACGCGCCGCTGACGCTAGTTTTCTGGCGTCTTAAGGGATGGACATACTTGCAAGTAGCTGCGAGATCATTGAAAAGAAACGCGGCGCCATTGCTTTTGCCGCACTCGACTGATTGAATTGCAATTCTTAAAAAGGAATGAACCTTCACTCTGTCCAACAATTTCAAGCACGTGTGTGTACTCACGAACTCGGCGAAGGCGCGAGAAAATGACGGGGGCGCACTCGTGGGCCTGCGACGGCTTCCTGCAGTCACATCGTCAGTGCGAGGTGGACCGGTAGGCACAGGAAGCAGCGGCCGTCGTGAAACTCAGCATTCTTAAACGGAAATTTTCGTCTTGTTTAGAATGGCGTCATTGGTTTGCACGCTCATTCATGCGTGTGAAAATATTTGCTGCTCTTTACGCAGAATCGCACGCAGCCGGCGGGATTCGAAACTACTTTCGAGTCAGACGCCTTAACCACTCGGCCACGGCTGCCCCGAACGCAGCGTTCTCCCGACACGTGCAAATTGAACCGTTTAAAGCACTGTGGTGTCAGAAAACGGCGTTGCTGCATTCTTTTCCGTAGTGTTTCCACCACTACCAGAGGCAACGCTACCAAATTATTAAAATTTCCGCCCGAACAGGGACTTGAATCCTGGACCCTTAGGTTAAAAGCCTAATGCTCTACCGACTGAGCTATCCGGGCTCACAACGCCTTATGAAACATCTCACGATGCACAACGACACATTGACTCATGTCCTTTACTGTTGTGCAATCGCTGCATGGAGCTGTTAGTAGTTAAACGTCGCCTGAATGCTGTCTGCAAACTTATCGCGCAAAGCTCGTAACAGACCATCGAACAATGTTGACACACGATGCAAAAACAAACTGCAGCAGTCGTTACGTCTCATACGTTGGAGTAGAGGATTTACGTGTTTTGTCGACACTCATCGGGCAATTGGAAAATTCACAAGCACTTCGAATGCAATGTTTCCCACGTTTTCGCTCATTTCACGGTTCCGCTTGATACGTTCTTCACCTCCTGGCACAAAACAGGGAACGCAGTCAGTAGGACGTTTTTTTTATTTTCTTACTTCTCAGAGAGTTGCCTACTGCGTTCCTCTTATGGCAAGCACTAGACAACCAGAACAGTTACAGAAGGGAGTCATGTCCGTTCTCGGCTGTAGTTACATTATCACAAAGTCAGAGCAATTCCATTGGCGTCGGCTTCAAAACGAAGCCGTGCCGAAACCCGGGATCGAACCAGGGACCTTTAGATCTTCAGTCTAACGCTCTCCCAACTGTGCTATTTCGGCTGACGCACAGCGCCCCTCTTTTGCACGTCTGCCCCGTTGCCAATTTCACAGTCATCTTCGTCTGAAAGAACACAGGGACGCCGAAAGGCGAACAGCAGATGCAGTAAAGTACCACACACATTTCTTCTGCTTCCATCGTCGTAACTAGCAAACATGTCGACTCGATTCATGTAATATTGACTTCGCTGACGCTAGAAAAGCTGTGCTATATCGATGCCACGTGCAACTAGTGTGCAGAGAACGAGGCAGAGGAAGGAGTGAGCCTCTCCAAAGTGTGTGAGGCAGTATCTAGCAGATACACGCGGTAAAACATTTGACTTGCGTTTGCTCATTAATTGCTACACGTCATCGTCTGCAAGCTAAAATAATCACATCTGCACTGCCCAGAGAGGCGACACTTGCACTGACACCTGGTGGACGGTTGTGAGACGAGGAGATGAGCTGTGGCTTCTGGGCACGACTGTAGCGCTGCACCCTGGAGCCAAGAACACTGCACCTTGCTGGCGGCCCACGTGTTTAGTAGTGACGCAACTGCTAGGATGCAGCTGAACGTCCATCTTCTGGGAGCGAGAAAATTTCCGCAGTCGGCAGGACTCGAACCTACGCTCCCAGAGGGAATCTGATTTCAAGTCAGACGCCTTAACCACTCGGCCACGACTGCACGTCTCAGAAGCGTCTCTCGACAACTGAAACTCCCACCTTTGCAAGCAATCTCATGGCAGAAGGCAGCATGGGCTTACTCTTTTCTGTAGTGATTCCACTGCCAGCACATTAGACGTTACGAAAGTGTATTAATTTTCGCCCCGACAGGGACTAGAACCCAGGACCCTTTGGTTGAAAACCTAACGCTCTACCGACTGAGCTATCCGCACCCACGCACGAGCATTGTCATACAGCTGCGTCGTGTGCGAGTGATTCGCATGTCGTAATTGCTGGCTTATGGCTCCAATGGCGACTTCACCGACTTCCCACTGACGCGCCGCTGACGCTAGTTTTCTGGCGTCTTAAGGGATGGACATACTTGCAAGTAGCTGCGAGATCATTGAAAAGAAACGCGGCGCCATTGCTTTTGCCGCACTCGACTGATTGAATTGCAATTCTTAAAAAGGAATGAACCTTCACTCTGTCCAACAATTTCAAGCACGTGTGTGTACTCACGAACTCGGCGAAGGCGCGAGAAAATGACGGGGGCGCACTCGTGGGCCTGCGACGGCTTCCTGCAGTCACATCGTCAGTGCGAGGTGGACCGGTAGGCACAGGAAGCAGCGGCCGTCGTGAAACTCAGCATTCTTAAACGGAAATTTTCGTCTTGTTTAGAATGGCGTCATTGGTTTGCACGCTCATTCATGCGTGTGAAAATATTTGCTGCTCTTTACGCAGAATCGCACGCAGCCGGCGGGATTCGAAACTACTTTCGAGTCAGACGCCTTAACCACTCGGCCACGGCTGCCCCGAACGCAGCGTTCTCCCGACACGTGCAAATTGAACCGTTTAAAGCACTGTGGTGTCAGAAAACGGCGTTGCTGCATTCTTTTCCGTAGTGTTTCCACCACTACCAGAGGCAACGCTACCAAATTATTAAAATTTCCGCCCGAACAGGGACTTGAATCCTGGACCCTTAGGTTAAAAGCCTAATGCTCTACCGACTGAGCTATCCGGGCTCACAACGCCTTATGAAACATCTCACGATGCACAACGACACATTGACTCATGTCCTTTACTGTTGTGCAATCGCTGCATGGAGCTGTTAGTAGTTAAACGTCGCCTGAATGCTGTCTGCAAACTTATCGCGCAAAGCTCGTAACAGACCATCGAACAATGTTGACACACGATGCAAAAACAAACTGCAGCAGTCGTTACGTCTCATACGTTGGAGTAGAGGATTTACGTGTTTTGTCGACACTCATCGGGCAATTGGAAAATTCACAAGCACTTCGAATGCAATGTTTCCCACGTTTTCGCTCATTTCACGGTTCCGCTTGATACGTTCTTCACCTCCTGGCACAAAACAGGGAACGCAGTCAGTAGGACGTTTTTTTTATTTTCTTACTTCTCAGAGAGTTGCCTACTGCGTTCCTCTTATGGCAAGCACTAGACAACCAGAACAGTTACAGAAGGGAGTCATGTCCGTTCTCGGCTGTAGTTACATTATCACAAAGTCAGAGCAATTCCATTGGCGTCGGCTTCAAAACGAAGCCGTGCCGAAACCCGGGATCGAACCAGGGACCTTTAGATCTTCAGTCTAACGCTCTCCCAACTGAGCTATTTCGGCTGACGCACAGCGCCCCTCTTTTGCACGTCTGCCCCGTTGCCAATTTCACAGTCATCTTCGTCTGAAAGAACACAGGGACGCCGAAAGGCGAACAGCAGATGCAGTAAAGTACCACACACATTTCTTCTGCTTCCATCGTCGTAACTAGCAAACATGTCGACTCGATTCATGTAATATTGACTTCGCTGACGCTAGAAAAGCTGTGCTATATCGATGCCACGTGCAACTAGTGTGCAGAGAACGAGGCAGAGGAAGGAGTGAGCCTCTCCAAAGTGTGTGAGGCAGTATCTAGCAGATACACGCGGTAAAACATTTGACTTGCGTTTGCTCATTAATTGCTACACGTCATCGTCTGCAAGCTAAAATAATCACATCTGCACTGCCCAGAGAGGCGACACTTGCACTGACACCTGGTGGACGGTTGTGAGACGAGGAGATGAGCTGTGGCTTCTGGGCACGACTGTAGCGCTGCACCCTGGAGCCAAGAACACTGCACCTTGCTGGCGGCCCACGTGTTTAGTAGTGACGCAACTGCTAGGATGCAGCTGAACGTCCATCTTCTGGGAGCGAGAAAATTTCCGCAGTCGGCAGGACTCGAACCTACGCTCCCAGAGGGAATCTGATTTCAAGTCAGACGCCTTAACCACTCGGCCACGACTGCACGTCTCAGAAGCGTCTCTCGACAACTGAAACTCCCACCTTTGCAAGCAATCTCATGGCAGAAGGCAGCATGGGCTTACTCTTTTCTGTAGTGATTCCACTGCCAGCACATTAGACGTTACGAAAGTGTATTAATTTTCGCCCCGACAGGGACTAGAACCCAGGACCCTTTGGTTGAAAACCTAACGCTCTACCGACTGAGCTATCCGCACCCACGCACGAGCATTGTCATACAGCTGCGTCGTGTGCGAGTGATTCGCATGTCGTAATTGCTGGCTTATGGCTCCAATGGCGACTTCACCGACTTCCCACTGACGCGCCGCTGACGCTAGTTTTCTGGCGTCTTAAGGGATGGACATACTTGCAAGTAGCTGCGAGATCATTGAAAAGAAACGCGGCGCCATTGCTTTTGCCGCACTCGACTGATTGAATTGCAATTCTTAAAAAGGAATGAACCTTCACTCTGTCCAACAATTTCAAGCACGTGTGTGTACTCACGAACTCGGCGAAGGCGCGAGAAAATGACGGGGGCGCACTCGTGGGCCTGCGACGGCTTCCTGCAGTCACATCGTCAGTGCGAGGTGGACCGGTAGGCACAGGAAGCAGCGGCCGTCGTGAAACTCAGCATTCTTAAACGGAAATTTTCGTCTTGTTTAGAATGGCGTCATTGGTTTGCACGCTCATTCATGCGTGTGAAAATATTTGCTGCTCTTTACGCAGAATCGCACGCAGCCGGCGGGATTCGAAACTACTTTCGAGTCAGACGCCTTAACCACTCGGCCACGGCTGCCCCGAACGCAGCGTTCTCCCGACACGTGCAAATTGAACCGTTTAAAGCACTGTGGTGTCAGAAAACGGCGTTGCTGCATTCTTTTCCGTAGTGTTTCCACCACTACCAGAGGCAACGCTACCAAATTATTAAAATTTCCGCCCGAACAGGGACTTGAATCCTGGACCCTTAGGTTAAAAGCCTAATGCTCTACCGACTGAGCTATCCGGGCTCACAACGCCTTATGAAACATCTCACGATGCACAACGACACATTGACTCATGTCCTTTACTGTTGTGCAATCGCTGCATGGAGCTGTTAGTAGTTAAACGTCGCCTGAATGCTGTCTGCAAACTTATCGCGCAAAGCTCGTAACAGACCATCGAACAATGTTGACACACGATGCAAAAACAAACTGCAGCAGTCGTTACGTCTCATACGTTGGAGTAGAGGATTTACGTGTTTTGTCGACACTCATCGGGCAATTGGAAAATTCACAAGCACTTCGAATGCAATGTTTCCCACGTTTTCGCTCATTTCACGGTTCCGCTTGATACGTTCTTCACCTCCTGGCACAAAACAGGGAACGCAGTCAGTAGGACGTCTTTTTTATTTTCTTACTTCTCAGAGAGTTGCCTACTGAGTTCCTCTTATGGCAAGCACTAGACAACCAGAACAGTTACAGAAGGGAGTCATGTCCGTTCTCGGCTGTAGTTACATTATCACAAAGTAAGAGCAATTCCATTGGCGTCGGCATCAAAACGAAGCCGTGCCGAAACCCGGGATCGAACCAGGGACCTTTAGATCTTCAGTCTAACGCTCCCCCAACTGAGCTATTTCGGCTGACGCACAGCGCCCCTCTTTTGCACGTCTGCCCCGTTGCCAATTTCACAGTCATCTTCGTCTGAAAGAACACAGGGACGCCGAAAGGCGAACAGCAGATGCAGTAAAGTACCACACACATTTCTTCTGCTTCCATCGTCGTAACTAGCAAACATGTCGACTCGATTCATGTAATATTGACTTCGCTGACGCTAGAAAAGCTGTGCTATATCGATGCCACGTGCAACTAGTGTGCAGAGAACGAGGCAGAGGAAGGAGTGAGCCTCTCCAAAGTGTGTGAGGCAGTATCTAGCAGATACACGCGGTAAAACATTTGACTTGCGTTTGCTCATTAATTGCTACACGTCATCGTCTGCAAGCTAAAATAATCACATCTGCACTGCCCAGAGAGGCGACACTTGCACTGACACCTGGTGGACGGTTGTGAGACGAGGAGATGAGCTGTGGCTTCTGGGCACGACTGTAGCGCTGCACCCTGGAGCCAAGAACACTGCACCTTGCTGGCGGCCCACGTGTTTAGTAGTGACGCAACTGCTAGGATGCAGCTGAACGTCCATCTTCTGGGAGCGAGAAAATTTCCGCAGTCGGCAGGACTCGAACCTACGCTCCCAGAGGGAATCTGATTTCAAGTCAGACGCCTTAACCACTCGGCCACGACTGCACGTCTCAGAAGCGTCTCTCGACAACTGAAACTCCCACCTTTGCAAGCAATCTCATGGCAGAAGGCAGCATGGGCTTACTCTTTTCTGTAGTGATTCCACTGCCAGCACATTAGACGTTACGAAAGTGTATTAATTTTCGCCCCGACAGGGACTAGAACCCAGGACCCTTTGGTTGAAAACCTAACGCTCTACCGACTGAGCTATCCGCACCCACGCACGAGCATTGTCATACAGCTGCGTCGTGTGCGAGTGATTCGCATGTCGTAATTGCTGGCCTATGGCTCCAATGGCGACTTCACCGACTTCCCACTGACGCGCCGCTGACGCTAGTTTTCTGGCGTCTTAAGGGATGGACATACTTGCAAGTAGCTGCGAGATCATTGAAAAGAAACGCGGCGCCATTGCTTTTGCCGCACTCGACTGATTGAATTGCAATTCTTAAAAAGGAATGAACCTTCACTCTGTCCAACAATTTCAAGCACGTGTGTGTACTCACGAACTCGGCGAAGGCGCGAGAAAATGACGGGGGCGCACTCGTGGGCCTGCGACGGCTTCCTGCAGTCACATCGTCAGTGCGAGGTGGACCGGTAGGCACAGGAAGCAGCGGCCGTCGTGAAACTCAGCATTCTTAAACGGAAATTTTCGTCTTGTTTAGAATGGCGTCATTGGTTTGCACGCTCATTCATGCGTGTGAAAATATTTGCTGCTCTTTACGCAGAATCGCACGCAGCCGGCGGGATTCGAAACTACTTTCGAGTCAGACGCCTTAACCACTCGGCCACGGCTGCCCCGAACGCAGCGTTCTCCCGACACGTGCAAATTGAACCGTTTAAAGCACTGTGGTGTCAGAAAACGGCGTTGCTGCATTCTTTTCCGTAGTGTTTCCACCACTACCAGAGGCAACGCTACCAAATTATTAAAATTTCCGCCCGAACAGGGACTTGAATCCTGGACCCTTAGGTTAAAAGCCTAATGCTCTACCGACTGAGCTATCCGGGCTCACAACGCCTTATGAAACATCTCACGATGCACAACGACACATTGACTCATGTCCTTTACTGTTGTGCAATCGCTGCATGGAGCTGTTAGTAGTTAAACGTCGCCTGAATGCTGTCTGCAAACTTATCGCGCAAAGCTCGTAACAGACCATCGAACAATGTTGACACACGATGCAAAAACAAACTGCAGCAGTCGTTACGTCTCATACGTTGGAGTAGAGGATTTACGTGTTTTGTCGACACTCATCGGGCAATTGGAAAATTCACAAGCACTTCGAATGCAATGTTTCCCACGTTTTCGCTCATTTCACGGTTCCGCTTGATACGTTCTTCACCTCCTGGCACAAAACAGGGAACGCAGTCAGTAGGACGTTTTTTTTATTTTCTTACTTCTCAGAGAGTTGCCTACTGCGTTCCTCTTATGGCAAGCACTAGACAACCAGAACAGTTACAGAAGGGAGTCATGTCCGTTCTCGGCTGTAGTTACATTATCACAAAGTCAGAGCAATTCCATTGGCGTCGGCTTCAAAACGAAGCCGTGCCGAAACCCGGGATCGAACCAGGGACCTTTAGATCTTCAGTCTAACGCTCTCCCAACTGAGCTATTTCGGCTGACGCACAGCGCCCCTCTTTTGCACGTCTGCCCCGTTGCCAATTTCACAGTCATCTTCGTCTGAAAGAACACAGGGACGCCGAAAGGCGAACAGCAGATGCAGTAAAGTACCACACACATTTCTTCTGCTTCCATCGTCGTAACTAGCAAACATGTCGACTCGATTCATGTAATATTGACTTCGCTGACGCTAGAAAAGCTGTGCTATATCGATGCCACGTGCAACTAGTGTGCAGAGAACGAGGCAGAGGAAGGAGTGAGCCTCTCCAAAGTGTGTGAGGCAGTATCTAGCAGATACACGCGGTAAAACATTTGACTTGCGTTTGCTCATTAATTGCTACACGTCATCGTCTGCAAGCTAAAATAATCACATCTGCACTGCCCAGAGAGGCGACACTTGCACTGACACCTGGTGGACGGTTGTGAGACGAGGAGATGAGCTGTGGCTTCTGGGCACGACTGTAGCGCTGCACCCTGGAGCCAAGAACACTGCACCTTGCTGGCGGCCCACGTGTTTAGTAGTGACGCAACTGCTAGGATGCAGCTGAACGTCCATCTTCTGGGAGCGAGAAAATTTCCGCAGTCGGCAGGACTCGAACCTACGCTCCCAGAGGGAATCTGATTTCAAGTCAGACGCCTTAACCACTCGGCCACGACTGCACGTCTCAGAAGCGTCTCTCGACAACTGAAACTCCCACCTTTGCAAGCAATCTCATGGCAGAAGGCAGCATGGGCTTACTCTTTTCTGTAGTGATTCCACTGCCAGCACATTAGACGTTACGAAAGTGTATTAATTTTCGCCCCGACAGGGACTAGAACCCAGGACCCTTTGGTTGAAAACCTAACGCTCTACCGACTGAGCTATCCGCACCCACGCACGAGCATTGTCATACAGCTGCGTCGTGTGCGAGTGATTCGCATGTCGTAATTGCTGGCTTATGGCTCCAATAGCGACTTCACCGACTTCCCACTGACGCGCCGCTGACGCTAGTTTTCTGGCGTCTTAAGGGATGGACATACTTGCAAGTAGCTGCGAGATCATTGAAAAGAAACGCGGCGCCATTGCTTTTGCCGCACTCGACTGATTGAATTGCAATTCTTAAAAAGGAATGAACCTTCACTCTGTCCAACAATTTCAAGCACGTGTGTGTACTCACGAACTCGGCGAAGGCGCGAGAAAATGACGGGGGCGCACTCGTGGGCCTGCGACGGCTTCCTGCAGTCACATCGTCAGTGCGAGGTGGACCGGTAGGCACAGGAAGCAGCGGCCGTCGTGAAACTCAGCATTCTTAAACGGAAATTTTCGTCTTGTTTAGAATGGCGTCATTGGTTTGCACGCTCATTCATGCGTGTGAAAATATTTGCTGCTCTTTACGCAGAATCGCACGCAGCCGGCGGGATTCGAAACTACTTTCGAGTCAGACGCCTTAACCACTCGGCCACGGCTGCCCCGAACGCAGCGTTCTCCCGACACGTGCAAATTGAACCGTTTAAAGCACTGTGGTGTCAGAAAACGGCGTTGCTGCATTCTTTTCCGTAGTGTTTCCACCACTACCAGAGGCAACGCTACCAAATTATTAAAATTTCCGCCCGAACAGGGACTTGAATCCTGGACCCTTAGGTTAAAAGCCTAATGCTCTACCGACTGAGCTATCCGGGCTCACAACGCCTCATGAAACATCTCACGATGCACAACGACACATTGACTCATGTCCTTTACTGTTGTGCAATCGCTGCATGGAGCTGTTAGTAGTTAAACGTCGCCTGAATGCTGTCTGCAAACTTATCGCGCAAAGCTCGTAACAGACCATCGAACAATGTTGACACACGATGCAAAAACAAACTGCAGCAGTCGTTACGTCTCATACGTTGGAGTAGAGGATTTACGTGTTTTGTCGACACTCATCGGGCAATTGGAAAATTCACAAGCACTTCGAATGCAATGTTTCCCACGTTTTCGCTCATTTCACGGTTCCGCTTGATACGTTCTTCACCTCCTGGCACAAAACAGGGAACGCAGTCAGTAGGACGTTTTTTTTATTTTCTTACTTCTCAGAGAGTTGCCTACTGCGTTCCTCTTATGGCAAGCACTAGACAACCAGAACAGTTACAGAAGGGAGTCATGTCCGTTCTCGGCTGTAGTTACATTATCACAAAGTCAGAGCAATTCCATTGGCGTCGGCTTCAAAACGAAGCCGTGCCGAAACCCGGGATCGAACCAGGGACCTTTAGATCTTCAGTCTAACGCTCTCCCAACTGTGCTATTTCGGCTGACGCACAGCGCCCCTCTTTTGCACGTCTGCCCCGTTGCCAATTTCACAGTCATCTTCGTCTGAAAGAACACAGGGACGCCGAAAGGCGAACAGCAGATGCAGTAAAGTACCACACACATTTCTTCTGCTTCCATCGTCGTAACTAGCAAACATGTCGACTCGATTCATGTAATATTGACTTCGCTGACGCTAGAAAAGCTGTGCTATATCGATGCCACGTGCAACTAGTGTGCAGAGAACGAGGCAGAGGAAGGAGTGAGCCTCTCCAAAGTGTGTGAGGCAGTATCTAGCAGATACACGCGGTAAAACATTTGACTTGCGTTTGCTCATTAATTGCTACACGTCATCGTCTGCAAGCTAAAATAATCACATCTGCACTGCCCAGAGAGGCGACACTTGCACTGACACCTGGTGGACGGTTGTGAGACGAGGAGATGAGCTGTGGCTTCTGGGCACGACTGTAGCGCTGCACCCTGGAGCCAAGAACACTGCACCTTGCTGGCGGCCCACGTGTTTAGTAGTGACGCAACTGCTAGGATGCAGCTGAACGTCCATCTTCTGGGAGCGAGAAAATTTCCGCAGTCGGCAGGACTCGAACCTACGCTCCCAGAGGGAATCTGATTTCAAGTCAGACGCCTTAACCACTCGGCCACGACTGCACGTCTCAGAAGCGTCTCTCGACAACTGAAACTCCCACCTTTGCAAGCAATCTCATGGCAGAAGGCAGCATGGGCTTACTCTTTTCTGTAGTGATTCCACTGCCAGCACATTAGACGTTACGAAAGTGTATTAATTTTCGCCCCGACAGGGACTAGAACCCAGGACCCTTTGGTTGAAAACCTAACGCTCTACCGACTGAGCTATCCGCACCCACGCACGAGCATTGTCATACAGCTGCGTCGTGTGCGAGTGATTCGCATGTCGTAATTGCTGGCTTATGGCTCCAATGGCGACTTCACCGACTTCCCACTGACGCGCCGCTGACGCTAGTTTTCGGGCGTCTTAAGGGATGGACATACTTGCAAGTAGCTGCGAGATCATTGAAAAGAAACGCGGCGCCATTGCTTTTGCCGCACTCGACTGATTGAATTGCAATTCTTAAAAAGGAATGAACCTTCACTCTGTCCAACAATTTCAAGCACGTGTGTGTACTCACGAACTCGGCGAAGGCGCGAGAAAATGACGGGGGCGCACTCGTGGGCCTGCGACGGCTTCCTGCAGTCACATCGTCAGTGCGAGGTGGACCGGTAGGCACAGGAAGCAGCGGCCGTCGTGAAACTCAGCATTCTTAAACGGAAATTTTCGTCTTGTTTAGAATGGCGTCATTGGTTTGCACGCTCATTCATGCGTGTGAAAATATTTGCTGCTCTTTACGCAGAATCGCACGCAGCCGGCGGGATTCGAAACTACTTTCGAGTCAGACGCCTTAACCACTCGGCCACGGCTGCCCCGAACGCAGCGTTCTCCCGACACGTGCAAATTGAACCGTTTAAAGCACTGTGGTGTCAGAAAACGGCGTTGCTGCATTCTTTTCCGTAGTGTTTCCACCACTACCAGAGGCAACGCTACCAAATTATTAAAATTTCCGCCCGAACAGGGACTTGAATCCTGGACCCTTAGGTTAAAAGCCTAATGCTCTACCGACTGAGCTATCCGGGCTCACAACGCCTTATGAAACATCTCACGATGCACAACGACACATTGACTCATGTCCTTTACTGTTGTGCAATCGCTGCATGGAGCTGTTAGTAGTTAAACGTCGCCTGAATGCTGTCTGCAAACTTATCGCGCAAAGCTCGTAACAGACCATCGAACAATGTTGACACACGATGCAAAAACAAACTGCAGCAGTCGTTACGTCTCATACGTTGGAGTAGAGGATTTACGTGTTTTGTCGACACTCATCGGGCAATTGGAAAATTCACAAGCACTTCGAATGCAATGTTTCCCACGTTTTCGCTCATTTCACGGTTCCGCTTGATACGTTCTTCACCTCCTGGCACAAAACAGGGAACGCAGTCAGTAGGACGTTTTTTTTATTTTCTTACTTCTCAGAGAGTTGCCTACTGCGTTCCTCTTATGGCAAGCACTAGACAACCAGAACAGTTACAGAAGGGAGTCATGTCCGTTCTCGGCTGTAGTTACATTATCACAAAGTCAGAGCAATTCCATTGGCGTCGGCTTCAAAACGAAGCCGTGCCGAAACCCGGGATCGAACCAGGGACCTTTAGATCTTCAGTCTAACGCTCTCCCAACTGAGCTATTTCGGCTGACGCACAGCGCCCCTCTTTTGCACGTCTGCCCCGTTGCCAATTTCACAGTCATCTTCGTCTGAAAGAACACAGGGACGCCGAAAGGCGAACAGCAGATGCAGTAAAGTACCACACACATTTCTTCTGCTTCCATCGTCGTAACTAGCAAACATGTCGACTCGATTCATGTAATATTGACTTCGCTGACGCTAGAAAAGCTGTGCTATATCGATGCCACGTGCAACTAGTGTGCAGAGAACGAGGCAGAGGAAGGAGTGAGCCTCTCCAAAGTGTGTGAGGCAGTATCTAGCAGATACACGCGGTAAAACATTTGACTTGCGTTTGCTCATTAATTGCTACACGTCATCGTCTGCAAGCTAAAATAATCACATCTGCACTGCCCAGAGAGGCGACACTTGCACTGACACCTGGTGGACGGTTGTGAGACGAGGAGATGAGCTGTGGCTTCTGGGCACGACTGTAGCGCTGCACCCTGGAGCCAAGAACACTGCACCTTGCTGGCGGCCCACGTGTTTAGTAGTGACGCAACTGCTAGGATGCAGCTGAACGTCCATCTTCTGGGAGCGAGAAAATTTCCGCAGTCGGCAGGACTCGAACCTACGCTCCCAGAGGGAATCTGATTTCAAGTCAGACGCCTTAACCACTCGGCCACGACTGCACGTCTCAGAAGCGTCTCTCGACAACTGAAACTCCCACCTTTGCAAGCAATCTCATGGCAGAAGGCAGCATGGGCTTACTCTTTTCTGTAGTGATTCCACTGCCAGCACATTAGACGTTACGAAAGTGTATTAATTTTCGCCCCGACAGGGACTAGAACCCAGGACCCTTTGGTTGAAAACCTAACGCTCTACCGACTGAGCTATCCGCACCCACGCACGAGCATTGTCATACAGCTGCGTCGTGTGCGAGTGATTCGCATGTCGTAATTGCTGGCTTATGGCTCCAATGGCGACTTCACCGACTTCCCACTGACGCGCCGCTGACGCTAGTTTTCGGGCGTCTTAAGGGATGGACATACTTGCAAGTAGCTGCGAGATCATTGAAAAGAAACGCGGCGCCATTGCTTTTGCCGCACTCGACTGATTGAATTGCAATTCTTAAAAAGGAATGAACCTTCACTCTGTCCAACAATTTCAAGCACGTGTGTGTACTCACGAACTCGGCGAAGGCGCGAGAAAATGACGGGGGCGCACTCGTGGGCCTGCGACGGCTTCCTGCAGTCACATCGTCAGTGCGAGGTGGACCGGTAGGCACAGGAAGCAGCGGCCGTCGTGAAACTCAGCATTCTTAAACGGAAATTTTCGTCTTGTTTAGAATGGCGTCATTGGTTTGCACGCTCATTCATGCGTGTGAAAATATTTGCTGCTCTTTACGCAGAATCGCACGCAGCCGGCGGGATTCGAAACTACTTTCGAGTCAGACGCCTTAACCACTCGGCCACGGCTGCCCCGAACGCAGCGTTCTCCCGACACGTGCAAATTGAACCGTTTAAAGCACTGTGGTGTCAGAAAACGGCGTTGCTGCATTCTTTTCCGTAGTGTTTCCACCACTACCAGAGGCAACGCTACCAAATTATTAAAATTTCCGCCCGAACAGGGACTTGAATCCTGGACCCTTAGGTTAAAAGCCTAATGCTCTACCGACTGAGCTATCCGGGCTCACAACGCCTTATGAAACATCTCACGATGCACAACGACACATTGACTCATGTCCTTTACTGTTGTGCAATCGCTGCATGGAGCTGTTAGTAGTTAAACGTCGCCTGAATGCTGTCTGCAAACTTATCGCGCAAAGCTCGTAACAGACCATCGAACAATGTTGACACACGATGCAAAAACAAACTGCAGCAGTCGTTACGTCTCATACGTTGGAGTAGAGGATTTACGTGTTTTGTCGACACTCATCGGGCAATTGGAAAATTCACAAGCACTTCGAATGCAATGTTTCCCACGTTTTCGCTCATTTCACGGTTCCGCTTGATACGTTCTTCACCTCCTGGCACAAAACAGGGAACGCAGTCAGTAGGACGTTTTTTTTATTTTCTTACTTCTCAGAGAGTTGCCTACTGCGTTCCTCTTATGGCAAGCACTAGACAACCAGAACAGTTACAGAAGGGAGTCATGTCCGTTCTCGGCTGTAGTTACATTATCACAAAGTCAGAGCAATTCCATTGGCGTCGGCTTCAAAACGAAGCCGTGCCGAAACCCGGGATCGAACCAGGGACCTTTAGATCTTCAGTCTAACGCTCTCCCAACTGTGCTATTTCGGCTGACGCACAGCGCCCCTCTTTTGCACGTCTGCCCCGTTGCCAATTTCACAGTCATCTTCGTCTGAAAGAACACAGGGACGCCGAAAGGCGAACAGCAGATGCAGTAAAGTACCACACACATTTCTTCTGCTTCCATCGTCGTAACTAGCAAACATGTCGACTCGATTCATGTAATATTGACTTCGCTGACGCTAGAAAAGCTGTGCTATATCGATGCCACGTGCAACTAGTGTGCAGAGAACGAGGCAGAGGAAGGAGTGAGCCTCTCCAAAGTGTGTGAGGCAGTATCTAGCAGATACACGCGGTAAAACATTTGACTTGCGTTTGCTCATTAATTGCTACACGTCATCGTCTGCAAGCTAAAATAATCACATCTGCACTGCCCAGAGAGGCGACACTTGCACTGACACCTGGTGGACGGTTGTGAGACGAGGAGATGAGCTGTGGCTTCTGGGCACGACTGTAGCGCTGCACCCTGGAGCCAAGAACACTGCACCTTGCTGGCGGCCCACGTGTTTAGTAGTGACGCAACTGCTAGGATGCAGCTGAACGTCCATCTTCTGGGAGCGAGAAAATTTCCGCAGTCGGCAGGACTCGAACCTACGCTCCCAGAGGGAATCTGATTTCAAGTCAGACGCCTTAACCACTCGGCCACGACTGCACGTCTCAGAAGCGTCTCTCGACAACTGAAACTCCCACCTTTGCAAGCAATCTCATGGCAGAAGGCAGCATGGGCTTACTCTTTTCTGTAGTGATTCCACTGCCAGCACATTAGACGTTACGAAAGTGTATTAATTTTCGCCCCGACAGGGACTAGAACCCAGGACCCTTTGGTTGAAAACCTAACGCTCTACCGACTGAGCTATCCGCACCCACGCACGAGCATTGTCATACAGCTGCGTCGTGTGCGAGTGATTCGCATGTCGTAATTGCTGGCTTATGGCTCCAATGGCGACTTCACCGACTTCCCACTGACGCGCCGCTGACGCTAGTTTTCGGGCGTCTTAAGGGATGGACATACTTGCAAGTAGCTGCGAGATCATTGAAAAGAAACGCGGCGCCATTGCTTTTGCCGCACTCGACTGATTGAATTGCAATTCTTAAAAAGGAATGAACCTTCACTCTGTCCAACAATTTCAAGCACGTGTGTGTACTCACGAACTCGGCGAAGGCGCGAGAAAATGACGGGGGCGCACTCGTGGGCCTGCGACGGCTTCCTGCAGTCACATCGTCAGTGCGAGGTGGACCGGTAGGCACAGGAAGCAGCGGCCGTCGTGAAACTCAGCATTCTTAAACGGAAATTTTCGTCTTGTTTAGAATGGCGTCATTGGTTTGCACGCTCATTCATGCGTGTGAAAATATTTGCTGCTCTTTACGCAGAATCGCACGCAGCCGGCGGGATTCGAAACTACTTTCGAGTCAGACGCCTTAACCACTCGGCCACGGCTGCCCCGAACGCAGCGTTCTCCCGACACGTGCAAATTGAACCGTTTAAAGCACTGTGGTGTCAGAAAACGGCGTTGCTGCATTCTTTTCCGTAGTGTTTCCACCACTACCAGAGGCAACGCTACCAAATTATTAAAATTTCCGCCCGAACAGGGACTTGAATCCTGGACCCTTAGGTTAAAAGCCTAATGCTCTACCGACTGAGCTATCCGGGCTCACAACGCCTTATGAAACATCTCACGATGCACAACGACACATTGACTCATGTCCTTTACTGTTGTGCAATCGCTGCATGGAGCTGTTAGTAGTTAAACGTCGCCTGAATGCTGTCTGCAAACTTATCGCGCAAAGCTCGTAACAGACCATCGAACAATGTTGACACACGATGCAAAAACAAACTGCAGCAGTCGTTACGTCTCATACGTTGGAGTAGAGGATTTACGTGTTTTGTCGACACTCATCGGGCAATTGGAAAATTCACAAGCACTTCGAATGCAATGTTTCCCACGTTTTCGCTCATTTCACGGTTCCGCTTGATACGTTCTTCACCTCCTGGCACAAAACAGGGAACGCAGTCAGTAGGACGTTTTTTTTATTTTCTTACTTCTCAGAGAGTTGCCTACTGCGTTCCTCTTATGGCAAGCACTAGACAACCAGAACAGTTACAGAAGGGAGTCATGTCCGTTCTCGGCTGTAGTTACATTATCACAAAGTCAGAGCAATTCCATTGGCGTCGGCTTCAAAACGAAGCCGTGCCGAAACCCGGGATCGAACCAGGGACCTTTAGATCTTCAGTCTAACGCTCTCCCAACTGAGCTATTTCGGCTGACGCACAGCGCCCCTCTTTTGCACGTCTGCCCCGTTGCCAATTTCACAGTCATCTTCGTCTGAAAGAACACAGGGACGCCGAAAGGCGAACAGCAGATGCAGTAAAGTACCACACACATTTCTTCTGCTTCCATCGTCGTAACTAGCAAACATGTCGACTCGATTCATGTAATATTGACTTCGCTGACGCTAGAAAAGCTGTGCTATATCGATGCCACGTGCAACTAGTGTGCAGAGAACGAGGCAGAGGAAGGAGTGAGCCTCTCCAAAGTGTGTGAGGCAGTATCTAGCAGATACACGCGGTAAAACATTTGACTTGCGTTTGCTCATTAATTGCTACACGTCATCGTCTGCAAGCTAAAATAATCACATCTGCACTGCCCAGAGAGGCGACACTTGCACTGACACCTGGTGGACGGTTGTGAGACGAGGAGATGAGCTGTGGCTTCTGGGCACGACTGTAGCGCTGCACCCTGGAGCCAAGAACACTGCACCTTGCTGGCGGCCCACGTGTTTAGTAGTGACGCAACTGCTAGGATGCAGCTGAACGTCCATCTTCTGGGAGCGAGAAAATTTCCGCAGTCGGCAGGACTCGAACCTACGCTCCCAGAGGGAATCTGATTTCAAGTCAGACGCCTTAACCACTCGGCCACGACTGCACGTCTCTGAAGCGTCTCTCGACAACTGAAACTCCCACCTTTGCAAGCAATCTCATGGCAGAAGGCAGCATGGGCTTACTCTTTTCTGTAGTGATTCCACTGCCAGCACATTAGACGTTACGAAAGTGTATTAATTTTCGCCCCGACAGGGACTAGAACCCAGGACCCTTTGGTTGAAAACCTAACGCTCTACCGACTGAGCTATCCGCACCCACGCACGAGCATTGTCATACAGCTGCGTCGTGTGCGAGTGATTCGCATGTCGTAATTGCTGGCTTATGGCTCCAATGGCGACTTCACCGACTTCCCACTGACGCGCCGCTGACGCTAGTTTTCTGGCGTCTTAAGGGATGGACATACTTGCAAGTAGCTGCGAGATCATTGAAAAGAAACGCGGCGCCATTGCTTTTGCCGCACTCGACTGATTGAATTGCAATTCTTAAAAAGGAATGAACCTTCACTCTGTCCAACAATTTCAAGCACGTGTGTGTACTCACGAACTCGGCGAAGGCGCGAGAAAATGACGGGGGCGCACTCGTGGGCCTGCGACGGCTTCCTGCAGTCACATCGTCAGTGCGAGGTGGACCGGTAGGCACAGGAAGCAGCGGCCGTCGTGAAACTCAGCATTCTTAAACGGAAATTTTCGTCTTGTTTAGAATGGCGTCATTGGTTTGCACGCTCATTCATGCGTGTGAAAATATTTGCTGCTCTTTACGCAGAATCGCACGCAGCCGGCGGGATTCGAAACTACTTTCGAGTCAGACGCCTTAACCACTCGGCCACGGCTGCCCCGAACGCAGCGTTCTCCCGACACGTGCAAATTGAACCGTTTAAAGCACTGTGGTGTCAGAAAACGGCGTTGCTGCATTCTTTTCCGTAGTGTTTCCACCACTACCAGAGGCAACGCTACCAAATTATTAAAATTTCCGCCCGAACAGGGACTTGAATCCTGGACCCTTAGGTTAAAAGCCTAATGCTCTACCGACTGAGCTATCCGGGCTCACAACGCCTTATCAAACATCTCACGATGCACAACGACACATTGACTCATGTCCTTTACTGTTGTGCAATCGCTGCATGGAGCTGTTAGTAGTTAAACGTCGCCTGAATGCTGTCTGCAAACTTATCGCGCAAAGCTCGTAACAGACCATCGAACAATGTTGACACACGATGCAAAAACAAACTGCAGCAGTCGTTACGTCTCATACGTTGGAGTAGAGGATTTACGTGTTTTGTCGACACTCATCGGGCAATTGGAAAATTCACAAGCACTTCGAATGCAATGTTTCCCACGTTTTCGCTCATTTCACGGTTCCGCTTGATACGTTCTTCACCTCCTGGCACAAAACAGGGAACGCAGTCAGTAGGACGTTTTTTTTATTTTCTTACTTCTCAGAGAGTTGCCTACTGCGTTCCTCTTATGGCAAGCACTAGACAACCAGAACAGTTACAGAAGGGAGTCATGTCCGTTCTCGGCTGTAGTTACATTATCACAAAGTCAGAGCAATTCCATTGGCGTCGGCTTCAAAACGAAGCCGTGCCGAAACCCGGGATCGAACCAGGGACCTTTAGATCTTCAGTCTAACGCTCTCCCAACTGAGCTATTTCGGCTGACGCACAGCGCCCCTCTTTTGCACGTCTGCCCCGTTGCCAATTTCACAGTCATCTTCGTCTGAAAGAACACAGGGACGCCGAAAGGCGAACAGCAGATGCAGTAAAGTACCACACACATTTCTTCTGCTTCCATCGTCGTAACTAGCAAACATGTCGACTCGATTCATGTAATATTGACTTCGCTGACGCTAGAAAAGCTGTGCTATATCGATGCCACGTGCAACTAGTGTGCAGAGAACGAGGCAGAGGAAGGAGTGAGCCTCTCCAAAGTGTGTGAGGCAGTATCTAGCAGATACACGCGGTAAAACATTTGACTTGCGTTTGCTCATTAATTGCTACACGTCATCGTCTGCAAGCTAAAATAATCACATCTGCACTGCCCAGAGAGGCGACACTTGCACTGACACCTGGTGGACGGTTGTGAGACGAGGAGATGAGCTGTGGCTTCTGGGCACGACTGTAGCGCTGCACCCTGGAGCCAAGAACACTGCACCTTGCTGGCGGCCCACGTGTTTAGTAGTGACGCAACTGCTAGGATGCAGCTGAACGTCCATCTTCTGGGAGCGAGAAAATTTCCGCAGTCGGCAGGACTCGAACCTACGCTCCCAGAGGGAATCTGATTTCAAGTCAGACGCCTTAACCACTCGGCCACGACTGCACGTCTCAGAAGCGTCTCTCGACAACTGAAACTCCCACCTTTGCAAGCAATCTCATGGCAGAAGGCAGCATGGGCTTACTCTTTTCTGTAGTGATTCCACTGCCAGCACATTAGACGTTACGAAAGTGTATTAATTTTCGCCCCGACAGGGACTAGAACCCAGGACCCTTTGGTTGAAAACCTAACGCTCTACCGACTGAGCTATCCGCACCCACGCACGAGCATTGTCATACAGCTGCGTCGTGTGCGAGTGATTCGCATGTCGTAATTGCTGGCTTATGGCTCCAATGGCGACTTCACCGACTTCCCACTGACGCGCCGCTGACGCTAGTTTTCTGGCGTCTTAAGGGATGGACATACTTGCAAGTAGCTGCGAGATCATTGAAAAGAAACGCGGCGCCATTGCTTTTGCCGCACTCGACTGATTGAATTGCAATTCTTAAAAAGGAATGAACCTTCACTCTGTCCAACAATTTCAAGCACGTGTGTGTACTCACGAACTCGGCGAAGGCGCGAGAAAATGACGGGGGCGCACTCGTGGGCCTGCGACGGCTTCCTGCAGTCACATCGTCAGTGCGAGGTGGACCGGTAGGCACAGGAAGCAGCGGCCGTCGTGAAACTCAGCATTCTTAAACGGAAATTTTCGTCTTGTTTAGAATGGCGTCATTGGTTTGCACGCTCATTCATGCGTGTGAAAATATTTGCTGCTCTTTACGCAGAATCGCACGCAGCCGGCGGGATTCGAAACTACTTTCGAGTCAGACGCCTTAACCACTCGGCCACGGCTGCCCCGAACGCAGCGTTCTCCCGACACGTGCAAATTGAACCGTTTAAAGCACTGTGGTGTCAGAAAACGGCGTTGCTGCATTCTTTTCCGTAGTGTTTCCACCACTACCAGAGGCAACGCTACCAAATTATTAAAATTTCCGCCCGAACAGGGACTTGAATCCTGGACCCTTAGGTTAAAAGCCTAATGCTCTACCGACTGAGCTATCCGGGCTCACAACGCCTTATGAAACATCTCACGATGCACAACGACACATTGACTCATGTCCTTTACTGTTGTGCAATCGCTGCATGGAGCTGTTAGTAGTTAAACGTCGCCTGAATGCTGTCTGCAAACTTATCGCGCAAAGCTCGTAACAGACCATCGAACAATGTTGACACACGATGCAAAAACAAACTGCAGCAGTCGTTACGTCTCATACGTTGGAGTAGAGGATTTACGTGTTTTGTCGACACTCATCGGGCAATTGGAAAATTCACAAGCACTTCGAATGCAATGTTTCCCACGTTTTCGCTCATTTCACGGTTCCGCTTGATACGTTCTTCACCTCCTGGCACAAAACAGGGAACGCAGTCAGTAGGACGTTTTTTTTATTTTCTTACTTCTCAGAGAGTTGCCTACTGCGTTCCTCTTATGGCAAGCACTAGACAACCAGAACAGTTACAGAAGGGAGTCATGTCCGTTCTCGGCTGTAGTTACATTATCACAAAGTCAGAGCAATTCCATTGGCGTCGGCTTCAAAACGAAGCCGTGCCGAAACCCGGGATCGAACCAGGGACCTTTAGATCTTCAGTCTAACGCTCTCCCAACTGAGCTATTTCGGCTGACGCACAGCGCCCCTCTTTTGCACGTCTGCCCCGTTGCCAATTTCACAGTCATCTTCGTCTGAAAGAACACAGGGACGCCGAAAGGCGAACAGCAGATGCAGTAAAGTACCACACACATTTCTTCTGCTTCCATCGTCGTAACTAGCAAACATGTCGACTCGATTCATGTAATATTGACTTCGCTGACGCTAGAAAAGCTGTGCTATATCGATGCCACGTGCAACTAGTGTGCAGAGAACGAGGCAGAGGAAGGAGTGAGCCTCTCCAAAGTGTGTGAGGCAGTATCTAGCAGATACACGCGGTAAAACATTTGACTTGCGTTTGCTCATTAATTGCTACACGTCATCGTCTGCAAGCTAAAATAATCACATCTGCACTGCCCAGAGAGGCGACACTTGCACTGACACCTGGTGGACGGTTGTGAGACGAGGAGATGAGCTGTGGCTTCTGGGCACGACTGTAGCGCTGCACCCTGGAGCCAAGAACACTGCACCTTGCTGGCGGCCCACGTGTTTAGTAGTGACGCAACTGCTAGGATGCAGCTGAACGTCCATCTTCTGGGAGCGAGAAAATTTCCGCAGTCGGCAGGACTCGAACCTACGCTCCCAGAGGGAATCTGATTTCAAGTCAGACGCCTTAACCACTCGGCCACGACTGCACGTCTCAGAAGCGTCTCTCGACAACTGAAACTCCCACCTTTGCAAGCAATCTCATGGCAGAAGGCAGCATGGGCTTACTCTTTTCTGTAGTGATTCCACTGCCAGCACATTAGACGTTACGAAAGTGTATTAATTTTCGCCCCGACAGGGACTAGAACCCAGGACCCTTTGGTTGAAAACCTAACGCTCTACCGACTGAGCTATCCGCACCCACGCACGAGCATTGTCATACAGCTGCGTCGTGTGCGAGTGATTCGCATGTCGTAATTGCTGGCTTATGGCTCCAATGGCGACTTCACCGACTTCCCACTGACGCGCCGCTGACGCTAGTTTTCTGGCGTCTTAGGGATGGACATACTTGCAAGTAGCTGCGAGATCATTGAAAAGAAACGCGGCGCCATTGCTTTTGCCGCACTCGACTGATTGAATTGCAATTCTTAAAAAGGAATGAACCTTCACTCTGTCCAACAATTTCAAGCACGTGTGTGTACTCACGAACTCGGCGAAGGCGCGAGAAAATGACGGGGGCGCACTCGTGGGCCTGCGACGGCTTCCTGCAGTCACATCGTCAGTGCGAGGTGGACCGGTAGGCACAGGAAGCAGCGGCCGTCGTGAAACTCAGCATTCTTAAACGGAAATTTTCGTCTTGTTTAGAATGGCGTCATTGGTTTGCACGCTCATTCATGCGTGTGAAAATATTTGCTGCTCTTTACGCAGAATCGCACGCAGCCGGCGGGATTCGAAACTACTTTCGAGTCAGACGCCTTAACCACTCGGCCACGGCTGCCCCGAACGCAGCGTTCTCCCGACACGTGCAAATTGAACCGTTTAAAGCACTGTGGTGTCAGAAAACGGCGTTGCTGCATTCTTTTCCGTAGTGTTTCCACCACTACCAGAGGCAACGCTACCAAATTATTAAAATTTCCGCCCGAACAGGGACTTGAATCCTGGACCCTTAGGTTAAAAGCCTAATGCTCTACCGACTGAGCTATCCGGGCTCACAACGCCTTATGAAACATCTCACGATGCACAACGACACATTGACTCATGTCCTTTACTGTTGTGCAATCGCTGCATGGAGCTGTTAGTAGTTAAACGTCGCCTGAATGCTGTCTGCAAACTTATCGCGCAAAGCTCGTAACAGACCATCGAACAATGTTGACACACGATGCAAAAACAAACTGCAGCAGTCGTTACGTCTCATACGTTGGAGTAGAGGATTTACGTGTTTTGTCGACACTCATCGGGCAATTGGAAAATTCACAAGCACTTCGAATGCAATGTTTCCCACGTTTTCGCTCATTTCACGGTTCCGCTTGATACGTTCTTCACCTCCTGGCACAAAACAGGGAACGCAGTCAGTAGGACGTTTTTTTTATTTTCTTACTTCTCAGAGAGTTGCCTACTGCGTTCCTCTTATGGCAAGCACTAGACAACCAGAACAGTTACAGAAGGGAGTCATGTCCGTTCTCGGCTGTAGTTACATTATCACAAAGTCAGAGCAATTCCATTGGCGTCGGCTTCAAAACGAAGCCGTGCCGAAACCCGGGATCGAACCAGGGACCTTTAGATCTTCAGTCTAACGCTCTCCCAACTGAGCTATTTCAGCTGACGCACAGCGCCCCTCTTTTGCACGTCTGCCCCGTTGCCAATTTCACAGTCATCTTCGTCTGAAAGAACACAGGGACGCCGAAAGGCGAACAGCAGATGCAGTAAAGTACCACACACATTTCTTCTGCTTCCATCGTCGTAACTAGCAAACATGTCGACTCGATTCATGTAATATTGACTTCGCTGACGCTAGAAAAGCTGTGCTATATCGATGCCACGTGCAACTAGTGTGCAGAGAACGAGGCAGAGGAAGGAGTGAGCCTCTCCAAAGTGTGTGAGGCAGTATCTAGCAGATACACGCGGTAAAACATTTGACTTGCGTTTGCTCATTAATTGCTACACGTCATCGTCTGCAAGCTAAAATAATCACATCTGCACTGCCCAGAGAGGCGACACTTGCACTGACACCTGGTGGACGGTTGTGAGACGAGGAGATGAGCTGTGGCTTCTGGGCACGACTGTAGCGCTGCACCCTGGAGCCAAGAACACTGCACCTTGCTGGCGGCCCACGTGTTTAGTAGTGACGCAACTGCTAGGATGCAGCTGAACGTCCATCTTCTGGGAGCGAGAAAATTTCCGCAGTCGGCAGGACTCGAACCTACGCTCCCAGAGGGAATCTGATTTCAAGTCAGACGCCTTAACCACTCGGCCACGACTGCACGTCTCAGAAGCGTCTCTCGACAACTGAAACTCCCACCTTTGCAAGCAATCTCATGGCAGAAGGCAGCATGGGCTTACTCTTTTCTGTAGTGATTCCACTGCCAGCACATTAGACGTTACGAAAGTGTATTAATTTTCGCCCCGACAGGGACTAGAACCCAGGACCCTTTGGTTGAAAACCTAACGCTCTACCGACTGAGCTATCCGCACCCACGCACGAGCATTGTCATACAGCTGCGTCGTGTGCGAGTGATTCGCATGTCGTAATTGCTGGCTTATGGCTCCAATGGCGACTTCACCGACTTCCCACTGACGCGCCGCTGACGCTAGTTTTCTGGCGTCTTAAGGGATGGACATACTTGCAAGTAGCTGCGAGATCATTGAAAAGAAACGCGGCGCCATTGCTTTTGCCGCACTCGACTGATTGAATTGCAATTCTTAAAAAGGAATGAACCTTCACTCTGTCCAACAATTTCAAGCACGTGTGTGTACTCACGAACTCGGCGAAGGCGCGAGAAAATGACGGGGGCGCACTCGTGGGCCTGCGACGGCTTCCTGCAGTCACATCGTCAGTGCGAGGTGGACCGGTAGGCACAGGAAGCAGCGGCCGTCGTGAAACTCAGCATTCTTAAACGGAAATTTTCGTCTTGTTTAGAATGGCGTCATTGGTTTGCACGCTCATTCATGCGTGTGAAAATATTTGCTGCTCTTTACGCAGAATCGCACGCAGCCGGCGGGATTCGAAACTACTTTCGAGTCAGACGCCTTAACCACTCGGCCACGGCTGCCCCGAACGCAGCGTTCTCCCGACACGTGCAAATTGAACCGTTTAAAGCACTGTGGTGTCAGAAAACGGCGTTGCTGCATTCTTTTCCGTAGTGTTTCCACCACTACCAGAGGCAACGCTACCAAATTATTAAAATTTCCGCCCGAACAGGGACTTGAATCCTGGACCCTTAGGTTAAAAGCCTAATGCTCTACCGACTGAGCTATCCGGGCTCACAACGCCTTATCAAACATCTCACGATGCACAACGACACATTGACTCATGTCCTTTACTGTTGTGCAATCGCTGCATGGAGCTGTTAGTAGTTAAACGTCGCCTGAATGCTGTCTGCAAACTTATCGCGCAAAGCTCGTAACAGACCATCGAACAATGTTGACACACGATGCAAAAACAAACTGCAGCAGTCGTTACGTCTCATACGTTGGAGTAGAGGATTTACGTGTTTTGTCGACACTCATCGGGCAATTGGAAAATTCACAAGCACTTCGAATGCAATGTTTCCCACGTTTTCGCTCATTTCACGGTTCCGCTTGATACGTTCTTCACCTCCTGGCACAAAACAGGGAACGCAGTCAGTAGGACGTTTTTTTTATTTTCTTACTTCTCAGAGAGTTGCCTACTGCGTTCCTCTTATGGCAAGCACTAGACAACCAGAACAGTTACAGAAGGGAGTCATGTCCGTTCTCGGCTGTAGTTACATTATCACAAAGTCAGAGCAATTCCATTGGCGTCGGCTTCAAAACGAAGCCGTGCCGAAACCCGGGATCGAACCAGGGACCTTTAGATCTTCAGTCTAACGCTCTCCCAACTGAGCTATTTCGGCTGACGCACAGCGCCCCTCTTTTGCACGTCTGCCCCGTTGCCAATTTCACAGTCATCTTCGTCTGAAAGAACACAGGGACGCCGAAAGGCGAACAGCAGATGCAGTAAAGTACCACACACATTTCTTCTGCTTCCATCGTCGTAACTAGCAAACATGTCGACTCGATTCATGTAATATTGACTTCGCTGACGCTAGAAAAGCTGTGCTATATCGATGCCACGTGCAACTAGTGTGCAGAGAACGAGGCAGAGGAAGGAGTGAGCCTCTCCAAAGTGTGTGAGGCAGTATCTAGCAGATACACGCGGTAAAACATTTGACTTGCGTTTGCTCATTAATTGCTACACGTCATCGTCTGCAAGCTAAAATAATCACATCTGCACTGCCCAGAGAGGCGACACTTGCACTGACACCTGGTGGACGGTTGTGAGACGAGGAGATGAGCTGTGGCTTCTGGGCACGACTGTAGCGCTGCACCCTGGAGCCAAGAACACTGCACCTTGCTGGCGGCCCACGTGTTTAGTAGTGACGCAACTGCTAGGATGCAGCTGAACGTCCATCTTCTGGGAGCGAGAAAATTTCCGCAGTCGGCAGGACTCGAACCTACGCTCCCAGAGGGAATCTGATTTCAAGTCAGACGCCTTAACCACTCGGCCACGACTGCACGTCTCAGAAGCGTCTCTCGACAACTGAAACTCCCACCTTTGCAAGCAATCTCATGGCAGAAGGCAGCATGGGCTTACTCTTTTCTGTAGTGATTCCACTGCCAGCACATTAGACGTTACGAAAGTGTATTAATTTTCGCCCCGACAGGGACTAGAACCCAGGACCCTTTGGTTAAAAACCTAACGCTCTACCGACTGAGCTATCCGCACCCACGCACGAGCATTGTCATACAGCTGCGTCGTGTGCGAGTGATTCGCATGTCGTAATTGCTGGCTTATGGCTCCAATGGCGACTTCACCGACTTCCCACTGACGCGCCGCTGACGCTAGTTTTCGGGCGTCTTAAGGGATGGACATACTTGCAAGTAGCTGCGAGATCATTGAAAAGAAACGCGGCGCCATTGCTTTTGCCGCACTCGACTGATTGAATTGCAATTCTTAAAAAGGAATGAACCTTCACTCTGTCCAACAATTTCAAGCACGTGTGTGTACTCACGAACTCGGCGAAGGCGCGAGAAAATGACGGGGGCGCACTCGTGGGCCTGCGACGGCTTCCTGCAGTCACATCGTCAGTGCGAGGTGGACCGGTAGGCACAGGAAGCAGCGGCCGTCGTGAAACTCAGCATTCTTAAACGGAAATTTTCGTCTTGTTTAGAATGGCGTCATTGGTTTGCACGCTCATTCATGCGTGTGAAAATATTTGCTGCTCTTTACGCAGAATCGCACGCAGCCGGCGGGATTCGAAACTACTTTCGAGTCAGACGCCTTAACCACTCGGCCACGGCTGCCCCGAACGCAGCGTTCTCCCGACACGTGCAAATTGAACCGTTTAAAGCACTGTGGTGTCAGAAAACGGCGTTGCTGCATTCTTTTCCGTAGTGTTTCCACCACTACCAGAGGCAACGCTACCAAATTATTAAAATTTCCGCCCGAACAGGGACTTGAATCCTGGACCCTTAGGTTAAAAGCCTAATGCTCTACCGACTGAGCTATCCGGGCTCACAACGCCTTATGAAACATCTCACGATGCACAACGACACATTGACTCATGTCCTTTACTGTTGTGCAATCGCTGCATGGAGCTGTTAGTAGTTAAACGTCGCCTGAATGCTGTCTGCAAACTTATCGCGCAAAGCTCGTAACAGACCATCGAACAATGTTGACACACGATGCAAAAACAAACTGCAGCAGTCGTTACGTCTCATACGTTGGAGTAGAGGATTTACGTGTTTTGTCGACACTCATCGGGCAATTGGAAAATTCACAAGCACTTCGAATGCAATGTTTCCCACGTTTTCGCTCATTTCACGGTTCCGCTTGATACGTTCTTCACCTCCTGGCACAAAACAGGGAACGCAGTCAGTAGGACGTCTTTTTTATTTTCTTACTTCTCAGAGAGTTGCCTACTGCGTTCCTCTTATGGCAAGCACTAGACAACCAGAACAGTTACAGAAGGGAGTCATGTCCGTTCTCGGCTGTAGTTACATTATCACAAAGTCAGAGCAATTCCATTGGCGTCGGCTTCAAAACGAAGCCGTGCCGAAACCCGGGATCGAACCAGGGACCTTTAGATCTTCAGTCTAACGCTCTCCCAACTGAGCTATTTCGGCTGACGCACAGCGCCCCTCTTTTGCACGTCTGCCCCGTTGCCAATTTCACAGTCATCTTCGTCTGAAAGAACACAGGGACGCCGAAAGGCGAACAGCAGATGCAGTAAAGTACCACACACATTTCTTCTGCTTCCATCGTCGTAACTAGCAAACATGTCGACTCGATTCATGTAATATTGACTTCGCTGACGCTAGAAAAGCTGTGCTATATCGATGCCACGCGCAACTAGTGTGCAGAGAACGAGGCAGAGGAAGGAGTGAGCCTCTCCAAAGTGTGTGAGGCAGTATCTAGCAGATACACGCGGTAAAACATTTGACTTGCGTTTGCTCATTAATTGCTACACGTCATCGTCTGCAAGCTAAAATAATCACATCTGCACTGCCCAGAGAGGCGACACTTGCACTGACACCTGGTGGACGGTTGTGAGACGAGGAGATGAGCTGTGGCTTCTGGGCGCGACTGTAGCGCTGCACCCTGGAGCCAAGAACACTGCACCTTGCTGGCGGCCCACGTGTTTAGTAGTGACGCAACTGCTAGGATGCAGCTGAACGTCCATCTTCTGGGAGCGAGAAAATTTCCGCAGTCGGCAGGACTCGAACCTACGCTCCCAGAGGGAATCTGATTTCAAGTCAGACGCCTTAACCACTCGGCCACGACTGCACGTCTCAGAAGCGTCTCTCGACAACTGAAACTCCCACCTTTGCAAGCAATCTCATGGCAGAAGGCAGCATGGGCTTACTCTTTTCTGTAGTGATTCCACTGCCAGCACATTAGACGTTACGAAAGTGTATTAATTTTCGCCCCGACAGGGACTAGAACCCAGGACCCTTTGGTTGAAAACCTAACGCTCTACCGACTGAGCTATCCGCACCCACGCACGAGCATTGTCATACAGCTGCGTCGTGTGCGAGTGATTCGCATGTCGTAATTGCTGGCTTATGGCTCCAATGGCGACTTCACCGACTTCCCACTGACGCGCCGCTGACGCTAGTTTTCTGGCGTCTTAAGGGATGGACATACTTGCAAGTAGCTGCGAGATCATTGAAAAGAAACGCGGCGCCATTGCTTTTGCCGCACTCGACTGATTGAATTGCAATTCTTAAAAAGGAATGAACCTTCACTCTGTCCAACAATTTCAAGCACGTGTGTGTACTCACGAACTCGGCGAAGGCGCGAGAAAATGACGGGGGCGCACTCGTGGGCCTGCGACGGCTTCCTGCAGTCACATCGTCAGTGCGAGGTGGACCGGTAGGCACAGGAAGCAGCGGCCGTCGTGAAACTCAGCATTCTTAAACGGAAATTTTCGTCTTGTTTAGAATGGCGTCATTGGTTTGCACGCTCATTCATGCGTGTGAAAATATTTGCTGCTCTTTACGGAGAATCGCACGCAGCCGGCGGGATTCGAAACTACTTTCGAGTCAGACGCCTTAACCACTCGGCCACGGCTGCCCCGAACGCAGCGTTCTCCCGACACGTGCAAATTGAACCGTTTAAAGCACTGTGGTGTCAGAAAACGGCGTTGCTGCATTCTTTTCCGTAGTGTTTCCACCACTACCAGAGGCAACGCTACCAAATTATTAAAATTTCCGCCCGAACAGGGACTTGAATCCTGGACCCTTAGGTTAAAAGCCTAATGCTCTACCGACTGAGCTATCCGGGCTCACAACGCCTTATGAAACATCTCACGATGCACAACGACACATTGACTCATGTCCTTTACTGTTGTGCAATCGCTGCATGGAGCTGTTAGTAGTTAAACGTCGCCTGAATGCTGTCTGCAAACTTATCGCGCAAAGCTCGTAACAGACCATCGAACAATGTTGACACACGATGCAAAAACAAACTGCAGCAGTCGTTACGTCTCATACGTTGGAGTAGAGGATTTACGTGTTTTGTCGACACTCATCGGGCAATTGGAAAATTCACAAGCACTTCGAATGCAATGTTTCCCACGTTTTCGCTCATTTCACGGTTCCGCTTGATACGTTCTTCACCTCCTGGCACAAAACAGGGAACGCAGTCAGTAGGACGTTTTTTTTATTTTCTTACTTCTCAGAGAGTTGCCTACTGCGTTCCTCTTATGGCAAGCACTAGACAACCAGAACAGTTACAGAAGGGAGTCATGTCCGTTCTCGGCTGTAGTTACATTATCACAAAGTCAGAGCAATTCCATTGGCGTCGGCTTCAAAACGAAGCCGTGCCGAAACCCGGGATCGAACCAGGGACCTTTAGATCTTCAGTCTAACGCTCTCCCAACTGAGCTATTTCGGCTGACGCACAGCGCCCCTCTTTTGCACGTCTGCCCCGTTGCCAATTTCACAGTCATCTTCGTCTGAAAGAACACAGGGACGCCGAAAGGCGAACAGCAGATGCAGTAAAGTACCACACACATTTCTTCTGCTTCCATCGTCGTAACTAGCAAACATGTCGACTCGATTCATGTAATATTGACTTCGCTGACGCTAGAAAAGCTGTGCTATATCGATGCCACGTGCAACTAGTGTGCAGAGAACGAGGCAGAGGAAGGAGTGAGCCTCTCCAAAGTGTGTGAGGCAGTATCTAGCAGATACACGCGGTAAAACATTTGACTTGCGTTTGCTCATTAATTGCTACACGTCATCGTCTGCAAGCTAAAATAATCACATCTGCACTGCCCAGAGAGGCGACACTTGCACTGACACCTGGTGGACGGTTGTGAGACGAGGAGATGAGCTGTGGCTTCTGGGCACGACTGTAGCGCTGCACCCTGGAGCCAAGAACACTGCACCTTGCTGGCGGCCCACGTGTTTAGTAGTGACGCAACTGCTAGGATGCAGCTGAACGTCCATCTTCTGGGAGCGAGAAAATTTCCGCAGTCGGCAGGACTCGAACCTACGCTCCCAGAGGGAATCTGATTTCAAGTCAGACGCCTTAACCACTCGGCCACGACTGCACGTCTCTGAAGCGTCTCTCGACAACTGAAACTCCCACCTTTGCAAGCAATCTCATGGCAGAAGGCAGCATGGGCTTACTCTTTTCTGTAGTGATTCCACTGCCAGCACATTAGACGTTACGAAAGTGTATTAATTTTCGCCCCGACAGGGACTAGAACCCAGGACCCTTTGGTTGAAAACCTAACGCTCTACCGACTGAGCTATCCGCACCCACGCACGAGCATTGTCATACAGCTGCGTCGTGTGCGAGTGATTCGCATGTCGTAATTGCTGGCTTATGGCTCCAATGGCGACTTCACCGACTTCCCACTGACGCGCCGCTGACGCTAGTTTTCTGGCGTCTTAAGGGATGGACATACTTGCAAGTAGCTGCGAGATCATTGAAAAGAAACGCGGCGCCATTGCTTTTGCCGCACTCGACTGATTGAATTGCAATTCCTAAAAAGGAATGAACCTTCACTCTGTCCAACAATTTCAAGCACGTGTGTGTACTCACGAACTCGGCGAAGGCGCGAGAAAATGACGGGGGCGCACTCGTGGGCCTGCGACGGCTTCCTGCAGTCACATCGTCAGTGCGAGGTGGACCGGTAGGCACAGGAAGCAGCGGCCGTCGTGAAACTCAGCATTCTTAAACGGAAATTTTCGTCTTGTTTAGAATGGCGTCATTGGTTTGCACGCTCATTCATGCGTGTGAAAATATTTGCTGCTCTTTACGCAGAATCGCACGCAGCCGGCGGGATTCGAAACTACTTTCGAGTCAGACGCCTTAACCACTCGGCCACGGCTGCCCCGAACGCAGCGTTCTCCCGACACGTGCAAATTGAACCGTTTAAAGCACTGTGGTGTCAGAAAACGGCGTTGCTGCATTCTTTTCCGTAGTGTTTCCACCACTACCAGAGGCAACGCTACCAAATTATTAAAATTTCCCCCGAACAGGGACTTGAATCCTGGACCCTTAGGTTAAAAGCCTAATGCTCTACCGACTGAGCTATCCGGGCTCACAACGCCTTATCAAACATCTCACGATGCACAACGACACATTGACTCATGTCCTTTACTGTTGTGCAATCGCTGCATGGAGCTGTTAGTAGTTAAACGTCGCCTGAATGCTGTCTGCAAACTTATCGCGCAAAGCTCGTAACAGACCATCGAACAATGTTGACACACGATGCAAAAACAAACTGCAGCAGTCGTTACGTCTCATACGTTGGAGTAGAGGATTTACGTGTTTTGTCGACACTCATCGGGCAATTGGAAAATTCACAAGCACTTCGAATGCAATGTTTCCCACGTTTTCGCTCATTTCACGGTTCCGCTGGAGACGTTCTTCACCTCCTGGCACAAAACAGGGAACGCAGTCGGTAGGACGTTTTTTTATTTTCTTACTTCTCAGAGAGTTGCCTACTGTGTTCCTCTTATGGCAAGCACTAGACAACCAGAACAGTTACAGAAGAGAGTCATGTCCGTTCTCGGCTCTAGTTACATTATCACAAAGTCAGAGCAATTCCATTGGCGTCGGCTTCAAAACGAAGCCGTGCCGAAACCCGGGATCGAACCAGGGACCTTTAGATCTTCAGTCTAACGCTCTCCCAACTGAGCTATTTCGGCTGACGTACAGCGCCCCTCTTTTGCACGTCTGCCCCGTTGCCAATTTCACAGTCATCTTCGTCTGAAAGAACACAGGGACGCCGAAAGGCGAACAGCAGATGCAGTAAAGTACCACACACATTTCTTCTGCTTCCATCGTCGTAACTAGCAAACATGTCGACTCGATTCATGTAATATTGACTTCGCTGACGCTAGAAAAGCTGTGCTATATCGATGCCACGTGCAACTAGTGTGCAGAGAACGAGGCAGAGGAAGGAGTGAGCCTCTCCAACGTGTGTGAGGCAGTATCTAGCAGATACACGCGGTAAAACGTTTGACTTGCGTTTGCTCATTAATTGCTACACGTCATCGTCTGCAAGCTAAAATAATCACATCTGCACTGCCCAGAGAGGCGACACTTGCACTGACACCTGGTGGACGGTTGTGAGACGAGGAGATGAGCTGTGGCTTCTGGGCACGACTGTAGCGCTGCACCCTGGAGCCAAGAACACTGCACCTTGCTGGCGGCCCACGTGTTTAGTAGTGACGCAACTGCTAGGATGCAGCTGAACGTCCATCTTCTGAGAGCGAGAAAATTTCCGCAGTGGGCAGGACTCGAACCTACGCTCCCAGAGGGAATCTGATTTCAAGTCAGACGCCTTAACCACTCGGCCACGACTGCACGTCTCAGAGGCGTCTCTCGACAACTGAAACTCCCACCTTTGCAAGCAATCTCATGGCAGAAGGCAGCATGGGCTCACTCTTTTCTGTAGTGATTCCACTGCCAGCACATTAGACGTTACGAAAGTGTATTAATTTTCGCCCCGACAGGGACTAGAACCCAGGACCCTTTGGTTGAAAACCTAACGCTCTACCGACTGAGCTATCCGCACCCACGCACGAGCATTGTCATACAGCTGCGTCGTGTGCGAGTGATTCGCATGTCGTAATTGCTGGCTTATGGCTCCAATGGCGACTTCACCGACTTCCCACTGACGCGCCGCTGACGCTAGTTTTCTGGCGTCTTAAGGGATGGACATACTTGCAAGTAGCTGCGAGATCATTGAAAAGAAACGCGGCGCCATTGCTTTTGCCGCACTCGACTGATTGAATTGCAATTCCTAAAAAGGAATGAACCTTCACTCTGTCCAACAATTTCAAGCACGTGTGTGTACTCACGAACTCGGCGAAGGCGCGAGAAAATGACGGGGGCGCACTCGTGGGCCTGCGACGGCTTCCTGCAGTCACATCGTCAGTGCGAGGTGGACCGGTAGGCACAGGAAGCAGCGGCCGTCGTGAAACTCAGCATTCTTAAACGGAAATTTTCGTCTTGTTTAGAATGGCGTCATTGGTTTGCACGCTCATTCATGCGTGTGAAAATATTTGCTGCTCTTTACGCAGAATCGCACGCAGCCGGCGGGATTCGAAACTACTTTCGAGTCAGACGCCTTAACCACTCGGCCACGGCTGCCCCGAACGCAGCGTTCTCCCGACACGTGCAAATTGAACCGTTTAAAGCACTGTGGTGTCAGAAAACGGCGTTGCTGCATTCTTTTCCGTAGTGTTTCCACCACTACCAGAGGCAACGCTACCAAATTATTAAAATTTCCCCCGAACAGGGACTTGAATCCTGGACCCTTAGGTTAAAAGCCTAATGCTCTACCGACTGAGCTATCCGGGCTCACAACGCCTTATCAAACATCTCACGATGCACAACGACACATTGACTCATGTCCTTTACTGTTGTGCAATCGCTGCATGGAGCTGTTAGTAGTTAAACGTCGCCTGAATGCTGTCTGCAAACTTATCGCGCAAAGCTCGTAACAGACCATCGAACAATGTTGACACACGATGCAAAAACAAACTGCAGCAGTCGTTACGTCTCATACGTTGGAGTAGAGGATTTACGTGTTTTGTCGACACTCATCGGGCAATTGGAAAATTCACAAGCACTTCGAATGCAATGTTTCCCACGTTTTCGCTCATTTCACGGTTCCGCTGGAGACGTTCTTCACCTCCTGGCACAAAACAGGGAACGCAGTCGGTAGGACGTTTTTTTATTTTCTTACTTCTCAGAGAGTTGCCTACTGTGTTCCTCTTATGGCAAGCACTAGACAACCAGAACAGTTACAGAAGAGAGTCATGTCCGTTCTCGGCTCTAGTTACATTATCACAAAGTCAGAGCAGTTCCATTGGCGTCGGCTTCAAAACGAAGCCGTGCCGAAACCCGGGATCGAACCAAGGACCTTTAGATCTTCAGTCTAACGCTCTCCCAACTGAGCTATTTCGGCTGACGTACAGCGCCCCTCTTTTGCACGTCTGCCCCGTTGCCAATTTCACAGTCATCTTCGTCTGAAAGAACACAGGGACGCCGAAAGGCGAACAGCAGATGCAGTAAAGTACCACACACATTTCTTCTGCTTCCATCGTCGTAACTAGCAAACATGTCGACTCGATTCATGTAATATTGACTTCGCTGACGCTAGAAAAGCTGTGCTATATCGATGCCACGTGCAACTAGTGTGCAGAGAACGAGGCAGAGGAAGGAGTGAGCCTCTCCAACGTGTGTGAGGCAGTATCTAGCAGATACACGCGGTAAAACGTTTGACTTGCGTTTGCTCATTAATTGCTACACGTCATCGTCTGCAAGCTAAAATAATCACATCTGCACTGCCCAGAGAGGCGACACTTGCACTGACACCTGGTGGACGGTTGTGAGACGAGGAGATGAGCTGTGGCTTCTGGGCACGACTGTAGCGCTGCACCCTGGAGCCAAGAACACTGCACCTTGCTGGCGGCCCACGTGTTTAGTAGTGACGCAACTGCTAGGATGCAGCTGAACGTCCATCTTCTGAGAGCGAGAAAATTTCCGCAGTGGGCAGGACTCGAACCTACGCTCCCAGAGGGAATCTGATTTCAAGTCAGACGCCTTAACCACTCGGCCACGACTGCACGTCTCAGAGGCGTCTCTCGACAACTGAAACTCCCACCTTTGCAAGCAATCTCATGGCAGAAGGCAGCAGGGGCTCACTCTTTTCTGTAGTGATTCCACTGCCAGCACATTAGACGTTACGAAAGTGTATTAATTTTCGCCCCGACAGGGACTAGAACCCAGGACCCTTTGGTTGAAAACCTAACGCTCTACCGACTGAGCTATCCGCACCCACGCACGAGCATTGTCATACAGCTGCGTCGTGTGCGAGTGATTCGCATGTCGTAATTGCTGGCTTATGGCTCCAATGGCGACTTCACCGACTTCCCACTGACGCGCCGCTGACGCTAGTTTTCTGGCGTCTTAAGGGATGGACATACTTGCAAGTAGCTGCGAGATCATTGAAAAGAAACGCGGCGCCATTGCTTTTGCCGCACTCGACTGATTGAATTGCAATTCCTAAAAAGGAATGAACCTTCACTCTGTCCAACGATTTCAAGCACGTGTGTGTACTCACGAACTCGGCGAAGGCGCGAGAAAATGACGGGGGCGCACTCGTGGGCCTGCGACGGCTTCCTGCAGTCACATCGTCAGTGCGAGGTGGACCGGTAGGCACAGGAAGCTGCGGCCGTCGTGAAACTCAGCATTCTTAAACGGAAATTTTCGTCTTGTTTAGAATGGCGTCATTGGTTTGCACGCTCATTCATGCGTGTGAAAGTATTTGCTGCTCTTTACGCAGAATCGCACGCAGCCGGCGGGATTCGAAACTACTTTCGAGTCAGACGCCTTAACCACTCGGCCACGGCTGCCCCGAACGCAGCGTTCTCCCGACACGTGCAAATTGAACCGTTTAAAGCACTGTGGTGTCAGAAAACGGCGTTGCTGCATTCTTTTCCGTAGTGTTTCCACCACTACCAGAGGAAACGCTACCAAATTATTAAAATTTCCGCCCGAACAGGGACTTGAACCCTGGACCCTTAGGTTAAAAGCCTAATGCTCTACCGACTGAGCTATCCGGGCTCACAACGCCTTATGAAACATCTCACGATGCACAACGACACATTGACTCATGTCCTTTACTGTTGTGCAATCGCTGCATGGAGCTGTTAGTAGTTAAACGTCGCCTGAATGCTGTCTGCAAACTTATCGCGCAAAGCTCGTAACAGACCATCGAACAATGTTGACACACGATGCAAAAACAAACTGCAGCAGTCGTTACGTCTCATACGTTGGAGTAGAGGATTTACGTGTTTTGTCGACACTCATCGGGCAATTGGAAAATTCACAAGCACTTCGAATGCAATGTTTCCCACGTTTTCGCTCATTTCACGGTTCCGCTGGAGACGTTCTTCACCTCCTGGCACAAAACAGGGAACGCAGTCGGTAGGACGTTTTTTTATTTTCTTACTTCTCAGAGAGTTGCCTACTGTGTTCCTCTTATGGCAAGCACTAGACAACCAAAACAGTTACAGAAGAGAGTCATGTCCGTTCTTGGCTCTAGTTACATTATCACAAAGTCAGAGCAATTCCATTGGCGTCGGCTTCAAAACGAAGCCGTGCCGAAACCCGGGATCGAACCAGGGACCTTTAGATCTTCAGTCTAACGCTCTCCCAACTGAGCTATTTCGGCTGACGTACAGCGCCCCTCTTTTGCACGTCTGCCCCGTTGCCAATTTCACAGTCATCTTCGTCTGAAAGAACACAGGGACGCCGAAAGGCGAACAGCAGATGCAGTAAAGTACCACACACATTTCTTCTGCTTCCATCGTCGTAACTAGCAAACATGTCGACTCGATTCATGTAATATTGACTTCGCTGACGCTAGAAAAGCTGTGCTATATCGATGCCACGTGCAACTAGTGTGCAGAGAACGAGGCAGAGGAAGGAGTGAGCCTCTCCAACGTGTGTGAGGCAGTATCTAGCAGATACACGCGGTAAAACGTTTGACTTGCGTTTGCTCATTAATTGCTACACGTCATCGTCTGCAAGCTAAAATAATCACATCTGCACTGCCCAGAGAGGCGACACTTGCACTGACACCTGGTGGACGGTTGTGAGACGAGGAGATGAGCTGTGGCTTCTGGGCACGACTGTAGCGCTGCACCCTGGAGCCAAGAACACTGCACCTTGCTGGCGGCCCACGTGTTTAGTAGTGACGCAACTGCTAGGATGCAGCTGAACGTCCATCTTCTGAGAGCGAGAAAATTTCCGCAGTGGGCAGGACTCGAACCTACGCTCCCAGAGGGAATCTGATTTCAAGTCAGACGCCTTAACCACTCGGCCACGACTGATCGTCTCAGAGGCGTCTCTCGACAACTGAAACTCCCACCTTTGCAAGCAATCTCATGGCAGAAGGCAGCATGGGCTCACTCTTTTCTGTAGTGATTCCACTGCCAGCACATTAGACGTTACGAAAGTGTATTAATTTTCGCCCCGACAGGGACTAGAACCCAGGACCCTTTGGTTGAAAACCTAACGCTCTACCGACTGAGCTATCCGCACCCACGCACGAGCATTGTCATACAGCTGCGTCGTGTGCGAGTGATTCGCATGTCGTAATTGCTGGCTTATGGCTCCAATGGCGACTTCACCGACTTCCCACTGACGCGCCGCTGACGCTAGTTTTCTGGCGTCTTAAGGGATGGACATACTTGCAAGTAGCTGCGAGATCATTGAAAAGAAACGCGGCGCCATTGCTTTTGCCGCACTCGACTGATTGAATTGCAATTCCTAAAAAGGAATGAACCTTCACTCTGTCCAACGATTTCAAGCACGTGTGTGTACTCACGAACTCGGCGAAGGCGCGAGAAAATGACGGGGGCGCACTCGTGGGCCTGCGACGGCTTCCTGCAGTCACATCGTCAGTGCGAGGTGGACCGGTAGGCACAGGAAGCTGCGGCCGTCGTGAAACTCAGCATTCTTAAACGGAAATTTTCGTCTTGTTTAGAATGGCGTCATTGGTTTGCACGCTCATTCATGCGTGTGAAAGTATTTGCTGCTCTTTACGCAGAATCGCACGCAGCCGGCGGGATTCGAAACTACTTTCGAGTCAGACGCCTTAACCACTCGGCCACGGCTGCCCCGAACGCAGCGTTCTCCCGACACGTGCAAATTGAACCGTTTAAAGCACTGTGGTGTCAGAAAACGGCGTTGCTGCATTCTTTTCCGTAGTGTTTCCACCACTACCAGAGGAAACGCTACCAAATTATTAAAATTTCCGCCCGAACAGGGACTTGAACCCTGGACCCTTAGGTTAAAAGCCTAATGCTCTACCGACTGAGCTATCCGGGCTCACAACGCCTTATCAAACATCTCACGATGCACAACGACACATTGACTCATGTCCTTTACTGTTGTGCAATCGCTGCATGGAGCTGTTAGTAGTTAAACGTCGCCTGAATGCTGTCTGCAAACTTATCGCGCAAAGCTCGTAACAGACCATCGAACAATGTTGACACACGATGCAAAAACAAACTGCAGCAGTCGTTACGTCTCATACGTTGGAGTAGAGGATTTACGTGTTTTGTCGACACTCATCGGGCAATTGGAAAATTCACAAGCACTTCGAATGCAATGTTTCCCACGTTTTCGCTCATTTCACGGTTCCGCTGGAGACGTTCTTCACCTCCTGGCACAAAACAGGGAACGCAGTCGGTAGGACGTTTTTTTATTTTCTTACTTCTCAGAGAGTTGCCTACTGTGTTCCTCTTATGGCAAGCACTAGACAACCAGAACAGTTACAGAAGAGAGTCATGTCCGTTCTCGGCTCTAGTTACATTATCACAAAGTCAGAGCAATTCCATTGGCGTCGGCTTCAAAACGAAGCCGTGCCGAAACCCGGGATCGAACCAGGGACCTTTAGATCTTCAGTCTAACGCTCTCCCAACTGAGCTATTTCGGCTGACGTACAGCGCCCCTCTTTTGCACGTCTGCCCCGTTGCCAATTTCACAGTCATCTTCGTCTGAAAGAACACAGGGACGCCGAAAGGCGAACAGCAGATGCAGTAAAGTACCACACACATTTCTTCTGCTTCCATCGTCGTAACTAGCAAACATGTCGACTCGATTCATGTAATATTGACTTCGCTGACGCTAGAAAAGCTGTGCTATATCGATGCCACGTGCAACTAGTGTGCAGAGAACGAGGCAGAGGAAGGAGTGAGCCTCTCCAACGTGTGTGAGGCAGTATCTAGCAGATACACGCGGTAAAACGTTTGACTTGCGTTTGCTCATTAATTGCTACACGTCATCGTCTGCAAGCTAAAATAATCACATCTGCACTGCCCAGAGAGGCGACACTTGCACTGACACCTGGTGGACGGTTGTGAGACGAGGAGATGAGCTGTGGCTTCTGGGCACGACTGTAGCGCTGCACCCTGGAGCCAAGAACACTGCACCTTGCTGGCGGCCCACGTGTTTAGTAGTGACGCAACTGCTAGGATGCAGCTGAACGTCCATCTTCTGAGAGCGAGAAAATTTCCGCAGTCGGCAGGACTCGAACCTACGCTCCCAGAGGGAATCTGATTTCAAGTCAGACGCCTTAACCACTCGGCCGCGACTGCACGTCTCAGAAGCGTCTCTCGACAACTGAAACTCCCACCTTTGCAAGCAATCTCATGGCAGAAGGCAGCATGGGCTCACTCTTTTCTGTAGTGATTCCACTGCCAGCACATTAGACGTT
Source organism: Schistocerca gregaria (assembly GCF_023897955.1). Classification (NCBI taxonomy): domain Eukaryota; kingdom Metazoa; phylum Arthropoda; class Insecta; order Orthoptera; family Acrididae; genus Schistocerca; species Schistocerca gregaria. The sequence goes on along the minus strand of NW_026061796.1, from coordinate 149,199 downwards.
ACGAAAGTGTATTAATTTTCGCCCCGACAGGGACTAGAACCCAGGACCCTTTGGTTGAAAACCTAACGCTCTACCGACTGAGCTATCCGCACCCACGCACGAGCATTGTCATACAGCTGCGTCGTGTGCGAGTGATTCGCATGTCGTAATTGCTGGCTTATGGCTCCAATGGCGACTTCACCGACTTCCCACTGACGCGCCGCTGACGCTAGTTTTCTGGCGTCTTAAGGGATGGACATACTTGCAAGTAGCTGCGAGATCATTGAAAAGAAACGCGGAGCCATTGCTTTTGCCGCACTCGACTGATTGAATTGCAATTCCTAAAAAGGAATGAACCTTCACTCTGTCCAACGATTTCAAGCACGTGTGTGTACTCACGAACTCGGCGAAGGCGCGAGAAAATGACGGGGGCGCACTCGTGGGCCTGCGACGGCTTCCTGCAGTCACATCGTCAGTGCGAGGTGGACCGGTAGGCACAGGAAGCAGCGGCCGTCGTGAAACTCAGCATTCTTAAACGGAAATTTTCGTCTTGTTTAGAATGGCGTCATTGGTTTGCACGCTCATTCATGCGTGTGAAAGTATTTGCTGCTCTTTACGCAGAATCGCACGCAGCCGGCGGGATTCGAAACTACTTTCGAGTCAGACGCCTTAACCACTCGGCCACGGCTGCCCCGAACGCAGCGTTCTCCCGACACGTGCAAATTGAACCGTTTAAAGCACTGTGGTGTCAGAAAACGGCGTTGCTGCATTCTTTTCCGTAGTGTTTCCACCACTACCAGAGGCAACGCTACCAAATTATTAAAATTTCCGCCCGAACAGGGACTTGAACCCTGGACCCTTAGGTTAAAAGCCTAATGCTCTACCGACTGAGCTATCCGAGCTCACAACGCTTTATGAAACATCTCACGATGCACAACGACACATTGACTCATGTCCTTTACTGTTGTGCAATCGCTGCATGGAGCTGTTAGTAGTTAAACGTCGCCTGAATGCTGTCTGCAAACTTATCGCGCAAAGCTCGTAACAGACCATCGAACAATGTTGACACACGATGCAAAAACAAACTGCAGCAGTCGTTACGTCTCATACGTTGGAGTAGAGGATTTACGTGTTTTGTCGACACTCATCGGGCAATTGGAAAATTCACAAGCACTTCGAATGCAATGTTTCCCACGTTTTCGCTCATTTCACGGTTCCGCTGGAGACGTTCTTCACCTCCTGGCACAAAACAGGGAACGCAGTCGGTAGGACGTTTTTTTATTTTCTTACTTCTCAGAGAGTTGCCTACTGTGTTCCTCTTATGGCAAGGCACTAGACAACCAGAACAGTTACAGAAGAGAGTCATGTCCGTTCTCGGCTCTAGTTACATTATCACAAAGTCAGAGCAATTCCATTGGCGTCGGCTTCAAAACGAAGCCGTGCCGAAACCCGGGATCGAACCAGGGACCTTTAGATCTTCAGTCTAACGCTCTCCCAACTGAGCTATTTCGGCTGACGTACAGCGCCCCTCTTTTGCACGTCTGCCCCGTTGCCAATTTCACAGTCATCTTCGTCTGAAAGAACACAGGGACGCCGAAAGGCGAACAGCAGATGCAGTAAAGTACCACACACATTTCTTCTGCTTCCATCGTCGTAACTAGCAAACATGTCGACTCGATTCATGTAATATTGACTTCGCTGACGCTAGAAAAGCTGTGCTATATCGATGCCACGTGCAACTAGTGTGCAGAGAACGAGGCAGAGGAAGGAGTGAGCCTCTCCAACGTGTGTGAGGCAGTATCTAGCAGATACACGCGGTAAAACGTTTGACTTGCGTTTGCTCATTAATTGCTACACGTCATCGTCTGCAAGCTAAAATAATCACATCTGCACTGCCCAGAGAGGCGACACTTGCACTGACACCTGGTGGACGGTTGTGAGACGAGGAGATGAGCTGTGGCTTCTGGGCACGACTGTAGCGCTGCACCCTGGAGCCAAGAACACTGCACCTTGCTGGCGGCCCACGTGTTTAGTAGTGACGCAACTGCTAGGATGCAGCTGAACGTCCATCTTCTGAGAGCGAGAAAATTTCCGCAGTCGGCAGGACTCGAACCTACGCTCCCAGAGGGAATCTGATTTCAAGTCAGACGCCTTAACCACTCGGCCACGACTGCACGTCTCAGAAGCGTCTCTCGACAACTGAAACTCCCACCTTTGCAAGCAATCTCATGGCAGAAGGCAGCATGGGCTCACTCTTTTCTGTAGTGATTCCACTGCCAGCACATTAGACGTTACGAAAGTGTATTAATTTTCGCCCCGACAGGGACTAGAACCCAGGACCCTTTGGTTGAAAACCTAACGCTCTACCGACTGAGCTATCCGCACCCACGCACGAGCATTGTCATACAGCTGCGTCGTGTGCGAGTGATTCGCATGTCGTAATTGCTGGCTTATGGCTCCAATGGCGACTTCACCGACTTCCCACTGACGCGCCGCTGACGCTAGTTTTCTGGCGTCTTAAGGGATGGACATACTTGCAAGTAGCTGCGAGATCATTGAAAAGAAACGCGGCGCCATTGCTTTTGCCGCACTCGACTGATTGAATTGCAATTCCTAAAAAGGAATGAACCTTCACTCTGTCCAACAATTTCAAGCACGTGTGTGTACTCACGAACTCGGCGAAGGCGCGAGAAAATGACGGGGGCGCACTCGTGGGCCTGCGACGGCTTCCTGCAGTCACATCGTCAGTGCGAGGTGGACCGGTAGGCACAGGAAGCAGCGGCCGTCGTGAAACTCAGCATTCTTAAACGGAAATTTTCGTCTTGTTTAGAATGGCGTCATTGGTTTGCACGCTCATTCATGCGTGTGAAAGTATTTGCTGCTCTTTACGCAGAATCGCACGCAGCCGGCGGGATTCGAAACTACTTTCGAGTCAGACGCCTTAACCACTCGGCCACGGCTGCCCCGAACGCAGCGTTCTCCCGACACGTGCAAATTGAACCGCTTAAAGCACTGTGGTGTCAGAAAACGGCGTTGCTGCATTCTTTTCCGTAGTGTTTCCACCACTACCAGAGGAAACGCTACCAAATTATTAAAATTTCCGCCCGAACAGGGACTTGAACCCTGGACCCTTAGGTTAAAAGCCTAATGCTCTACCGACTGAGCTATCCGGGCTCACAACGCCTTATGAAACATCTCACGATGCACAACGACACATTGACTCATGTCCTTTACTGTTGTGCAATCGCTGCATGGAGCTGTTAGTAGTTAAACGTCGCCTGAATGCTGTCTGCAAACTTATCGCGCAAAGCTCGTAACAGACCATCGAACAATGTTGACACACGATGCAAAAACAAACTGCAGCAGTCGTTACGTCTCATACGTTGGAGTAGAGGATTTACGTGTTTTGTCGACACTCATCGGGCAATTGGAAAATTCACAAGCACTTCGAATGCAATGTTTCCCACGTTTTCGCTCATTTCACGGTTCCGCTGGAGACGTTCTTCACCTCCTGGCACAAAACAGGGAACGCAGTCGGTAGGACGTTTTTTTATTTTCTTACTTCTCAGAGAGTTGCCTACTGTGTTCCTCTTATGGCAAGCACTAGACAACCAGAACAGTTACAGAAGAGAGTCATGTCCGTTCTCGGCTCTAGTTACATTATCACAAAGTCAGAGCAATTCCATTGGCGTCGGCTTCAAAACGAAGCCGTGCCGAAACCCGGGATCGAACCAGGGACCTTTAGATCTTCAGTCTAACGCTCTCCCAACTCAGCTATTTCGGCTGACGTACAGCGCCCCTCTTTTGCACGTCTGCCCCGTTGCCAATTTCACAGTCATCTTCGTCTGAAAGAACACAGGGACGCCGAAAGGCGAACAGCAGATGCAGTAAAGTACCACACACATTTCTTCTGCTTCCATCGTCGTAACTAGCAAACATGTCGACTCGATTCATGTAATATTGACTTCGCTGACGCTAGAAAAGCTGTGCTATATCGATGCCACGTGCAACTAGTGTGCAGAGAACGAGGCAGAGGAAGGAGTGAGCCTCTCCAACGTGTGTGAGGCAGTATCTAGCAGATACACGCGGTAAAACGTTTGACTTGCGTTTGCTCATTAATTGCTACACGTCATCGTCTGCAAGCTAAAATAATCACATCTGCACTGCCCAGAGAGGCGACACTTGCACTGACACCTGGTGGACGGTTGTGAGACGAGGAGATGAGCTGTGGCTTCTGGGCACGACTGTAGCGCTGCACCCTGGAGCCAAGAACACTGCACCTTGCTGGCGGCCCACGTGTTTAGTAGTGACGCAACTGCTAGGATGCAGCTGAACGTCCATCTTCTGAGAGCGAGAAAATTTCCGCAGTCGGCAGGACTCGAACCTACGCTCCCAGAGGGAATCTGATTTCAAGTCAGACGCCTTAACCACTCGGCCACGACTGCACGTCTCAGAAGCGTCTCTCGACAACTGAAACTCCCACCTTTGCAAGCAATCTCATGGCAGAAGGCAGCATGGGCTCACTCTTTTCTGTAGTGATTCCACTGCCAGCACATTAGACGTTACGAAAGTGTATTAATTTTCGCCCCGACAGGGACTAGAACCCAGGACCCTTTGGTTGAAAACCTAACGCTCTACCGACTGAGCTATCCGCACCCACGCACGAGCATTGTCATACAGCTGCGTCGTGTGCGAGTGATTCGCATGTCGTAATTGCTGGCTTATGGCTCCAATGGCGACTTCACCGACTTCCCACTGACGCGCCGCTGACGCTAGTTTTCTGGCGTCTTAAGGGATGGACATACTTGCAAGTAGCTGCGAGATCATTGAAAAGAAACGCGGCGCCATTGCTTTTGCCGCACTCGACTGATTGAATTGCAATTCCTAAAAAGGAATGAACCTTCACTCTGTCCAACAATTTCAAGCACGTGTGTGTACTCACGAACTCGGCGAAGGCGCGAGAAAATGACGGGGGCGCACTCGTGGGCCTGCGACGGCTTCCTGCAGTCACATCGTCAGTGCGAGGTGGACCGGTAGGCACAGGAAGCAGCGGCCGTCGTGAAACTCAGCATTCTTAAACGGAAATTTTCGTCTTGTTTAGAATGGCGTCATTGGTTTGCACGCTCATTCATGCGTGTGAAAGTATTTGCTGCTCTTTACGCAGAATCGCACGCAGCCGGCGGGATTCGAAACTACTTTCGAGTCAGACGCCTTAACCACTCGGCCACGGCTGCCCCGAACGCAGCGTTCTCCCGACACGTGCAAATTGAACCGCTTAAAGCACTGTGGTGTCAGAAAACGGCGTTGCTGCATTCTTTTCCGTAGTGTTTCCACCACTACCAGAGGAAACGCTACCAAATTATTAAAATTTCCGCCCGAACAGGGACTTGAACCCTGGACCCTTAGGTTAAAAGCCTAATGCTCTACCGACTGAGCTATCCGGGCTCACAACGCCTTATGAAACATCTCACGATGCACAACGACACATTGACTCATGTCCTTTACTGTTGTGCAATCGCTGCATGGAGCTGTTAGTAGTTAAACGTCGCCTGAATGCTGTCTGCAAACTTATCGCGCAAAGCTCGTAACAGACCATCGAACAATGTTGACACACGATGCAAAAACAAACTGCAGCAGTCGTTACGTCTCATACGTTGGAGTAGAGGATTTACGTGTTTTGTCGACACTCATCGGGCAATTGGAAAATTCACAAGCACTTCGAATGCAATGTTTCCCACGTTTTCGCTCATTTCACGGTTCCGCTGGAGACGTTCTTCACCTCCTGGCACAAAACAGGGAACGCAGTCGGTAGGACGTTTTTTTATTTTCTTACTTCTCAGAGAGTTGCCTACTGTGTTCCTCTTATGGCAAGCACTAGACAACCAGAACAGTTACAGAAGAGAGTCATGTCCGTTCTCGGCTCTAGTTACATTATCACAAAGTCAGAGCAATTCCATTGGCGTCGGCTTCAAAACGAAGCCGTGCCGAAACCCGGGATCGAACCAGGGACCTTTAGATCTTCAGTCTAACGCTCTCCCAACTGAGCTATTTCGGCTGACGTACAGCGCCCCTCTTTTGCACGTCTGCCCCGTTGCCAATTTCACAGTCATCTTCGTCTGAAAGAACACAGGGACGCCGAAAGGCGAACAGCAGATGCAGTAAAGTACCACACACATTTCTTCTGCTTCCATCGTCGTAACTAGCAAACATGTCGACTCGATTCATGTAATATTGACTTCGCTGACGCTAGAAAAGCTGTGCTATATCGATGCCACGTGCAACTAGTGTGCAGAGAACGAGGCAGAGGAAGGAGTGAGCCTCTCCAACGTGTGTGAGGCAGTATCTAGCAGATACACGCGGTAAAACGTTTGACTTGCGTTTGCTCATTAATTGCTACACGTCATCGTCTGCAAGCTAAAATAATCACATCTGCACTGCCCAGAGAGGCGACACTTGCACTGACACCTGGTGGACGGTTGTGAGACGAGGAGATGAGCTGTGGCTTCTGGGCACGACTGTAGCGCTGCACCCTGGAGCCAAGAACACTGCACCTTGCTGGCGGCCCACGTGTTTAGTAGTGACGCAACTGCTAGGATGCAGCTGAACGTCCATCTTCTGAGAGCGAGAAAATTTCCGCAGTCGGCAGGACTCGAACCTACGCTCCCAGAGGGAATCTGATTTCAAGTCAGACGCCTTAACCACTCGGCCACGACTGCACGTCTCAGAGGCGTCTCTCGACAACTGAAACTCCCACCTTTGCAAGCAATCTCATGGCAGAAGGCAGCATGGGCTCACTCTTTTCTGTAGTGATTCCACTGCCAGCACATTAGACGTTACGAAAGTGTATTAATTTTCGCCCCGACAGGGACTAGAACCCAGGACCCTTTGGTTGAAAACCTAACGCTCTACCGACTGAGCTATCCGCACCCACGCACGAGCATTGTCATACAGCTGCGTCGTGTGCGAGTGATTCGCATGTCGTAATTGCTGGCTTATGGCTCCAATGGCGACTTCACCGACTTCCCACTGACGCGCCGCTGACGCTAGTTTTCTGGCGTCTTAAGGGATGGACATACTTGCAAGTAGCTGCGAGATCATTGAAAAGAAACGCGGCGCCATTGCTTTTGCCGCACTCGACTGATTGAATTGCAATTCCTAAAAAGGAATGAACCTTCACTCTGTCCAACAATTTCAAGCACGTGTGTGTACTCACGAACTCGGCGAAGGCGCGAGAAAATGACGGGGGCGCACTCGTGGGCCTGCGACGGCTTCCTGCAGTCACATCGTCAGTGCGAGGTGGACCGGTAGGCACAGGAAGCAGCGGCCGTCGTGAAACTCAGCATTCTTAAACGGAAATTTTCGTCTTGTTTAGAATGGCGTCATTGGTTTGCACGCTCATTCATGCGTGTGAAAGTATTTGCTGCTCTTTACGCAGAATCGCACGCAGCCGGCGGGATTCGAAACTACTTTCGAGTCAGACGCCTTAACCACTCGGCCACGGCTGCCCCGAACGCAGCGTTCTCCCGACACGTGCAAATTGAACCGTTTAAAGCACTGTGGTGTCAGAAAACGGCGTTGCTGCATTCTTTTCCGTAGTGTTTCCACCACTACCAGAGGAAACGCTACCAAATTATTAAAATTTCCGCCCGAACAGGGACTTGAACCCTGGACCCTTAGGTTAAAAGCCTAATGCTCTACCGACTGAGCTATCCGGGCTCACAACGCCTTATGAAACATCTCACGATGCACAACGACACATTGACTCATGTCCTTTACTGTTGTGCAATCGCTGCATGGAGCTGTTAGTAGTTAAACGTCGCCTGAATGCTGTCTGCAAACTTATCGCGCAAAGCTCGTAACAGACCATCGAACAATGTTGACACACGATGCAAAAACAAACTGCAGCAGTCGTTACGTCTCATACGTTGGAGTAGAGGATTTACGTGTTTTGTCGACACTCATCGGGCAATTGGAAAATTCACAAGCACTTCGAATGCAATGTTTCCCACGTTTTCGCTCATTTCACGGTTCCGCTGGAGACGTTCTTCACCTCCTGGCACAAAACAGGGAACGCAGTCGGTAGGACGTTTTTTTATTTTCTTACTTCTCAGAGAGTTGCCTACTGTGTTCCTCTTATGGCAAGCACTAGACAACCAGAACAGTTACAGAAGAGAGTCATGTCCGTTCTCGGCTCTAGTTACATTATCACAAAGTCAGAGCAATTCCATTGGCGTCGGCTTCAAAACGAAGCCGTGCCGAAACCCGGGATCGAACCAGGGACCTTTAGATCTTCAGTCTAACGCTCTCCCAACTCAGCTATTTCGGCTGACGTACAGCGCCCCTCTTTTGCACGTCTGCCCCGTTGCCAATTTCACAGTCATCTTCGTCTGAAAGAACACAGGGACGCCGAAAGGCGAACAGCAGATGCAGTAAAGTACCACACACATTTCTTCTGCTTCCATCGTCGTAACTAGCAAACATGTCGACTCGATTCATGTAATATTGACTTCGCTGACGCTAGAAAAGCTGTGCTATATCGATGCCACGTGCAACTAGTGTGCAGAGAACGAGGCAGAGGAAGGAGTGAGCCTCTCCAACGTGTGTGAGGCAGTATCTAGCAGATACACGCGGTAAAACGTTTGACTTGCGTTTGCTCATTAATTGCTACACGTCATCGTCTGCAAGCTAAAATAATCACATCTGCACTGCCCAGAGAGGCGACACTTGCACTGACACCTGGTGGACGGTTGTGAGACGAGGAGATGAGCTGTGGCTTCTGGGCACGACTGTAGCGCTGCACCCTGGAGCCAAGAACACTGCACCTTGCTGGCGGCCCACGTGTTTAGTAGTGACGCAACTGCTAGGATGCAGCTGAACGTCCATCTTCTGAGAGCGAGAAAATTTCCGCAGTCGGCAGGACTCGAACCTACGCTCCCAGAGGGAATCTGATTTCAAGTCAGACGCCTTAACCACTCGGCCACGACTGCACGTCTCAGAAGCGTCTCTCGACAACTGAAACTCCCACCTTTGCAAGCAATCTCATGGCAGAAGGCAGCATGGGCTCACTCTTTTCTGTAGTGATTCCACTGCCAGCACATTAGACGTTACGAAAGTGTATTAATTTTCGCCCCGACAGGGACTAGAACCCAGGACCCTTTGGTTGAAAACCTAACGCTCTACCGACTGAGCTATCCGCACCCACGCACGAGCATTGTCATACAGCTGCGTCGTGTGCGAGTGATTCGCATGTCGTAATTGCTGGCTTATGGCTCCAATGGCGACTTCACCGACTTCCCACTGACGCGCCGCTGACGCTAGTTTTCTGGCGTCTTAAGGGATGGACATACTTGCAAGTAGCTGCGAGATCATTGAAAAGAAACGCGGCGCCATTGCTTTTGCCGCACTCGACTGATTGAATTGCAATTCCTAAAAAGGAATGAACCTTCACTCTGTCCAACAATTTCAAGCACGTGTGTGTACTCACGGACTCGGCGAAGGCGCGAGAAAATGACGGGGGCGCACTCGTGGGCCTGCGACGGCTTCCTGCAGTCACATCGTCAGTGCGAGGTGGACCGGTAGGCACAGGAAGCAGCGGCCGTCGTGAAACTCAGCATTCTTAAACGGAAATTTTCGTCTTGTTTAGAATGGCGTCATTGGTTTGCACGCTCATTCATGCGTGTGAAAGTATTTGCTGCTCTTTACGCAGAATCGCACGCAGCCGGCGGGATTCGAAACTACTTTCGAGTCAGACGCCTTAACCACTCGGCCACGGCTGCCCCGAACGCAGCGTTCTCCCGACACGTGCAAATTGAACCGTTTAAAGCACTGTGGTGTCAGAAAACGGCGTTGCTGCATTCTTTTCCGTAGTGTTTCCACCACTACCAGAGGAAACGCTACCAAATTATTAAAATTTCCGCCCGAACAGGGACTTGAACCCTGGACCCTTAGGTTAAAAGCCTAATGCTCTACCGACTGAGCTAACCGGGCTCACAACGCCTTATGAAACATCTCACGATGCACAACGACACATTGACTCATGTCCTTTACTGTTGTGCAATCGCTGCATGGAGCTGTTAGTAGTTAAACGTCGCCTGAATGCTGTCTGCAAACTTATCGCGCAAAGCTCGTAACAGACCATCGAACAATGTTGACACACGATGCAAAAACAAACTGCAGCAGTCGTTACGTCTCATACGTTGGAGTAGAGGATTTACGTGTTTTGTCGACACTCATCGGGCAATTGGAAAATTCACAAGCACTTCGAATGCAATGTTTCCCACGTTTTCGCTCATTTCACGGTTCCGCTGGAGACGTTCTTCACCTCCTGGCACAAAACAGGGAACGCAGTCGGTAGGACGTTTTTTTATTTTCTTACTTCTCAGAGAGTTGCCTACTGTGTTCCTCTTATGGCAAGCACTAGACAACCAGAACAGTTACAGAAGAGAGTCATGTCCGTTCTCGGCTCTAGTTACATTATCACAAAGTCAGAGCAATTCCATTGGCGTCGGCTTCAAAACGAAGCCGTGCCGAAACCCGGGATCGAACCAGGGACCTTTAGATCTTCAGTCTAACGCTCTCCCAACTGAGCTATTTCGGCTGACGTACAGCGCCCCTCTTTTGCACGTCTGCCCCGTTGCCAATTTCACAGTCATCTTCGTCTGAAAGAACACAGGGACGCCGAAAGGCGAACAGCAGATGCAGTAAAGTACCACACACATTTCTTCTGCTTCCATCGTCGTAACTAGCAAACATGTCGACTCGATTCATGTAATATTGACTTCGCTGACGCTAGAAAAGCTGTGCTATATCGATGCCACGTGCAACTAGTGTGCAGAGAACGAGGCAGAGGAAGGAGTGAGCCTCTCCAACGTGTGTGAGGCAGTATCTAGCAGATACACGCGGTAAAACGTTTGACTTGCGTTTGCTCATTAATTGCTACACGTCATCGTCTGCAAGCTAAAATAATCACATCTGCACTGCCCAGAGAGGCGACACTTGCACTGACACCTGGTGGACGGTTGTGAGACGAGGAGATGAGCTGTGGCTTCTGGGCACGACTGTAGCGCTGCACCCTGGAGCCAAGAACACTGCACCTTGCTGGCGGCCCACGTGTTTAGTAGTGACGCAACTGCTAGGATGCAGCTGAACGTCCATCTTCTGGGAGCGAGAAAATTTCCGCAGTCGGCAGGACTCGAACCTACGCCCCCAGAGGGAATCTGATTTCAAGTCAGACGCCTTAACCACTCGGCCACGACTGCACGTCTCAGAAGCGTCTCTCGACAACTGAAACTCCCACCTTTGCAAGCAATCTCATGGCAGAAGGCAGCATGGGCTTACTCTTTTCTGTAGTGATTCCACTGCCAGCACATTAGACGTTACGAAAGTGTATTAATTTTCGCCCCGACAGGGACTAGAACCCAGGACCCTTTGGTTGAAAACCTAACGCTCTACCGACTGAGCTATCCGCACCCACGCACGAGCATTGTCATACAGCTGCGTCGTGTGCGAGTGATTCGCATGTCGTAATTGCTGGCTTATGGCTCCAATGGCGACTTCACCGACTTCCCACTGACGCGCCGCTGACGCTAGTTTTCTGGCGTCTTAAGGGATGGACATACTTGCAAGTAGCTGCGAGATCATTGAAAAGAAACGCGGCGCCATTGCTTTTGCCGCACTCGACTGATTGAATTGCAATTCCTAAAAAGGAATGAACCTTCACTCTGTCCAACAATTTCAAGCACGTGTGTGTACTCACGAACTCGGCGAAGGCGCGAGAAAATGACGGGGGCGCACTCGTGGGCCTGCGACGGCTTCCTGCAGTCACATCGTCAGTGCGAGGTGGACCGGTAGGCACAGGAAGCAGCGGCCGTCGTGAAACTCAGCATTCTTAAACGGAAATTTTCGTCTTGTTTAGAATGGCGTCATTGGTTTGCACGCTCATTCATGCGTGTGAAAGTATTTGCTGCTCTTTACGCAGAATCGCACGCAGCCGGCGGGATTCGAAACTACTTTCGAGTCAGACGCCTTAACCACTCGGCCACGGCTGCCCCGAACGCAGCGTTCTCCCGACACGTGCAAATTGAACCGTTTAAAGCACTGTGGTGTCAGAAAACGGCGTTGCTGCATTCTTTTCCGTAGTGTTTCCACCACTACCAGAGGAAACGCTACCAAATTATTAAAATTTCCGCCCGAACAGGGACTTGAACCCTGGACCCTTAGGTTAAAAGCCTAATGCTCTACCGACTGAGCTAACCGGGCTCACAACGCCTTATGAAACATCTCACGATGCACAACGACACATTGACTCTTGTCCTTTACTGTTGTGCAATCGCTGCATGGAGCTGTTAGTAGTTAAACGTCGCCTGAATGCTGTCTGCAAACTTATCGCGCAAAGCTCGTAACAGACCATCGAACAATGTTGACACACGATGCAAAAACAAACTGCAGCAGTCGTTACGTCTCATACGTTGGAGTAGAGGATTTACGTGTTTTGTCGACACTCATCGGGCAATTGGAAAATTCACAAGCACTTCGAATGCAATGTTTCCCACGTTTTCGCTCATTTCACGGTTCCGCTGGAGACGTTCTTCACCTCCTGGCACAAAACAGGGAACGCAGTCGGTAGGACGTTTTTTTATTTTCTTACTTCTCAGAGAGTTGCCTACTGTGTTCCTCTTATGGCAAGCACTAGACAACCAGAACAGTTACAGAAGAGAGTCATGTCCGTTCTCGGCTCTAGTTACATTATCACAAAGTCAGAGCAATTCCATTGGCGTCGGCTTCAAAACGAAGCCGTGCCGAAACCCGGGATCGAACCAGGGACCTTTAGATCTTCAGTCTAACGCTCTCCCAACTCAGCTATTTCGGCTGACGTACAGCGCCCCTCTTTTGCACGTCTGCCCCGTTGCCAATTTCACAGTCATCTTCGTCTGAAAGAACACAGGGACGCCGAAAGGCGAACAGCAGATGCAGTAAAGTACCACACACATTTCTTCTGCTTCCATCGTCGTAACTAGCAAACATGTCGACTCGATTCATGTAATATTGACTTCGCTGACGCTAGAAAAGCTGTGCTATATCGATGCCACGTGCAACTAGTGTGCAGAGAACGAGGCAGAGGAAGGAGTGAGCCTCTCCAACGTGTGTGAGGCAGTATCTAGCAGATACACGCGGTAAAACGTTTGACTTGCGTTTGCTCATTAATTGCTACACGTCATCGTCTGCAAGCTAAAATAATCACATCTGCACTGCCCAGAGAGGCGACACTTGCACTGACACCTGGTGGACGGTTGTGAGACGAGGAGATGAGCTGTGGCTTCTGGGCACGACTGTAGCGCTGCACCCTGGAGCCAAGAACACTGCACCTTGCTGGCGGCCCACGTGTTTAGTAGTGACGCAACTGCTAGGATGCAGCTGAACGTCCATCTTCTGGGAGCGAGAAAATTTCCGCAGTCGGCAGGACTCGAACCTACGCTCCCAGAGGGAATCTGATTTCAAGTCAGACGCCTTAACCACTCGGCCACGACTGCACGTCTCAGAAGCGTCTCTCGACAACTGAAACTCCCACCTTTGCAAGCAATCTCATGGCAGAAGGCAGCATGGGCTTACTCTTTTCTGTAGTGATTCCACTGCCAGCACATTAGACGTTACGAAAGTGTATTAATTTTCGCCCCGACAGGGACTAGAACCCAGGACCCTTTGGTTGAAAACCTAACGCTCTACCGACTGAGCTATCCGCACCCACGCACGAGCATTGTCATACAGCTGCGTCGTGTGCGAGTGATTCGCATGTCGTAATTGCTGGCTTATGGCTCCAATGGCGACTTCACCGACTTCCCACTGACGCGCCGCTGACGCTAGTTTTCTGGCGTCTTAAGGGATGGACATACTTGCAAGTAGCTGCGAGATCATTGAAAAGAAACGCGGCGCCATTGCTTTTGCCGCACTCGACTGATTGAATTGCAATTCCTAAAAAGGAATGAACCTTCACTCTGTCCAACAATTTCAAGCACGTGTGTGTACTCACGAACTCGGCGAAGGCGCGAGAAAATGACGGGGGCGCACTCGTGGGCCTGCGACGGCTTCCTGCAGTCACATCGTCAGTGCGAGGTGGACCGGTAGGCACAGGAAGCAGCGGCCGTCGTGAAACTCAGCATTCTTAAACGGAAATTTTCGTCTTGTTTAGAATGGCGTCATTGGTTTGCACGCTCATTCATGCGTGTGAAAGTATTTGCTGCTCTTTACGCAGAATCGCACGCAGCCGGCGGGATTCGAAACTACTTTCGAGTCAGACGCCTTAACCACTCGGCCACGGCTGCCCCGAACGCAGCGTTCTCCCGACACGTGCAAATTGAACCGTTTAAAGCACTGTGGTGTCAGAAAACGGCGTTGCTGCATTCTTTTCCGTAGTGTTTCCACCACTACCAGAGGAAACGCTACCAAATTATTAAAATTTCCGCCCGAACAGGGACTTGAACCCTGGACCCTTAGGTTAAAAGCCTAATGCTCTACCGACTGAGCTATCCGGGCTCACAACGCCTTATGAAACATCTCACGATGCACAACGACACATTGACTCATGTCCTTTACTGTTGTGCAATCGCTGCATGGAGCTGTTAGTAGTTAAACGTCGCCTGAATGCTGTCTGCAAACTTATCGCGCAAAGCTCGTAACAGACCATCGAACAATGTTGACACACGATGCAAAAACAAACTGCAGCAGTCGTTACGTCTCATACGTTGGAGTAGAGGATTTACGTGTTTTGTCGACACTCATCGGGCAATTGGAAAATTCACAAGCACTTCGAATGCAATGTTTCCCACGTTTTCGCTCATTTCACGGTTCCGCTGGAGACGTTCTTCACCTCCTGGCACAAAACAGGGAACGCAGTCGGTAGGACGTTTTTTTATTTTCTTACTTCTCAGAGAGTTGCCTACTGTGTTCCTCTTATGGCAAGCACTAGACAACCAGAACAGTTACAGAAGAGAGTCATGTCCGTTCTCGGCTCTAGTTACATTATCACAAAGTCAGAGCAATTCCATTGGCGTCGGCTTCAAAACGAAGCCGTGCCGAAACCCGGGATCGAACCAGGGACCTTTAGATCTTCAGTCTAACGCTCTCCCAACTGAGCTATTTCGGCTGACGTACAGCGCCCCTCTTTTGCACGTCTGCCCCGTTGCCAATTTCACAGTCATCTTCGTCTGAAAGAACACAGGGACGCCGAAAGGCGAACAGCAGATGCAGTAAAGTACCACACACATTTCTTCTGCTTCCATCGTCGTAACTAGCAAACATGTCGACTCGATTCATGTAATATTGACTTCGCTGACGCTAGAAAAGCTGTGCTATATCGATGCCACGTGCAACTAGTGTGCAGAGAACGAGGCAGAGGAAGGAGTGAGCCTCTCCAACGTGTGTGAGGCAGTATCTAGCAGATACACGCGGTAAAACGTTTGACTTGCGTTTGCTCATTAATTGCTACACGTCATCGTCTGCAAGCTAAAATAATCACATCTGCACTGCCCAGAGAGGCGACACTTGCACTGACACCTGGTGGACGGTTGTGAGACGAGGAGATGAGCTGTGGCTTCTGGGCACGACTGTAGCGCTGCACCCTGGAGCCAAGAACACTGCACCTTGCTGGCGGCCCACGTGTTTAGTAGTGACGCAACTGCTAGGATGCAGCTGAACGTCCATCTTCTGAGAGCGAGAAAATTTCCGCAGTCGGCAGGACTCGAACCTACGCTCCCAGAGGGAATCTGATTTCAAGTCAGACGCCTTAACCACTCGGCCACGACTGCACGTCTCACAGGCGTCTCTCGACAACTGAAACTCCCACCTTTGCAAGCAATCTCATGGCAGAAGGCAGCATGGGCTCACTCTTTTCTGTAGTGATTCCACTGCCAGCACATTAGACGTTACGAAAGTGTATTAATTTTCGCCCCGACAGGGACTAGAACCCAGGACCCTTTGGTTGAAAACCTAACGCTCTACCGACTGAGCTATCCGCACCCACGCACGAGCATTGTCATACAGCTGCGTCGTGTGCGAGTGATTCGCATGTCGTAATTGCTGGCTTATGGCTCCAATGGCGACTTCACCGACTTCCCACTGACGCGCCGCTGACGCTAGTTTTCTGGCGTCTTAAGGGATGGACATACTTGCAAGTAGCTGCGAGATCATTGAAAAGAAACGCGGCGCCATTGCTTTTGCCGCACTCGACTGATTGAATTGCAATTCCTAAAAAGGAATGAACCTTCACTCTGTCCAACAATTTCAAGCACGTGTGTGTACTCACGAACTCGGCGAAGGCGCGAGAAAATGACGGGGGCGCACTCGTGGGCCTGCGACGGCTTCCTGCAGTCACATCGTCAGTGCGAGGTGGACCGGTAGGCACAGGAAGCAGCGGCCGTCGTGAAACTCAGCATTCTTAAACGGAAATTTTCGTCTTGTTTAGAATGGCGTCATTGGTTTGCACGCTCATTCATGCGTGTGAAAGTATTTGCTGCTCTTTACGCAGAATCGCACGCAGCCGGCGGGATTCGAAACTACTTTCGAGTCAGACGCCTTAACCACTCGGCCACGGCTGCCCCGAACGCAGCGTTCTCCCGACACGTGCAAATTGAACCGTTTAAAGCACTGTGGTGTCAGAAAACGGCGTTGCTGCATTCTTTTCCGTAGTGTTTCCACCACTACCAGAGGAAACGCTACCAAATTATTAAAATTTCCGCCCGAACAGGGACTTGAACCCTGGACCCTTAGGTTAAAAGCCTAATGCTCTACCGACTGAGCTATCCGGGCTCACAACGCCTTATGAAACATCTCACGATGCACAACGACACATTGACTCATGTCCTTTACTGTTGTGCAATCGCTGCATGGAGCTGTTAGTAGTTAAACGTCGCCTGAATGCTGTCTGCAAACTTATCGCGCAAAGCTCGTAACAGACCATCGAACAATGTTGACACACGATGCAAAAACAAACTGCAGCAGTCGTTACGTCTCATACGTTGGAGTAGAGGATTTACGTGTTTTGTCGACACTCATCGGGCAATTGGAAAATTCACAAGCACTTCGAATGCAATGTTTCCCACGTTTTCGCTCATTTCACGGTTCCGCTGGAGACGTTCTTCACCTCCTGGCACAAAACAGGGAACGCAGTCGGTAGGACGTTTTTTTATTTTCTTACTTCTCAGAGAGTTGCCTACTGTGTTCCTCTTATGGCAAGCACTAGACAACCAGAACAGTTACAGAAGAGAGTCATGTCCGTTCTCGGCTCTAGTTACATTATCACAAAGTCAGAGCAATTCCATTGGCGTCGGCTTCAAAACGAAGCCGTGCCGAAACCCGGGATCGAACCAGGGACCTTTAGATCTTCAGTCTAACGCTCTCCCAACTGAGCTATTTCGGCTGACGTACAGCGCCCCTCTTTTGCACGTCTGCCCCGTTGCCAATTTCACAGTCATCTTCGTCTGAAAGAACACAGGGACGCCGAAAGGCGAACAGCAGATGCAGTAAAGTACCACACACATTTCTTCTGCTTCCATCGTCGTAACTAGCAAACATGTCGACTCGATTCATGTAATATTGACTTCGCTGACGCTAGAAAAGCTGTGCTATATCGATGCCACGTGCAACTAGTGTGCAGAGAACGAGGCAGAGGAAGGAGTGAGCCTCTCCAACGTGTGTGAGGCAGTATCTAGCAGATACACGCGGTAAAACGTTTGACTTGCGTTTGCTCATTAATTGCTACACGTCATCGTCTGCAAGCTAAAATAATCACATCTGCACTGCCCAGAGAGGCGACACTTGCACTGACACCTGGTGGACGGTTGTGAGACGAGGAGATGAGCTGTGGCTTCTGGGCACGACTGTAGCGCTGCACCCTGGAGCCAAGAACACTGCACCTTGCTGGCGGCCCACGTGTTTAGTAGTGACGCAACTGCTAGGATGCAGCTGAACGTCCATCTTCTGAGAGCGAGAAAATTTCCGCAGTCGGCAGGACTCGAACCTACGCTCCCAGAGGGAATCTGATTTCAAGTCAGACGCCTTAACCACTCGGCCACGACTGCACGTCTCACAGGCGTCTCTCGACAACTGAAACTCCCACCTTTGCAAGCAATCTCATGGCAGAAGGCAGCATGGGCTCACTCTTTTCTGTAGTGATTCCACTGCCAGCACATTAGACGTTACGAAAGTGTATTAATTTTCGCCCCGACAGGGACTAGAACCCAGGACCCTTTGGTTGAAAACCTAACGCTCTACCGACTGAGCTATCCGCACCCACGCACGAGCATTGTCATACAGCTGCGTCGTGTGCGAGTGATTCGCATGTCGTAATTGCTGGCTTATGGCTCCAATGGCGACTTCACCGACTTCCCACTGACGCGCCGCTGACGCTAGTTTTCTGGCGTCTTAAGGGATGGACATACTTGCAAGTAGCTGCGAGATCATTGAAAAGAAACGCGGCGCCATTGCTTTTGCCGCACTCGACTGATTGAATTGCAATTCCTAAAAAGGAATGAACCTTCACTCTGTCCAACAATTTCAAGCACGTGTGTGTACTCACGAACTCGGCGAAGGCGCGAGAAAATGACGGGGGCGCACTCGTGGGCCTGCGACGGCTTCCTGCAGTCACATCGTCAGTGCGAGGTGGACCGGTAGGCACAGGAAGCAGCGGCCGTCGTGAAACTCAGCATTCTTAAACGGAAATTTTCGTCTTGTTTAGAATGGCGTCATTGGTTTGCACGCTCATTCATGCGTGTGAAAGTATTTGCTGCTCTTTACGCAGAATCGCACGCAGCCGGCGGGATTCGAAACTACTTTCGAGTCAGACGCCTTAACCACTCGGCCACGGCTGCCCCGAACGCAGCGTTCTCCCGACACGTGCAAATTGAACCGTTTAAAGCACTGTGGTGTCAGAAAACGGCGTTGCTGCATTCTTTTCCGTAGTGTTTCCACCACTACCAGAGGAAACGCTACCAAATTATTAAAATTTCCGCCCGAACAGGGACTTGAACCCTGGACCCTTAGGTTAAAAGCCTAATGCTCTACCGACTGAGCTATCCGGGCTCACAACGCCTTATGAAACATCTCACGATGCACAACGACACATTGACTCATGTCCTTTACTGTTGTGCAATCGCTGCATGGAGCTGTTAGTAGTTAAACGTCGCCTGAATGCTGTCTGCAAACTTATCGCGCAAAGCTCGTAACAGACCATCGAACAATGTTGACACACGATGCAAAAACAAACTGCAGCAGTCGTTACGTCTCATACGTTGGAGTAGAGGATTTACGTGTTTTGTCGACACTCATCGGGCAATTGGAAAATTCACAAGCACTTCGAATGCAATGTTTCCCACGTTTTCGCTCATTTCACGGTTCCGCTGGAGACGTTCTTCACCTCCTGGCACAAAACAGGGAACGCAGTCGGTAGGACGTTTTTTTATTTTCTTACTTCTCAGAGAGTTGCCTACTGTGTTCCTCTTATGGCAAGCACTAGACAACCAGAACAGTTACAGAAGAGAGTCATGTCCGTTCTCGGCTCTAGTTACATTATCACAAAGTCAGAGCAATTCCATTGGCGTCGGCTTCAAAACGAAGCCGTGCCGAAACCCGGGATCGAACCAGGGACCTTTAGATCTTCAGTCTAACGCTCTCCCAACTGAGCTATTTCGGCTGACGTACAGCGCCCCTCTTTTGCACGTCTGCCCCGTTGCCAATTTCACAGTCATCTTCGTCTGAAAGAACACAGGGACGCCGAAAGGCGAACAGCAGATGCAGTAAAGTACCACACACATTTCTTCTGCTTCCATCGTCGTAACTAGCAAACATGTCGACTCGATTCATGTAATATTGACTTCGCTGACGCTAGAAAAGCTGTGCTATATCGATGCCACGTGCAACTAGTGTGCAGAGAACGAGGCAGAGGAAGGAGTGAGCCTCTCCAACGTGTGTGAGGCAGTATCTAGCAGATACACGCGGTAAAACGTTTGACTTGCGTTTGCTCATTAATTGCTACACATCATCGTCTGCAAGCTAAAATAATCACATCTGCACTGCCCAGAGAGGCGACACTTGCACTGACACCTGGTGGACGGTTGTGAGACGAGGAGATGAGCTGTGGCTTCTGGGCACGACTGTAGCGCTGCACCCTGGAGCCAAGAACACTGCACCTTGCTGGCGGCCCACGTGTTTAGTAGTGACGCAACTGCTAGGATGCAGCTGAACGTCCATCTTCTGAGAGCGAGAAAATTTCCGCAGTCGGCAGGACTCGAACCTACGCTCCCAGAGGGAATCTGATTTCAAGTCAGACGCCTTAACCACTCGGCCACGACTGCACGTCTCAGAGGCGTCTCTCGACAACTGAAACTCCCACCTTTGCAAGCAATCTCATGGCAGAAGGCAGCATGGGCTCACTCTTTTCTGTAGTGATTCCACTGCCAGCACATTAGACGTTACGAAAGTGTATTAATTTTCGCCCCGACAGGGACTAGAACCCAGGACCCTTTGGTTGAAAACCTAACGCTCTACCGACTGAGCTATCCGCACCCACGCACGAGCATTGTCATACAGCTGCGTCGTGTGCGAGTGATTCGCATGTCGTAATTGCTGGCTTATGGCTCCAATGGCGACTTCACCGACTTCCCACTGACGCGCCGCTGACGCTAGTTTTCTGGCGTCTTAAGGGATGGACATACTTGCAAGTAGCTGCGAGATCATTGAAAAGAAACGCGGCGCCATTGCTTTTGCCGCACTCGACTGATTGAATTGCAATTCCTAAAAAGGAATGAACCTTCACTCTGTCCAACAATTTCAAGCACGTGTGTGTACTCACGAACTCGGCGAAGGCGCGAGAAAATGACGGGGGCGCACTCGTGGGCCTGCGACGGCTTCCTGCAGTCACATCGTCAGTGCGAGGTGGACCGGTAGGCACAGGAAGCAGCGGCCGTCGTGAAACTCAGCATTCTTAAACGGAAATTTTCGTCTTGTTTAGAATGGCGTCATTGGTTTGCACGCTCATTCATGCGTGTGAAAGTATTTGCTGCTCTTTACGCAGAATCGCACGCAGCCGGCGGGATTCGAAACTACTTTCGAGTCAGACGCCTTAACCACTCGGCCACGGCTGCCCCGAACGCAGCGTTCTCCCGACACGTGCAAATTGAACCGTTTAAAGCACTGTGGTGTCAGAAAACGGCGTTGCTGCATTCTTTTCCGTAGTGTTTCCACCACTACCAGAGGAAACGCTACCAAATTATTAAAATTTCCGCCCGAACAGGGACTTGAACCCTGGACCCTTAGGTTAAAAGCCTAATGCTCTACCGACTGAGCTATCCGGGCTCACAACGCCTTATGAAACATCTCACGATGCACAACGACACATTGACTCATGTCCTTTACTGTTGTGCAATCGCTGCATGGAGCTGTTAGTAGTTAAACGTCGCCTGAATGCTGTCTGCAAACTTATCGCGCAAAGCTCGTAACAGACCATCGAACAATGTTGACACACGATGCAAAAACAAACTGCAGCAGTCGTTACGTCTCATACGTTGGAGTAGAGGATTTACGTGTTTTGTCGACACTCATCGGGCAATTGGAAAATTCACAAGCACTTCGAATGCAATGTTTCCCACGTTTTCGCTCATTTCACGGTTCCGCTGGAGACGTTCTTCACCTCCTGGCACAAAACAGGGAACGCAGTCGGTAGGACGTTTTTTTATTTTCTTACTTCTCAGAGAGTTGCCTACTGTGTTCCTCTTATGGCAAGCACTAGACAACCAGAACAGTTACAGAAGAGAGTCATGTCCGTTCTCGGCTCTAGTTACATTATCACAAAGTCAGAGCAATTCCATTGGCGTCGGCTTCAAAACGAAGCCGTGCCGAAACCCGGGATCGAACCAGGGACCTTTAGATCTTCAGTCTAACGCTCTCCCAACTGAGCTATTTCGGCTGACGTACAGCGCCCCTCTTTTGCACGTCTGCCCCGTTGCCAATTTCACAGTCATCTTCGTCTGAAAGAACACAGGGACGCCGAAAGGCGAACAGCAGATGCAGTAAAGTACCACACACATTTCTTCTGCTTCCATCGTCGTAACTAGCAAACATGTCGACTCGATTCATGTAATATTGACTTCGCTGACGCTAGAAAAGCTGTGCTATATCGATGCCACGTGCAACTAGTGTGCAGAGAACGAGGCAGAGGAAGGAGTGAGCCTCTCCAACGTGTGTGAGGCAGTATCTAGCAGATACACGCGGTAAAACGTTTGACTTGCGTTTGCTCATTAATTGCTACACGTCATCGTCTGCAAGCTAAAATAATCACATCTGCACTGCCCAGAGAGGCGACACTTGCACTGACACCTGGTGGACGGTTGTGAGACGAGGAGATGAGCTGTGGCTTCTGGGCACGACTGTAGCGCTGCACCCTGGAGCCAAGAACACTGCACCTTGCTGGCGGCCCACGTGTTTAGTAGTGACGCAACTGCTAGGATGCAGCTGAACGTCCATCTTCTGAGAGCGAGAAAATTTCCGCAGTCGGCAGGACTCGAACCTACGCTCCCAGAGGGAATCTGATTTCAAGTCAGACGCCTTAACCACTCGGCCACGACTGCACGTCTGAGAAGCGTCTCTCGACAACTGAAACTCCCACCTTTGCAAGCAATCTCATGGCAGAAGGCAGCATGGGCTCACTCTTTTCTGTAGTGATTCCACTGCCAGCACATTAGACGTTACGAAAGTGTATTAATTTTCGCCCCGACAGGGACTAGAACCCAGGACCCTTTGGTTGAAAACCTAACGCTCTACCGACTGAGCTATCCGCACCCACGCACGAGCATTGTCATACAGCTGCGTCGTGTGCGAGTGATTCGCATGTCGTAATTGCTGGCTTATGGCTCCAATGGCGACTTCACCGACTTCCCACTGACGCGCCGCTGACGCTAGTTTTCTGGCGTCTTAAGGGATGGACATACTTGCAAGTAGCTGCGAGATCATTGAAAAGAAACGCGGCGCCATTGCTTTTGCCGCACTCGACTGATTGAATTGCAATTCCTAAAAAGGAATGAACCTTCACTCTGTCCAACAATTTCAAGCACGTGTGTGTACTCACGAACTCGGCGAAGGCGCGAGAAAATGACGGGGGCGCACTCGTGGGCCTGCGACGGCTTCCTGCAGTCACATCGTCAGTGCGAGGTGGACCGGTAGGCACAGGAAGCAGCGGCCGTCGTGAAACTCAGCATTCTTAAACGGAAATTTTCGTCTTGTTTAGAATGGCGTCATTGGTTTGCACGCTCATTCATGCGTGTGAAAGTATTTGCTGCTCTTTACGCAGAATCGCACGCAGCCGGTAGGATTCGAACCTACGCTCCCAGAGGGAATCTGATTTCGAGTCAGACGCCTTAACCACTCGGCCACGACTGCCCGTAGGTCGAGGTTCTCCGACACATGCAACTTCTACGGTTTAAAGCTATGTGGCATCAGAAAACGGCGTAGCTGCATTCTTTTCCGTAGTGTTTCCACCGCTACCAGAGGAATCGCTACCAAAGTATTAAAATTTCCGCCCGAACAGGGACTTGAACCCTGGACCCTTAGGTTAAAAGCCTAATGCTCTACCGACTGAGCTACCCGGGCTCACACGACAATAGAGAACATCCCACGATGCACAGCTGTACATTGACTCATGTCCTTCACAGCTGTGCTATCGCTGCATGGAGCTGTTACTAATTAAACGTCGCCTGAATGCTGTCTATAAACGTGTCGCGCTAAGCTCGTAGCAGACTATCGAAGAATGCTGACACACAATGCAAAAACAAACCGCAGCAGTCGTTAGGTCTCATACGTTGGAGTAGAGGATTTACGTGTTTTGTCGACACTCACTGAGTAATTGGAAATTTCACAAGCATTTCGAATGCAATGCTTCCCACGTTTTCGCTCATTTCACGGTTCCGTTGGAGACGTTCTTCACCTCCTGACACAAAAAAAGGAACGCAGTCGGTAGGACTTTTCGTATTTTCTTACTTCTCAGGGAGTTGCCTACTGTGTTCCTCTTACGGCAAGCACTAGACAACCTGAACAGTTACAGGATAGAGTCATTTTTGTTATCGGCTGTACCTACATCATCACAGACTCGGAGCAATTCCATTGGCATCAGCTTCAAAACATACGCTTGCCGAAACCCGGGATCGAACCAGGGACCTTTAGATCTTCAGTCTAACGCTCTCCCAACTGAGCTATTTCGGCTCACACGTAAGTCCGCAGATTTGCGCGTCTTCGTTAACCTCTGAATCGCCGCCAATTTCACAGTCATCTTCGTCTGATAAGACATAGGGACGCTGAAAGGCGAGCAGCAGATGCAGTGAAGTACCACACACATTTCTTCTGATTCCATCATCGTAAGAAGCAAACATGTCGACTCGATTCATGTAATATTGACTTCGCTTTCTCTAGAAAACCTTTGCTATATCGATGCCACGTGCAACTCGTGTGCAGAGAACGAGACACAAGAAGGAGTGAGCCTCTCTACCATGTGAGAGGCAGTATCTAGCAGATACACACGCTAAAACATTTGACTTGCGTTAGCTCATAAATTGCTACACGTAATTGTCTGCAAGCTAAAATGGACACATCTGCACTGCCCAGAGAGGCGACACTTGCACTCACACCTGGTGGACGGCAGTGTGACGAGGCGATGAGCTGTGGCTTCTGGGTGCGACTGTAGCGCTGCAGCCAATAATACTGCACATTGCCGGCGACCCACGTGTTTAGTAGTGACGCAACTGCTAGAATGCAGCTGAACGCCCATCTTTTGAGAGCTACAAAATTTCCGCAGTCGGCAGGACTCGAACCTACGCTCCCAGAGGGAATCTGATTTCAAGTCAGACGCCTTAACCACTCGGCCACGACTGCCGGTAGCAGTAGCGTCTTCCGACACGTGAAAGTGCACCTTTAGAAGCAATCCAATGGCAGAAAGCGGCGTGGCCTCACTCTTTTCTGTAGTGTTTCCATTGCCAGCACATTAGCCGTTACGAAAGTGTATTAATTTTCGCCTAGACATGGCGTTGAACCCAACACCCTTTGGTTGAAAATCAAACGCTCTACCGACTGAGCTATCGTACAGCTGCGTGGCGTGCGAGTGATTCGCATGACGTAATTACTGGCTTATGGCTCCAATGGCGACTTCACCGACTTCCCACTGACGCACCGCTGACGCTAGTTTTCTGTCGTCTTAAGTGGTCGACATACTTGCAAGTAGCTGCGAGATCTTAAGAAAAGAAACGCTGCACCATTGCTTTTTCCGCACTCGAATGACTGAATTGCGATTCTTAAAAAAGAGAGAAATGAATGTTGGCTCTGTCCAACGCTTCCAAGCACGTCTGTGTACTCACGAACTCGGCGTCGACGCGAGAAAATGACGGGAGCGCACTCGTGGGCCTGCGACGGCTTTCTGCAGTCGCAGCGTCAGTGAGAGGAGAACCGGTAGCCACAGTAAGCAGCAGCCGTCGCGACACTCAGTATTGTTAAACGGAAATTTTCGTCTTGTTGAAGATGGCGCCATCGGTTTGCAACCGCGTTCACGTGTGTGAAAATATTTGCTCCTCTTTACGCAAAATCGCACGCAGCCGGTAGGATTCGAACCTACGCTCCCAGAGGGAATCTGATTTCGAGTCAGACGCCTTAACCACTCGGCCACGACTGCCCGTAGGTCGAGGTTCTCCGACACATGCAACTTCTACGGTTTAAAGCTATGTGGCATCAGAAAACGGCGTAGCTGCATTCTTTTCCGTAGTGTTTCCACCGCTACCAGAGGAATCGCTACCAAAGTATTAAAATTTCCGCCCGAACAGGGACTTGAACCCTGGACCCTTAGGTTAAAAGCCTAATGCTCTACCGACTGAGCTATCCGGGCTCACACGACAATAGAGAACATCCCACGATGCACAGCTGTACATTGACTCATGTCCTTCACAGCTGTGCTATCGCTGCATGGAGCTGTTACTAAT
This sequence comes from Schistocerca gregaria, assembly GCF_023897955.1. Lineage (NCBI taxonomy): Eukaryota > Metazoa > Arthropoda > Insecta > Orthoptera > Acrididae > Schistocerca > Schistocerca gregaria. The sequence goes on along the minus strand of NW_026061796.1, from coordinate 123,220 downwards.
TAAACGTCGCCTGAATGCTGTCTACAAACGTGTCGCGCTAAGCTCGTAGCAGACTATCGAAGAATGCTGACACACAATGCAAAAACAAACCGCAGCAGTCGTTAGGTCTCATACGTTGGAGTAGAGGATTTACGTGTTTTGTCGACACTCACTGAGTAATTGGAAATTTCACAAGCATTTCGAATGCAATGCTTCCCACGTTTTCGCTCATTTCACGCTTCCGTTGGAGACGTTCTTCACCTCCTGACACAAAAAAAGGAACGCAGTCGGTAGGACTTTTCGTATTTTCTTACTTCTCAGGGAGTTGCCTACTGTGTTCCTCTTACGGCAAGCACTAGACAACCTGAACAGTTACAGGATAGAGTCTTTTTTGTTATCGGCTGTACCTACATCATCACAGACTCGGAGCAATTCCATTGGCATCAGCTTCAAAACATACGCTTGCCGAAACCCGGGATCGAACCAGGGACCTTTAGATCTTCAGTCTAACGCTCTCCCAACTGAGCTATTTCGGCTCACACGTAAGTCCGCAGATTTGCGCGTCTTCGTTAACCTCTGAATCGCCGCCAATTTCACAGTCATCTTCGTCTGATAAGACATAGGGACGCTGAAAGGCGAGCAGCAGATGCAGTGAAGTACCACACACATTTCTTCTGATTCCATCATCGTAAGAAGCAAACATGTCGACTCGATTCATGTAATATTGACTTCGCTTTCTCTAGAAAACCTTTGCTATATCGATGCCACGTGCAACTCGTGTGCAGAGAACGAGACACAAGAAGGAGTGAGCCTCTCTACCATGTGAGAGGCAGTATCTAGCAGATACACACGCTAAAACATTTGACTTGCGTTAGCTCATAAATTGCTACACGTAATTGTCTGCAAGCTAAAATGGACACATCTGCACTGCCCAGAGAGGCGACACTTGCACTCACACCTGGTGGACGGCAGTGTGACGAGGCGATGAGCTGTGGCTTCTGGGTGCGACTGTAGCGCTGCAGCCAATAATACTGCACATTGCCGGCGACCCACGTGTTTAGTAGTGACGCAACTGCTAGAATGCAGCTGAACGCCCATCTTTTGAGAGCTACAAAATTTCCGCAGTCGGCAGGACTCGAACCTACGCTACCAGAGGGAATCTGATTTCAAGTCAGACGCCTTAACCACTCGGCCACGACTGCCGGTAGCAGTAGCGTCTTCCGACACGTGAAAGTGCACCTTTAGAAGCAATCCAATGGCAGAAAGCGGCGTGGCCTCACTCTTTTCTGTAGTGTTTCCATTGCCAGCACATTAGCCGTTACGAAAGTGTATTAATTTTCGCCTAGACATGGCGTTGAACCCAACACCCTTTGGTTGAAAATCAAACGCTCTACCGACTGAGCTATCGTACAGCTGCGTGGCGTGCGAGTGATTCGCATGACGTAATTACTGGCTTATGGCTCCAATGGCGACTTCACCGACTTCCCACTGACGCACCGCTGACGCTAGTTTTCTGTCGTCTTAAGTGGTCGACATACTTGCAAGTAGCTGCGAGATCTTAAGAAAAGAAACGCTGCACCATTGCTTTTTCCGCACTCGAATGACTGAATTGCGATTCTTAAAAAAGAGAGAAATGAATGTTGGCTCTGTCCAACGCTTCCAAGCACGTCTGTGTACTCACGAACTCGGCGTCGACGCGAGAAAATGACGGGAGCGCACTCGTGGGCCTGCGACGGCTTTCTGCAGTCCCAGCGTCAGTGAGAGGAAAACCGGTAGCCACAGTAAGCAGCAGCCGTCGCGACACTCAGTATTGTTAAACGGAAATTTTCGTCTTGTTGAAGATGGCGCCATCGGTTTGCAACCGCGTTCACGTGTGTGAAAATATTTGCTCCTCTTTACGCAAAATCGCACGCAGCCGGTAGGATTCGAACCTACGCTCCCAGAGGGAATCTGATTTCGAGTCAGACGCCTTAACCACTCGGCCACGACTGCCCGTAGGTCGAGGTTCTCCGACACATGCAACTTCTACGGTTTAAAGCTATGTGGCATCAGAAAACGGCGTAGCTGCATTCTTTTCCGTAGTGTTTCCACCGCTACCAGAGGAATCGCTACCAAAGTATTAAAATTTCCGCCCGAACAGGGACTTGAACCCTGGACCCTTAGGTTAAAAGCCTAATGCTCTACCGACTGAGCTATCCGGGCTCACACGACAATAGAGAACATCCCACGATGCACAGCTGTACATTGACTCATGTCCTTCACAGCTGTGCTATCGCTGCATGGAGCTGTTACTAATTAAACGTCGCCTGAATGCTGTCTACAAACGTGTCGCGCTAAGCTCGTAGCAGACTATCGAAGAATGCTGACACACAATGCAAAAACAAACCGCAGCAGTCGTTAGGTCTCATACGTTGGAGTAGAGGATTTACGTGTTTTGTCGACACTCACTGAGTAATTGGAAATTTCACAAGCATTTCGAATGCAATGCTTCCCACGTTTTCGCTCATTTCACGCTTCCGTTGGAGACGTTCTTCACCTCCTGACACAAAAAAAGGAACGCAGTCGGTAGGACTTTTCGTATTTTCTTACTTCTCAGGGAGTTGCCTACTGTGTTCCTCTTACGGCAAGCACTAGACAACCTGAACAGTTACAGGATAGAGTCATTTTTGTTATCGGCTGTACCTACATCATCACAGACTCGGAGCAATTCCATTGGCATCAGCTTCAAAACATACGCTTGCCGAAACCCGGGATCGAACCAGGGACCTTTAGATCTTCAGTCTAACGCTCTCCCAACTGAGCTATTTCGGCTCACACGTAAGTCCGCAGATTTGCGCGTCTTCGTTAACCTCTGAATCGCCGCCAATTTCACAGTCATCTTCGTCTGATAAGACATAGGGACGCTGAAAGGCGAGCAGCAGATGCAGTGAAGTACCACACACATTTCTTCTGATTCCATCATCGTAAGAAGCAAACATGTCGACTCGATTCATGTAATATTGACTTCGCTTTCTCTAGAAAACCTTTGCTATATCGATGCCACGTGCAACTCGTGTGCAGAGAACGAGACACAAGAAGGAGTGAGCCTCTCTACCATGTGAGAGGCAGTATCTAGCAGATACACACGCTAAAACATTTGACTTGCGTTAGCTCATAAATTGCTACACGTAATTGTCTGCAAGCTAAAATGGACACATCTGCACTGCCCAGAGAGGCGACACTTGCACTCACACCTGGTGGACGGCAGTGTGACGAGGCGATGAGCTGTGGCTTCTGGGTGCGACTGTAGCGCTGCAGCCAATAATACTGCACATTGCCGGCGACCCACGTGTTTAGTAGTGACGCAACTGCTAGAATGCAGCTGAACGCCCATCTTTTGAGAGCTACAAAATTTCCGCAGTCGGCAGGACTCGAACCTACGCTACCAGAGGGAATCTGATTTCAAGTCAGACGCCTTAACCACTCGGCCACGACTGCCGGTAGCAGTAGCGTCTTCCGACACGTGAAAGTGCACCTTTAGAAGCAATCCAATGGCAGAAAGCGGCGTGGCCTCACTCTTTTCTGTAGTGTTTCCATTGCCAGCACATTAGCCGTTACGAAAGTGTATTAATTTTCGCCTAGACATGGCGTTGAACCCAACACCCTTTGGTTGAAAATCAAACGCTCTACCGACTGAGCTATCGTACAGCTGCGTGGCGTGCGAGTGATTCGCATGACGTAATTACTGGCTTATGGCTCCAATGGCGACTTCACCGACTTCCCACTGACGCACCGCTGACGCTAGTTTTCTGTCGTCTTAAGTGGTCGACATACTTGCAAGTAGCTGCGAGATCTTAAGAAAAGAAACGCTGCACCATTGCTTTTTCCGCACTCGAATGACTGAATTGCGATTCTTAAAAAAGAGAGAAATGAATGTTGGCTCTGTCCAACGCTTCCAAGCACGTCTGTGTACTCACGAACTCGGCGTCGACGCGAGAAAATGACGGGAGCGCACTCGTGGGCCTGCGACGGCTTTCTGCAGTCCCAGCGTCAGTGAGAGGAAAACCGGTAGCCACAGTAAGCAGCAGCCGTCGCGACACTCAGTATTGTTAAACGGAAATTTTCGTCTTGTTGAAGATGGCGCCATCGGTTTGCAACCGCGTTCACGTGTGTGAAAATATTTGCTCCTCTTTACGCAAAATCGCACGCAGCCGGTAGGATTCGAACCTACGCTCCCAGAGGGAATCTGATTTCGAGTCAGACGCCTTAACCACTCGGCCACGACTGCCCGTAGGTCGAGGTTCTCCGACACATGCAACTTCTACGGTTTAAAGCTATGTGGCATCAGAAAACGGCGTAGCTGCATTCTTTTCCGTAGTGTTTCCACCGCTACCAGAGGAATCGCTACCAAAGTATTAAAATTTCCGCCCGAACAGGGACTTGAACCCTGGACCCTTAGGTTAAAAGCCTAATGCTCTACCGACTGAGCTATCCGGGCTCACACGACAATAGAGAACATCCCACGATGCACAGCTGTACATTGACTCATGTCCTTCACAGCTGTGCTATCGCTGCATGGAGCTGTTACTAATTAAACGTCGCCTGAATGCTGTCTACAAACGTGTCGCGCTAAGCTCGTAGCAGACTATCGAAGAATGCTGACACACAATGCAAAAACAAACCGCAGCAGTCGTTAGGTCTCATACGTTGGAGTAGAGGATTTACGTGTTTTGTCGACACTCACTGAGTAATTGGAAATTTCACAAGCATTTCGAATGCAATGCTTCCCACGTTTTCGCTCATTTCACGCTTCCGTTGGAGACGTTCTTCACCTCCTGACACAAAAAAAGGAACGCAGTCGGTAGGACTTTTCGTATTTTCTTACTTCTCAGGGAGTTGCCTACTGTGTTCCTCTTACGGCAAGCACTAGACAACCTGAACAGTTACAGGATAGAGTCATTTTTGTTATCGGCTGTACCTACATCATCACAGACTCGGAGCAATTCCATTGGCATCAGCTTCAAAACATACGCTTGCCGAAACCCGGGATCGAACCAGGGACCTTTAGATCTTCAGTCTAACGCTCTCCCAACTGAGCTATTTCGGCTCACACGTAAGTCCGCAGATTTGCGCGTCTTCGTTAACCTCTGAATCGCCGCCAATTTCACAGTCATCTTCGTCTGATAAGACATAGGGACGCTGAAAGGCGAGCAGCAGATGCAGTGAAGTACCACACACATTTCTTCTGATTCCATCATCGTAAGAAGCAAACATGTCGACTCGATTCATGTAATATTGACTTCGCTTTCTCTAGAAAACCTTTGCTATATCGATGCCACGTGCAACTCGTGTGCAGAGAACGAGACACAAGAAGGAGTGAGCCTCTCTACCATGTGAGAGGCAGTATCTAGCAGATACACACGCTAAAACATTTGACTTGCGTTAGCTCATAAATTGCTACACGTAATTGTCTGCAAGCTAAAATGGACACATCTGCACTGCCCAGAGAGGCGACACTTGCACTCACACCTGGTGGACGGCAGTGTGACGAGGCGATGAGCTGTGGCTTCTGGGTGCGACTGTAGCGCTGCAGCCAATAATACTGCACATTGCCGGCGACCCACGTGTTTAGTAGTGACGCAACTGCTAGAATGCAGCTGAACGCCCATCTTTTGAGAGCTACAAAATTTCCGCAGTCGGCAGGACTCGAACCTACGCTACCAGAGGGAATCTGATTTCAAGTCAGACGCCTTAACCACTCGGCCACGACTGCCGGTAGCAGTAGCGTCTTCCGACACGTGAAAGTGCACCTTTAGAAGCAATCCAATGGCAGAAAGCGGCGTGGCCTCACTCTTTTCTGTAGTGTTTCCATTGCCAGCACATTAGCCGTTACGAAAGTGTATTAATTTTCGCCTAGACATGGCGTTGAACCCAACACCCTTTGGTTGAAAATCAAACGCTCTACCGACTGAGCTATCGTACAGCTGCGTGGCGTGCGAGTGATTCGCATGACGTAATTACTGGCTTATGGCTCCAATGGCGACTTCACCGACTTCCCACTGACGCACCGCTGACGCTAGTTTTCTGTCGTCTTAAGTGGTCGACATACTTGCAAGTAGCTGCGAGATCTTAAGAAAAGAAACGCTGCACCATTGCTTTTTCCGCACTCGAATGACTGAATTGCGATTCTTAAAAAAGAGAGAAATGAATGTTGGCTCTGTCCAACGCTTCCAAGCACGTCTGTGTACTCACGAACTCGGCGTCGACGCGAGAAAATGACGGGAGCGCACTCGTGGGCCTGCGACGGCTTTCTGCAGTCCCAGCGTCAGTGAGAGGAAAACCGGTAGCCACAGTAAGCAGCAGCCGTCGCGACACTCAGTATTGTTAAACGGAAATTTTCGTCTTGTTGAAGATGGCGCCATCGGTTTGCAACCGCGTTCACGTGTGTGAAAATATTTGCTCCTCTTTACGCAAAATCGCACGCAGCCGGTAGGATTCGAACCTACGCTCCCAGAGGGAATCTGATTTCGAGTCAGACGCCTTAACCACTCGGCCACGACTGCCCGTAGGTCGAGGTTCTCCGACACATGCAACTTCTACGGTTTAAAGCTATGTGGCATCAGAAAACGGCGTAGCTGCATTCTTTTCCGTAGTGTTTCCACCGCTACCAGAGGAATCGCTACCAAAGTATTAAAATTTCCGCCCGAACAGGGACTTGAACCCTGGACCCTTAGGTTAAAAGCCTAATGCTCTACCGACTGAGCTATCCGGGCTCACACGACAATAGAGAACATCCCACGATGCACAGCTGTACATTGACTCATGTCCTTCACAGCTGTGCTATCGCTGCATGGAGCTGTTACTAATTAAACGTCGCCTGAATGCTGTCTACAAACGTGTCGCGCTAAGCTCGTAGCAGACTATCGAAGAATGCTGACACACAATGCAAAAACAAACCGCAGCAGTCGTTAGGTCTCATACGTTGGAGTAGAGGATTTACGTGTTTTGTCGACACTCACTGAGTAATTGGAAATTTCACAAGCATTTCGAATGCAATGCTTCCCACGTTTTCGCTCATTTCACGCTTCCGTTGGAGACGTTCTTCACCTCCTGACACAAAAAAAGGAACGCAGTCGGTAGGACTTTTCGTATTTTCTTACTTCTCAGGGAGTTGCCTACTGTGTTCCTCTTACGGCAAGCACTAGACAACCTGAACAGTTACAGGATAGAGTCATTTTTGTTATCGGCTGTACCTACATCATCACAGACTCGGAGCAATTCCATTGGCATCAGCTTCAAAACATACGCTTGCCGAAACCCGGGATCGAACCAGGGACCTTTAGATCTTCAGTCTAACGCTCTCCCAACTGAGCTATTTCGGCTCACACGTAAGTCCGCAGATTTGCGCGTCTTCGTTAACCTCTGAATCGCCGCCAATTTCACAGTCATCTTCGTCTGATAAGACATAGGGACGCTGAAAGGCGAGCAGCAGATGCAGTGAAGTACCACACACATTTCTTCTGATTCCATCATCGTAAGAAGCAAACATGTCGACTCGATTCATGTAATATTGACTTCGCTTTCTCTAGAAAACCTTTGCTATATCGATGCCACGTGCAACTCGTGTGCAGAGAACGAGACACAAGAAGGAGTGAGCCTCTCTACCATGTGAGAGGCAGTATCTAGCAGATACACACGCTAAAACATTTGACTTGCGTTAGCTCATAAATTGCTACACGTAATTGTCTGCAAGCTAAAATGGACACATCTGCACTGCCCAGAGAGGCGACACTTGCACTCACACCTGGTGGACGGCAGTGTGACGAGGCGATGAGCTGTGGCTTCTGGGTGCGACTGTAGCGCTGCAGCCAATAATACTGCACATTGCCGGCGACCCACGTGTTTAGTAGTGACGCAACTGCTAGAATGCAGCTGAACGCCCATCTTTTGAGAGCTACAAAATTTCCGCAGTCGGCAGGACTCGAACCTACGCTACCAGAGGGAATCTGATTTCAAGTCAGACGCCTTAACCACTCGGCCACGACTGCCGGTAGCAGTAGCGTCTTCCGACACGTGAAAGTGCACCTTTAGAAGCAATCCAATGGCAGAAAGCGGCGTGGCCTCACTCTTTTCTGTAGTGTTTCCATTGCCAGCACATTAGCCGTTACGAAAGTGTATTAATTTTCGCCTAGACATGGCGTTGAACCCAACACCCTTTGGTTGAAAATCAAACGCTCTACCGACTGAGCTATCGTACAGCTGCGTGGCGTGCGAGTGATTCGCATGACGTAATTACTGGCTTATGGCTCCAATGGCGACTTCACCGACTTCCCACTGACGCACCGCTGACGCTAGTTTTCTGTCGTCTTAAGTGGTCGACATACTTGCAAGTAGCTGCGAGATCTTAAGAAAAGAAACGCTGCACCATTGCTTTTTCCGCACTCGAATGACTGAATTGCGATTCTTAAAAAAGAGAGAAATGAATGTTGGCTCTGTCCAACGCTTCCAAGCACGTCTGTGTACTCACGAACTCGGCGTCGACGCGAGAAAATGACGGGAGCGCACTCGTGGGCCTGCGACGGCTTTCTGCAGTCCCAGCGTCAGTGAGAGGAAAACCGGTAGCCACAGTAAGCAGCAGCCGTCGCGACACTCAGTATTGTTAAACGGAAATTTTCGTCTTGTTGAAGATGGCGCCATCGGTTTGCAACCGCGTTCACGTGTGTGAAAATATTTGCTCCTCTTTACGCAAAATCGCACGCAGCCGGTAGGATTCGAACCTACGCTCCCAGAGGGAATCTGATTTCGAGTCAGACGCCTTAACCACTCGGCCACGACTGCCCGTAGGTCGAGGTTCTCCGACACATGCAACTTCTACGGTTTAAAGCTATGTGGCATCAGAAAACGGCGTAGCTGCATTCTTTTCCGTAGTGTTTCCACCGCTACCAGAGGAATCGCTACCAAAGTATTAAAATTTCCGCCCGAACAGGGACTTGAACCCTGGACCCTTAGGTTAAAAGCCTAATGCTCTACCGACTGAGCTATCCGGGCTCACACGACAATAGAGAACATCCCACGATGCACAGCTGTACATTGACTCATGTCCTTCACAGCTGTGCTATCGCTGCATGGAGCTGTTACTAATTAAACGTCGCCTGAATGCTGTCTACAAACGTGTCGCGCTAAGCTCGTAGCAGACTATCGAAGAATGCTGACACACAATGCAAAAACAAACCGCAGCAGTCGTTAGGTCTCATACGTTGGAGTAGAGGATTTACGTGTTTTGTCGACACTCACTGAGTAATTGGAAATTTCACAAGCATTTCGAATGCAATGCTTCCCACGTTTTCGCTCATTTCACGCTTCCGTTGGAGACGTTCTTCACCTCCTGACACAAAAAAAGGAACGCAGTCGGTAGGACTTTTCGTATTTTCTTACTTCTCAGGGAGTTGCCTACTGTGTTCCTCTTACGGCAAGCACTAGACAACCTGAACAGTTACAGGATAGAGTCATTTTTGTTATCGGCTGTACCTACATCATCACAGACTCGGAGCAATTCCATTGGCATCAGCTTCAAAACATACGCTTGCCGAAACCCGGGATCGAACCAGGGACCTTTAGATCTTCAGTCTAACGCTCTCCCAACTGAGCTATTTCGGCTCACACGTAAGTCCGCAGATTTGCGCGTCTTCGTTAACCTCTGAATCGCCGCCAATTTCACAGTCATCTTCGTCTGATAAGACATAGGGACGCTGAAAGGCGAGCAGCAGATGCAGTGAAGTACCACACACATTTCTTCTGATTCCATCATCGTAAGAAGCAAACATGTCGACTCGATTCATGTAATATTGACTTCGCTTTCTCTAGAAAACCTTTGCTATATCGATGCCACGTGCAACTCGTGTGCAGAGAACGAGACACAAGAAGGAGTGAGCCTCTCTACCATGTGAGAGGCAGTATCTAGCAGATACACACGCTAAAACATTTGACTTGCGTTAGCTCATAAATTGCTACACGTAATTGTCTGCAAGCTAAAATGGACACATCTGCACTGCCCAGAGAGGCGACACTTGCACTCACACCTGGTGGACGGCAGTGTGACGAGGCGATGAGCTGTGGCTTCTGGGTGCGACTGTAGCGCTGCAGCCAATAATACTGCACATTGCCGGCGACCCACGTGTTTAGTAGTGACGCAACTGCTAGAATGCAGCTGAACGCCCATCTTTTGAGAGCTACAAAATTTCCGCAGTCGGCAGGACTCGAACCTACGCTCCCAGAGGGAATCTGATTTCAAGTCAGACGCCTTAACCACTCGGCCACGACTGCCGGTAGCAGTAGCGTCTTCCGACACGTGAAAGTGCACCTTTAGAAGCAATCCAATGGCAGAAAGCGGCGTGGCCTCACTCTTTTCTGTAGTGTTTCCATTGTCAGCACATTAGCCGTTACGAAAGTGTATTAATTTTCGCCTAGACATGGCGTTGAACCCAACACCCTTTGGTTGAAAATCAAACGCTCTACCGACTGAGCTATCGTACAGCTGCGTGGCGTGCGAGTGATTCGCATGACGTAATTACTGGCTTATGGCTCCAATGGCGACTTCACCGACTTCCCACTGACGCACCGCTGACGCTAGTTTTCTGTCGTCTTAAGTGGTCGACATACTTGCAAGTAGCTGCGAGATCTTAAGAAAAGAAACGCTGCACCATTGCTTTTTCCGCACTCGAATGACTGAATTGCGATTCTTAAAAAAGAGAGAAATGAATGTTGGCTCTGTCCAACGCTTCCAAGCACGTCTGTGTACTCACGAACTCGGCGTCGACGCGAGAAAATGACGGGAGCGCACTCGTGGGCCTGCGACGGCTTTCTGCAGTCCCAGCGTCAGTGAGAGGAAAACCGGTAGCCACAGTAAGCAGCAGCCGTCGCGACACTCAGTATTGTTAAACGGAAATTTTCGTCTTGTTGAAGATGGCGCCATCGGTTTGCAACCGCGTTCACGTGTGTGAAAATATTTGCTCCTCTTTACGCAAAATCGCACGCAGCCGGTAGGATTCGAACCTACGCTCCCAGAGGGAATCTGATTTCGAGTCAGACGCCTTAACCACTCGGCCACGACTGCCCGTAGGTCGAGGTTCTCCGACACATGCAACTTCTACGGTTTAAAGCTATGTGGCATCAGAAAACGGCGTAGCTGCATTCTTTTCCGTAGTGTTTCCACCGCTACCAGAGGAATCGCTACCAAAGTATTAAAATTTCCGCCCGAACAGGGACTTGAACCCTGGACCCTTAGGTTAAAAGCCTAATGCTCTACCGACTGAGCTATCCGGGCTCACACGACAATAGAGAACATCCCACGATGCACAGCTGTACATTGACTCATGTCCTTCACAGCTGTGCTATCGCTGCATGGAGCTGTTACTAATTAAACGTCGCCTGAATGCTGTCTACAAACGTGTCGCGCTAAGCTCGTAGCAGACTATCGAAGAATGCTGACACACAATGCAAAAACAAACCGCAGCAGTCGTTAGGTCTCATACGTTGGAGTAGAGGATTTACGTGTTTTGTCGACACTCACTGAGTAATTGGAAATTTCACAAGCATTTCGAATGCAATGCTTCCCACGTTTTCGCTCATTTCACGCTTCCGTTGGAGACGTTCTTCACCTCCTGACACAAAAAAAGGAACGCAGTCGGTAGGACTTTTCGTATTTTCTTACTTCTCAGGGAGTTGCCTACTGTGTTCCTCTTACGGCAAGCACTAGACAACCTGAACAGTTACAGGATAGAGTCATTTTTGTTATCGGCTGTACCTACATCATCACAGACTCGGAGCAATTCCATTGGCATCAGCTTCAAAACATACGCTTGCCGAAACCCGGGATCGAACCAGGGACCTTTAGATCTTCAGTCTAACGCTCTCCCAACTGAGCTATTTCGGCTCACACGTAAGTCCGCAGATTTGCGCGTCTTCGTTAACCTCTGAATCGCCGCCAATTTCACAGTCATCTTCGTCTGATAAGACATAGGGACGCTGAAAGGCGAGCAGCAGATGCAGTGAAGTACCACACACATTTCTTCTGATTCCATCATCGTAAGAAGCAAACATGTCGACTCGATTCATGTAATATTGACTTCGCTTTCTCTAGAAAACCTTTGCTATATCGATGCCACGTGCAACTCGTGTGCAGAGAACGAGACACAAGAAGGAGTGAGCCTCTCTACCATGTGAGAGGCAGTATCTAGCAGATACACACGCTAAAACATTTGACTTGCGTTAGCTCATAAATTGCTACACGTAATTGTCTGCAAGCTAAAATGGACACATCTGCACTGCCCAGAGAGGCGACACTTGCACTCACACCTGGTGGACGGCAGTGTGACGAGGCGATGAGCTGTGGCTTCTGGGTGCGACTGTAGCGCTGCAGCCAATAATACTGCACATTGCCGGCGACCCACGTGTTTAGTAGTGACGCAACTGCTAGAATGCAGCTGAACGCCCATCTTTTGAGAGCTACAAAATTTCCGCAGTCGGCAGGACTCGAACCTACGCTACCAGAGGGAATCTGATTTCAAGTCAGACGCCTTAACCACTCGGCCACGACTGCCGGTAGCAGTAGCGTCTTCCGACACGTGAAAGTGCACCTTTAGAAGCAATCCAATGGCAGAAAGCGGCGTGGCCTCACTCTTTTCTGTAGTGTTTCCATTGCCAGCACATTAGCCGTTACGAAAGTGTATTAATTTTCGCCTAGACATGGCGTTGAACCCAACACCCTTTGGTTGAAAATCAAACGCTCTACCGACTGAGCTATCGTACAGCTGCGTGGCGTGCGAGTGATTCGCATGACGTAATTACTGGCTTATGGCTCCAATGGCGACTTCACCGACTTCCCACTGACGCACCGCTGACGCTAGTTTTCTGTCGTCTTAAGTGGTCGACATACTTGCAAGTAGCTGCGAGATCTTAAGAAAAGAAACGCTGCACCATTGCTTTTTCCGCACTCGAATGACTGAATTGCGATTCTTAAAAAAGAGAGAAATGAATGTTGGCTCTGTCCAACGCTTCCAAGCACGTCTGTGTACTCACGAACTCGGCGTCGACGCGAGAAAATGACGGGAGCGCACTCGTGGGCCTGCGACGGCTTTCTGCAGTCCCAGCGTCAGTGAGAGGAAAACCGGTAGCCACAGTAAGCAGCAGCCGTCGCGACACTCAGTATTGTTAAACGGAAATTTTCGTCTTGTTGAAGATGGCGCCATCGGTTTGCAACCGCGTTCACGTGTGTGAAAATATTTGCTCCTCTTTACGCAAAATCGCACGCAGCCGGTAGGATTCGAACCTACGCTCCCAGAGGGAATCTGATTTCGAGTCAGACGCCTTAACCACTCGGCCACGACTGCCCGTAGGTCGAGGTTCTCCGACACATGCAACTTCTACGGTTTAAAGCTATGTGGCATCAGAAAACGGCGTAGCTGCATTCTTTTCCGTAGTGTTTCCACCGCTACCAGAGGAATCGCTACCAAAGTATTAAAATTTCCGCCCGAACAGGGACTTGAACCCTGGACCCTTAGGTTAAAAGCCTAATACTCTACCGACTGAGCTATCCGGGCTCACACGACAATAGAGAACATCCCACGATGCACAGCTGTACATTGACTCATGTCCTTCACAGCTGTGCTATCGCTGCATGGAGCTGTTACTAATTAAACGTCGCCTGAATGCTGTCTACAAACGTGTCGCGCTAAGCTCGTAGCAGACTATCGAAGAATGCTGACACACAATGCAAAAACAAACCGCAGCAGTCGTTAGGTCTCATACGTTGGAGTAGAGGATTTACGTGTTTTGTCGACACTCACTGAGTAATTGGAAATTTCACAAGCATTTCGAATGCAATGCTTCCCACGTTTTCGCTCATTTCACGCTTCCGTTGGAGACGTTCTTCACCTCCTGACACAAAAAAAGGAACGCAGTCGGTAGGACTTTTCGTATTTTCTTACTTCTCAGGGAGTTGCCTACTGTGTTCCTCTTACGGCAAGCACTAGACAACCTGAACAGTTACAGGATAGAGTCATTTTTGTTATCGGCTGTACCTACATCATCACAGACTCGGAGCAATTCCATTGGCATCAGCTTCAAAACATACGCTTGCCGAAACCCGGGATCGAACCAGGGACCTTTAGATCTTCAGTCTAACGCTCTCCCAACTGAGCTATTTCGGCTCACACGTAAGTCCGCAGATTTGCGCGTCTTCGTTAACCTCTGAATCGCCGCCAATTTCACAGTCATCTTCGTCTGATAAGACATAGGGACGCTGAAAGGCGAGCAGCAGATGCAGTGAAGTACCACACACATTTCTTCTGATTCCATCATCGTAAGAAGCAAACATGTCGACTCGATTCATGTAATATTGACTTCGCTTTCTCTAGAAAACCTTTGCTATATCGATGCCACGTGCAACTCGTGTGCAGAGAACGAGACACAAGAAGGAGTGAGCCTCTCTACCATGTGAGAGGCAGTATCTAGCAGATACACACGCTAAAACATTTGACTTGCGTTAGCTCATAAATTGCTACACGTAATTGTCTGCAAGCTAAAATGGACACATCTGCACTGCCCAGAGAGGCGACACTTGCACTCACACCTGGTGGACGGCAGTGTGACGAGGCGATGAGCTGTGGCTTCTGGGTGCGACTGTAGCGCTGCAGCCAATAATACTGCACATTGCCGGCGACCCACGTGTTTAGTAGTGACGCAACTGCTAGAATGCAGCTGAACGCCCATCTTTTGAGAGCTACAAAATTTCCGCAGTCGGCAGGACTCGAACCTACGCTCCCAGAGGGAATCTGATTTCAAGTCAGACGCCTTAACCACTCGGCCACGACTGCCGGTAGCAGTAGCGTCTTCCGACACGTGAAAGTGCACCTTTAGAAGCAATCCAATGGCAGAAAGCGGCGTGGCCTCACTCTTTTCTGTAGTGTTTCCATTGTCAGCACATTAGCCGTTACGAAAGTGTATTAATTTTCGCCTAGACATGGCGTTGAACCCAACACCCTTTGGTTGAAAATCAAACGCTCTACCGACTGAGCTATCGTACAGCTGCGTGGCGTGCGAGTGATTCGCATGACGTAATTACTGGCTTATGGCTCCAATGGCGACTTCACCGACTTCCCACTGACGCACCGCTGACGCTAGTTTTCTGTCGTCTTAAGTGGTCGACATACTTGCAAGTAGCTGCGAGATCTTAAGAAAAGAAACGCTGCACCATTGCTTTTTCCGCACTCGAATGACTGAATTGCGATTCTTAAAAAAGAGAGAAATGAATGTTGGCTCTGTCCAACGCTTCCAAGCACGTCTGTGTACTCACGAACTCGGCGTCGACGCGAGAAAATGACGGGAGCGCACTCGTGGGCCTGCGACGGCTTTCTGCAGTCCCAGCGTCAGTGAGAGGAAAACCGGTAGCCACAGTAAGCAGCAGCCGTCGCGACACTCAGTATTGTTAAACGGAAATTTTCGTCTTGTTGAAGATGGCGCCATCGGTTTGCAACCGCGTTCACGTGTGTGAAAATATTTGCTCCTCTTTACGCAAAATCGCACGCAGCCGGTAGGATTCGAACCTACGCTCCCAGAGGGAATCTGATTTCGAGTCAGACGCCTTAACCACTCGGCCACGACTGCCCGTAGGTCGAGGTTCTCCGACACATGCAACTTCTACGGTTTAAAGCTATGTGGCATCAGAAAACGGCGTAGCTGCATTCTTTTCCGTAGTGTTTCCACCGCTACCAGAGGAATCGCTACCAAAGTATTAAAATTTCCGCCCGAACAGGGACTTGAACCCTGGACCCTTAGGTTAAAAGCCTAATGCTCTACCGACTGAGCTATCCGGGCTCACACGACAATAGAGAACATCCCACGATGCACAGCTGTACATTGACTCATGTCCTTCACAGCTGTGCTATCGCTGCATGGAGCTGTTACTAATTAAACGTCGCCTGAATGCTGTCTACAAACGTGTCGCGCTAAGCTCGTAGCAGACTATCGAAGAATGCTGACACACAATGCAAAAACAAACCGCAGCAGTCGTTAGGTCTCATACGTTGGAGTAGAGGATTTACGTGTTTTGTCGACACTCACTGAGTAATTGGAAATTTCACAAGCATTTCGAATGCAATGCTTCCCACGTTTTCGCTCATTTCACGCTTCCGTTGGAGACGTTCTTCACCTCCTGACACAAAAAAAGGAACGCAGTCGGTAGGACTTTTCGTATTTTCTTACTTCTCAGGGAGTTGCCTACTGTGTTCCTCTTACGGCAAGCACTAGACAACCTGAACAGTTACAGGATAGAGTCATTTTTGTTATCGGCTGTACCTACATCATCACAGACTCGGAGCAATTCCATTGGCATCAGCTTCAAAACATACGCTTGCCGAAACCCGGGATCGAACCAGGGACCTTTAGATCTTCAGTCTAACGCTCTCCCAACTGAGCTATTTCGGCTCACACGTAAGTCCGCAGATTTGCGCGTCTTCGTTAACCTCTGAATCGCCGCCAATTTCACAGTCATCTTCGTCTGATAAGACATAGGGACGCTGAAAGGCGAGCAGCAGATGCAGTGAAGTACCACACACATTTCTTCTGATTCCATCATCGTAAGAAGCAAACATGTCGACTCGATTCATGTAATATTGACTTCGCTTTCTCTAGAAAACCTTTGCTATATCGATGCCACGTGCAACTCGTGTGCAGAGAACGAGACACAAGAAGGAGTGAGCCTCTCTACCATGTGAGAGGCAGTATCTAGCAGATACACACGCTAAAACATTTGACTTGCGTTAGCTCATAAATTGCTACACGTAATTGTCTGCAAGCTAAAATGGACACATCTGCACTGCCCAGAGAGGCGACACTTGCACTCACACCTGGTGGACGGCAGTGTGACGAGGCGATGAGCTGTGGCTTCTGGGTGCGACTGTAGCGCTGCAGCCAATAATACTGCACATTGCCGGCGACCCACGTGTTTAGTAGTGACGCAACTGCTAGAATGCAGCTGAACGCCCATCTTTTGAGAGCTACAAAATTTCCGCAGTCGGCAGGACTCGAACCTACGCTACCAGAGGGAATCTGATTTCAAGTCAGACGCCTTAACCACTCGGCCACGACTGCCGGTAGCAGTAGCGTCTTCCGACACGTGAAAGTGCACCTTTAGAAGCAATCCAATGGCAGAAAGCGGCGTGGCCTCACTCTTTTCTGTAGTGTTTCCATTGCCAGCACATTAGCCGTTACGAAAGTGTATTAATTTTCGCCTAGACATGGCGTTGAACCCAACACCCTTTGGTTGAAAATCAAACGCTCTACCGACTGAGCTATCGTACAGCTGCGTGGCGTGCGAGTGATTCGCATGACGTAATTACTGGCTTATGGCTCCAATGGCGACTTCACCGACTTCCCACTGACGCACCGCTGACGCTAGTTTTCTGTCGTCTTAAGTGGTCGACATACTTGCAAGTAGCTGCGAGATCTTAAGAAAAGAAACGCTGCACCATTGCTTTTTCCGCACTCGAATGACTGAATTGCGATTCTTAAAAAAGAGAGAAATGAATGTTGGCTCTGTCCAACGCTTCCAAGCACGTCTGTGTACTCACGAACTCGGCGTCGACGCGAGAAAATGACGGGAGCGCACTCGTGGGCCTGCGACGGCTTTCTGCAGTCCCAGCGTCAGTGAGAGGAAAACCGGTAGCCACAGTAAGCAGCAGCCGTCGCGACACTCAGTATTGTTAAACGGAAATTTTCGTCTTGTTGAAGATGGCGCCATCGGTTTGCAACCGCGTTCACGTGTGTGAAAATATTTGCTCCTCTTTACGCAAAATCGCACGCAGCCGGTAGGATTCGAACCTACGCTCCCAGAGGGAATCTGATTTCGAGTCAGACGCCTTAACCACTCGGCCACGACTGCCCGTAGGTCGAGGTTCTCCGACACATGCAACTTCTACGGTTTAAAGCTATGTGGCATCAGAAAACGGCGTAGCTGCATTCTTTTCCGTAGTGTTTCCACCGCTACCAGAGGAATCGCTACCAAAGTATTAAAATTTCCGCCCGAACAGGGACTTGAACCCTGGACCCTTAGGTTAAAAGCCTAATGCTCTACCGACTGAGCTATCCGGGCTCACACGACAATAGAGAACATCCCACGATGCACAGCTGTACATTGACTCATGTCCTTCACAGCTGTGCTATCGCTGCATGGAGCTGTTACTAATTAAACGTCGCCTGAATGCTGTCTACAAACGTGTCGCGCTAAGCTCGTAGCAGACTATCGAAGAATGCTGACACACAATGCAAAAACAAACCGCAGCAGTCGTTAGGTCTCATACGTTGGAGTAGAGGATTTACGTGTTTTGTCGACACTCACTGAGTAATTGGAAATTTCACAAGCATTTCGAATGCAATGCTTCCCACGTTTTCGCTCATTTCACGCTTCCGTTGGAGACGTTCTTCACCTCCTGACACAAAAAAAGGAACGCAGTCGGTAGGACTTTTCGTATTTTCTTACTTCTCAGGGAGTTGCCTACTGTGTTCCTCTTACGGCAAGCACTAGACAACCTGAACAGTTACAGGATAGAGTCATTTTTGTTATCGGCTGTACCTACATCATCACAGACTCGGAGCAATTCCATTGGCATCAGCTTCAAAACATACGCTTGCCGAAACCCGGGATCGAACCAGGGACCTTTAGATCTTCAGTCTAACGCTCTCCCAACTGAGCTATTTCGGCTCACACGTAAGTCCGCAGATTTGCGCGTCTTCGTTAACCTCTGAATCGCCGCCAATTTCACAGTCATCTTCGTCTGATAAGACATAGGGACGCTGAAAGGCGAGCAGCAGATGCAGTGAAGTACCACACACATTTCTTCTGATTCCATCATCGTAAGAAGCAAACATGTCGACTCGATTCATGTAATATTGACTTCGCTTTCTCTAGAAAACCTTTGCTATATCGATGCCACGTGCAACTCGTGTGCAGAGAACGAGACACAAGAAGGAGTGAGCCTCTCTACCATGTGAGAGGCAGTATCTAGCAGATACACACGCTAAAACATTTGACTTGCGTTAGCTCATAAATTGCTACACGTAATTGTCTGCAAGCTAAAATGGACACATCTGCACTGCCCAGAGAGGCGACACTTGCACTCACACCTGGTGGACGGCAGTGTGACGAGGCGATGAGCTGTGGCTTCTGGGTGCGACTGTAGCGCTGCAGCCAATAATACTGCACATTGCCGGCGACCCACGTGTTTAGTAGTGACGCAACTGCTAGAATGCAGCTGAACGCCCATCTTTTGAGAGCTACAAAATTTCCGCAGTCGGCAGGACTCGAACCTACGCTCCCAGAGGGAATCTGATTTCAAGTCAGACGCCTTAACCACTCGGCCACGACTGCCGGTAGCAGTAGCGTCTTCCGACACGTGAAAGTGCACCTTTAGAAGCAATCCAATGGCAGAAAGCGGCGTGGCCTCACTCTTTTCTGTAGTGTTTCCATTGCCAGCACATTAGCCGTTACGAAAGTGTATTAATTTTCGCCTAGACATGGCGTTGAACCCAACACCCTTTGGTTGAAAATCAAACGCTCTACCGACTGAGCTATCGTACAGCTGCGTGGCGTGCGAGTGATTCGCATGACGTAATTACTGGCTTATGGCTCCAATGGCGACTTCACCGACTTCCCACTGACGCACCGCTGACGCTAGTTTTCTGTCGTCTTAAGTGGTCGACATACTTGCAAGTAGCTGCGAGATCTTAAGAAAAGAAACGCTGCACCATTGCTTTTTCCGCACTCGAATGACTGAATTGCGATTCTTAAAAAAGAGAGAAATGAATGTTGGCTCTGTCCAACGCTTCCAAGCACGTCTGTGTACTCACGAACTCGGCGTCGACGCGAGAAAATGACGGGAGCGCACTCGTGGGCCTGCGACGGCTTTCTGCAGTCCCAGCGTCAGTGAGAGGAAAACCGGTAGCCACAGTAAGCAGCAGCCGTCGCGACACTCAGTATTGTTAAACGGAAATTTTCGTCTTGTTGAAGATGGCGCCATCGGTTTGCAACCGCGTTCACGTGTGTGAAAATATTTGCTCCTCTTTACGCAAAATCGCACGCAGCCGGTAGGATTCGAACCTACGCTCCCAGAGGGAATCTGATTTCGAGTCAGACGCCTTAACCACTCGGCCACGACTGCCCGTAGGTCGAGGTTCTCCGACACATGCAACTTCTACGGTTTAAAGCTATGTGGCATCAGAAAACGGCGTAGCTGCATTCTTTTCCGTAGTGTTTCCACCGCTACCAGAGGAATCGCTACCAAAGTATTAAAATTTCCGCCCGAACAGGGACTTGAACCCTGGACCCTTAGGTTAAAAGCCTAATGCTCTACCGACTGAGCTATCCGGGCTCACACGACAATAGAGAACATCCCACGATGCACAGCTGTACATTGACTCATGTCCTTCACAGCTGTGCTATCGCTGCATGGAGCTGTTACTAATTAAACGTCGCCTGAATGCTGTCTACAAACGTGTCGCGCTAAGCTCGTAGCAGACTATCGAAGAATGCTGACACACAATGCAAAAACAAACCGCAGCAGTCGTTAGGTCTCATACGTTGGAGTAGAGGATTTACGTGTTTTGTCGACACTCACTGAGTAATTGGAAATTTCACAAGCATTTCGAATGCAATGCTTCCCACGTTTTCGCTCATTTCACGCTTCCGTTGGAGACGTTCTTCACCTCCTGACACAAAAAAAGGAACGCAGTCGGTAGGACTTTTCGTATTTTCTTACTTCTCAGGGAGTTGCCTACTGTGTTCCTCTTACGGCAAGCACTAGACAACCTGAACAGTTACAGGATAGAGTCATTTTTGTTATCGGCTGTACCTACATCATCACAGACTCGGAGCAATTCCATTGGCATCAGCTTCAAAACATACGCTTGCCGAAACCCGGGATCGAACCAGGGACCTTTAGATCCTCAGTCTAACGCTCTCCCAACTGAGCTATTTCGGCTCACACGTAAGTCCGCAGATTTGCGCGTCTTCGTTAACCTCTGAATCGCCGCCAATTTCACAGTCATCTTCGTCTGATAAGACATAGGGACGCTGAAAGGCGAGCAGCAGATGCAGTGAAGTACCACACACATTTCTTCTGATTCCATCATCGTAAGAAGCAAACATGTCGACTCGATTCATGTAATATTGACTTCGCTTTCTCTAGAAAACCTTTGCTATATCGATGCCACGTGCAACTCGTGTGCAGAGAACGAGACACAAGAAGGAGTGAGCCTCTCTACCATGTGAGAGGCAGTATCTAGCAGATACACACGCTAAAACATTTGACTTGCGTTAGCTCATAAATTGCTACACGTAATTGTCTGCAAGCTAAAATGGACACATCTGCACTGCCCAGAGAGGCGACACTTGCACTCACACCTGGTGGACGGCAGTGTGACGAGGCGATGAGCTGTGGCTTCTGGGTGCGACTGTAGCGCTGCAGCCAATAATACTGCACATTGCCGGCGACCCACGTGTTTAGTAGTGACGCAACTGCTAGAATGCAGCTGAACGCCCATCTTTTGAGAGCTACAAAATTTCCGCAGTCGGCAGGACTCGAACCTACGCTCCCAGAGGGAATCTGATTTCAAGTCAGACGCCTTAACCACTCGGCCACGACTGCCGGTAGCAGTAGCGTCTTCCGACACGTGAAAGTGCACCTTTAGAAGCAATCCAATGGCAGAAAGCGGCGTGGCCTCACTCTTTTCTGTAGTGTTTCCATTGTCAGCACATTAGCCGTTACGAAAGTGTATTAATTTTCGCCTAGACATGGCGTTGAACCCAACACCCTTTGGTTGAAAATCAAACGCTCTACCGACTGAGCTATCGTACAGCTGCGTGGCGTGCGAGTGATTCGCATGACGTAATTACTGGCTTATGGCTCCAATGGCGACTTCACCGACTTCCCACTGACGCACCGCTGACGCTAGTTTTCTGTCGTCTTAAGTGGTCGACATACTTGCAAGTAGCTGCGAGATCTTAAGAAAAGAAACGCTGCACCATTGCTTTTTCCGCACTCGAATGACTGAATTGCGATTCTTAAAAAAGAGAGAAATGAATGTTGGCTCTGTCCAACGCTTCCAAGCACGTCTGTGTACTCACGAACTCGGCGTCGACGCGAGAAAATGACGGGAGCGCACTCGTGGGCCTGCGACGGCTTTCTGCAGTCCCAGCGTCAGTGAGAGGAAAACCGGTAGCCACAGTAAGCAGCAGCCGTCGCGACACTCAGTATTGTTAAACGGAAATTTTCGTCTTGTTGAAGATGGCGCCATCGGTTTGCAACCGCGTTCACGTGTGTGAAAATATTTGCTCCTCTTTACGCAAAATCGCACGCAGCCGGTAGGATTCGAACCTACGCTCCCAGAGGGAATCTGATTTCGAGTCAGACGCCTTAACCACTCGGCCACGACTGCCCGTAGGTCGAGGTTCTCCGACACATGCAACTTCTACGGTTTAAAGCTATGTGGCATCAGAAAACGGCGTAGCTGCATTCTTTTCCGTAGTGTTTCCACCGCTACCAGAGGAATCGCTACCAAAGTATTAAAATTTCCGCCCGAACAGGGACTTGAACCCTGGACCCTTAGGTTAAAAGCCTAATGCTCTACCGACTGAGCTATCCGGGCTCACACGACAATAGAGAACATCCCACGATGCACAGCTGTACATTGACTCATGTCCTTCACAGCTGTGCTATCGCTGCATGGAGCTGTTACTAATTAAACGTCGCCTGAATGCTGTCTACAAACGTGTCGCGCTAAGCTCGTAGCAGACTATCGAAGAATGCTGACACACAATGCAAAAACAAACCGCAGCAGTCGTTAGGTCTCATACGTTGGAGTAGAGGATTTACGTGTTTTGTCGACACTCACTGAGTAATTGGAAATTTCACAAGCATTTCGAATGCAATGCTTCCCACGTTTTCGCTCATTTCACGCTTCCGTTGGAGACGTTCTTCACCTCCTGACACAAAAAAAGGAACGCAGTCGGTAGGACTTTTCGTATTTTCTTACTTCTCAGGGAGTTGCCTACTGTGTTCCTCTTACGGCAAGCACTAGACAACCTGAACAGTTACAGGATAGAGTCATTTTTGTTATCGGCTGTACCTACATCATCACAGACTCGGAGCAATTCCATTGGCATCAGCTTCAAAACATACGCTTGCCGAAACCCGGGATCGAACCAGGGACCTTTAGATCTTCAGTCTAACGCTCTCCCAACTGAGCTATTTCGGCTCACACGTAAGTCCGCAGATTTGCGCGTCTTCGTTAACCTCTGAATCGCCGCCAATTTCACAGTCATCTTCGTCTGATAAGACATAGGGACGCTGAAAGGCGAGCAGCAGATGCAGTGAAGTACCACACACATTTCTTCTGATTCCATCATCGTAAGAAGCAAACATGTCGACTCGATTCATGTAATATTGACTTCGCTTTCTCTAGAAAACCTTTGCTATATCGATGCCACGTGCAACTCGTGTGCAGAGAACGAGACACAAGAAGGAGTGAGCCTCTCTACCATGTGAGAGGCAGTATCTAGCAGATACACACGCTAAAACATTTGACTTGCGTTAGCTCATAAATTGCTACACGTAATTGTCTGCAAGCTAAAATGGACACATCTGCACTGCCCAGAGAGGCGACACTTGCACTCACACCTGGTGGACGGCAGTGTGACGAGGCGATGAGCTGTGGCTTCTGGGTGCGACTGTAGCGCTGCAGCCAATAATACTGCACATTGCCGGCGACCCACGTGTTTAGTAGTGACGCAACTGCTAGAATGCAGCTGAACGCCCATCTTTTGAGAGCTACAAAATTTCCGCAGTCGGCAGGACTCGAACCTACGCTCCCAGAGGGAATCTGATTTCAAGTCAGACGCCTTAACCACTCGGCCACGACTGCCGGTAGCAGTAGCGTCTTCCGACACGTGAAAGTGCACCTTTAGAAGCAATCCAATGGCAGAAAGCGGCGTGGCCTCACTCTTTTCTGTAGTGTTTCCATTGCCAGCACATTAGCCGTTACGAAAGTGTATTAATTTTCGCCTAGACATGGCGTTGAACCCAACACCCTTTGGTTGAAAATCAAACGCTCTACCGACTGAGCTATCGTACAGCTGCGTGGCGTGCGAGTGATTCGCATGACGTAATTACTGGCTTATGGCTCCAATGGCGACTTCACCGACTTCCCACTGACGCACCGCTGACGCTAGTTTTCTGTCGTCTTAAGTGGTCGACATACTTGCAAGTAGCTGCGAGATCTTAAGAAAAGAAACGCTGCACCATTGCTTTTTCCGCACTCGAATGACTGAATTGCGATTCTTAAAAAAGAGAGAAATGAATGTTGGCTCTGTCCAACGCTTCCAAGCACGTCTGTGTACTCACGAACTCGGCGTCGACGCGAGAAAATGACGGGAGCGCACTCGTGGGCCTGCGACGGCTTTCTGCAGTCCCAGCGTCAGTGAGAGGAAAACCGGTAGCCACAGTAAGCAGCAGCCGTCGCGACACTCAGTATTGTTAAACGGAAATTTTCGTCTTGTTGAAGATGGCGCCATTGGTTTGCAACCGCGTTCACGTGTGTGAAAATATTTGCTCCTCTTTACGCAAAATCGCACGCAGCCGGTAGGATTCGAACCTACGCTCCCAGAGGGAATCTGATTTTGAGTCAGACGCCTTAACCACTCGGCCACGACTGCCCGTAGGTCGAGGTTCTCCGACACATGCAACTTCTACGGTTTAAAGCTATGTGGCATCAGAAAACGGCGTAGCTGCATTCTTTTCCGTAGTGTTTCCACCGCTACCAGAGGAATCGCTACCAAAGTATTAAAATTTCCGCCCGAACAGGGACTTGAACCCTGGACCCTTAGGTTAAAAGCCTAATGCTCTACCGACTGAGCTATCCGGGCTCACACGACAGCAGAGAACATCCCACGATGCACAGCTGTACATTGACTCATGTCCTTCACAGCTGTGCTATCGCTGCATGGAGCTGTTACTAATTAAACGTCGCCTGAATGCTGTCTACAAACGTGTCGCGCTAAGCTCGTAGCAGACTATCGAAGAATGCTGACACACAATGCAAAAACAAACCGCAGCAGTCGTTAGGTCTCATACGTTGGAGTAGAGGATTTACGTGTTTTGTCGACACTCACTGAGTAATTGGAAATTTCACAAGCATTTCGAATGCAATGCTTCCCACGTTTTCGCTCATTTCACGCTTCCGTTGGAGACGTTCTTCACCTCCTGACACAAAAAAAGGAACGCAGTCGGTAGGACTTTTCGTATTTTCTTACTTCTCAGGGAGTTGCCTACTGTGTTCCTCTTACGGCAAGCACTAGACAACCTGAACAGTTACAGGATAGAGTCATTTTTGTTATCGGCTGTACCTACATCATCACAGACTCGGAGCAATTCCATTGGCATCAGCTTCAAAACATACGCTTGCCGAAACCCGGGATCGAACCAGGGACCTTTAGATCTTCAGTCTAACGCTCTCCCAACTGAGCTATTTCGGCTCACACGTAAGTCCGCAGATTTGCGCGTCTTCGTTAACCTCTGAATCGCCGCCAATTTCACAGTCATCTTCGTCTGATAAGACATAGGGACGCTGAAAGGCGAGCAGCAGATGCAGTGAAGTACCACACACATTTCTTCTGATTCCATCATCGTAAGAAGCAAACATGTCGACTCGATTCATGTAATATTGACTTCGCTTTCTCTAGAAAACCTTTGCTATATCGATGCCACGTGCAACTCGTGTGCAGAGAACGAGACACAAGAAGGAGTGAGCCTCTCTACCATGTGAGAGGCAGTATCTAGCAGATACACACGCTAAAACATTTGACTTGCGTTAGCTCATAAATTGCTACACGTAATTGTCTGCAAGCTAAAATGGACACATCTGCACTGCCCAGAGAGGCGACACTTGCACTCACACCTGGTGGACGGCAGTGTGACGAGGCGATGAGCTGTGGCTTCTGGGTGCGACTGTAGCGCTGCAGCCAATAATACTGCACATTGCCGGCGACCCACGTGTTTAGTAGTGACGCAACTGCTAGAATGCAGCTGAACGCCCATCTTTTGAGAGCTACAAAATTTCCGCAGTCGGCAGGACTCGAACCTACGCTCCCAGAGGGAATCTGATTTCAAGTCAGACGCCTTAACCACTCGGCCACGACTGCCGGTAGCAGTAGCGTCTTCCGACACGTGAAAGTGCACCTTTAGAAGCAATCCAATGGCAGAAAGCGGCGTGGCCTCACTCTTTTCTGTAGTGTTTCCATTGTCAGCACATTAGCCGTTACGAAAGTGTATTAATTTTCGCCTAGACATGGCGTTGAACCCAACACCCTTTGGTTGAAAATCAAACGCTCTACCGACTGAGCTATCGTACAGCTGCGTGGCGTGCGAGTGATTCGCATGACGTAATTACTGGCTTATGGCTCCAATGGCGACTTCACCGACTTCCCACTGACGCTAGTTTTCTGTCGTCTTAAGTGGTCGACATACTTGCAAGTAGCTGCGAGATCTTAAGAAAAGAAACGCTGCACCATTGCTTTTTCCGCACTCGAATGACTGAATTGCGATTCTTAAAAAAGAGAGAAATGAATGTTGGCTCTGTCCAACGCTTCCAAGCACGTCTGTGTACTCACGAACTCGGCGTCGACGCGAGAAAATGACGGGAGCGCACTCGTGGGCCTGCGACGGCTTTCTGCAGTCCCAGCGTCAGTGAGAGGAAAACCGGTAGCCACAGTAAGCAGCAGCCGTCGCGACACTCAGTATTGTTAAACGGAAATTTTCGTCTTGTTGAAGATGGCGCCATCGGTTTGCAACCGCGTTCACGTGTGTGAAAATATTTGCTCCTCTTTACGCAAAATCGCACGCAGCCGGTAGGATTCGAACCTACGCTCCCAGAGGGAATCTGATTTCGAGTCAGACGCCTTAACCACTCGGCCACGACTGCCCGTAGGTCGAGGTTCTCCGACACATGCAACTTCTACGGTTTAAAGCTATGTGGCATCAGAAAACGGCGTAGCTGCATTCTTTTCCGTAGTGTTTCCACCGCTACCAGAGGAATCGCTACCAAAGTATTAAAATTTCCGCCCGAACAGGGACTTGAACCCTGGACCCTTAGGTTAAAAGCCTAATGCTCTACCGACTGAGCTATCCGGGCTCACACGACAATAGAGAACATCCCACGATGCACAGCTGTACATTGACTCATGTCCTTCACAGCTGTGCTATCGCTGCATGGAGCTGTTACTAATTAAACGTCGCCTGAATGCTGTCTACAAACGTGTCGCGCTAAGCTCGTAGCAGACTATCGAAGAATGCTGACACACAATGCAAAAACAAACCGCAGCAGTCGTTAGGTCTCATACGTTGGAGTAGAGGATTTACGTGTTTTGTCGACACTCACTGAGTAATTGGAAATTTCACAAGCATTTCGAATGCAATGCTTCCCACGTTTTCGCTCATTTCACGCTTCCGTTGGAGACGTTCTTCACCTCCTGACACAAAAAAAGGAACGCAGTCGGTAGGACTTTTCGTATTTTCTTACTTCTCAGGGAGTTGCCTACTGTGTTCCTCTTACGGCAAGCACTAGACAACCTGAACAGTTACAGGATAGAGTCATTTTTGTTATCGGCTGTACCTACATCATCACAGACTCGGAGCAATTCCATTGGCATCAGCTTCAAAACATACGCTTGCCGAAACCCGGGATCGAACCAGGGACCTTTAGATCTTCAGTCTAACGCTCTCCCAACTGAGCTATTTCGGCTCACACGTAAGTCCGCAGATTTGCGCGTCTTCGTTAACCTCTGAATCGCCGCCAATTTCACAGTCATCTTCGTCTGATAAGACATAGGGACGCTGAAAGGCGAGCAGCAGATGCAGTGAAGTACCACACACATTTCTTCTGATTCCATCATCGTAAGAAGCAAACATGTCGACTCGATTCATGTAATATTGACTTCGCTTTCTCTAGAAAACCTTTGCTATATCGATGCCACGTGCAACTCGTGTGCAGAGAACGAGACACAAGAAGGAGTGAGCCTCTCTACCATGTGAGAGGCAGTATCTAGCAGATACACACGCTAAAACATTTGACTTGCGTTAGCTCATAAATTGCTACACGTAATTGTCTGCAAGCTAAAATGGACACATCTGCACTGCCCAGAGAGGCGACACTTGCACTCACACCTGGTGGACGGCAGTGTGACGAGGCGATGAGCTGTGGCTTCTGGGTGCGACTGTAGCGCTGCAGCCAATAATACTGCACATTGCCGGCGACCCACGTGTTTAGTAGTGACGCAACTGCTAGAATGCAGCTGAACGCCCATCTTTTGAGAGCTACAAAATTTCCGCAGTCGGCAGGACTCGAACCTACGCTCCCAGAGGGAATCTGATTTCAAGTCAGACGCCTTAACCACTCGGCCACGACTGCCGGTAGCAGTAGCGTCTTCCGACACGTGAAAGTGCACCTTTAGAAGCAATCCAATGGCAGAAAGCGGCGTGGCCTCACTCTTTTCTGTAGTGTTTCCATTGCCAGCACATTAGCCGTTACGAAAGTGTATTAATTTTCGCCTAGACGTGGCGTTGAACCCAACACCCTTTGGTTGAAAATCAAACGCTCTACCGACTGAGCTATCGTACAGCTGCGTGGCGTGCGAGTGATTCGCATGACGTAATTACTGGCTTATGGCTCCAATGGCGACTTCACCGACTTCCCACTGACGCACCGCTGACGCTAGTTTTCTGTCGTCTTAAGTGGTCGACATACTTGCAAGTAGCTGCGAGATCTTAAGAAAAGAAACGCTGCACCATTGCTTTTTCCGCACTCGAATGACTGAATTGCGATTCTTAAAAAAGAGAGAAATGAATGTTGGCTCTGTCCAACGCTTCCAAGCACGTCTGTGTACTCACGAACTCGGCGTCGACGCGAGAAAATGACGGGAGCGCACTCGTGGGCCTGCGACGGCTTTCTGCAGTCCCAGCGTCAGTGAGAGGAAAACCGGTAGCCACAGTAAGCAGCAGCCGTCGCGACACTCAGTATTGTTAAACGGAAATTTTCGTCTTGTTGAAGATGGCGCCATCGGTTTGCAACCGCGTTCACGTGTGTGAAAATATTTGCTCCTCTTTACGCAAAATCGCACGCAGCCGGTAGGATTCGAACCTACGCTCCCAGAGGGAATCTGATATCGAGTCAGACGCCTTAACCACTCGGCCACGACTGCCCGTAGGTCGAGGTTCTCCGACACATGCAACTTCTACGGTTTAAAGCTATGTGGCATCAGAAAACGGCGTAGCTGCATTCTTTTCCGTAGTGTTTCCACCGCTACCAGAGGAATCGCTACCAAAGTATTAAAATTTCCGCCCGAACAGGGACTTGAACCCTGGACCCTTAGGTTAAAAGCCTAATGCTCTACCGACTGAGCTATCCGGGCTCACACGACAGCAGAGAACATCCCACGATGCACAGCTGTACATTGACTCATGTCCTTCACAGCTGTGCTATCGCTGCATGGAGCTGTTACTAATTAAACGTCGCCTGAATGCTGTCTACAAACGTGTCGCGCTAAGCTCGTAGCAGACTATCGAAGAATGCTGACACACAATGCAAAAACAAACCGCAGCAGTCGTTAGGTCTCATACGTTGGAGTAGAGGATTTACGTGTTTTGTCGACACTCACTGAGTAATTGGAAATTTCACAAGCATTTCGAATGCAATGCTTCCCACGTTTTCGCTCATTTCACGCTTCCGTTGGAGACGTTCTTCACCTCCTGACACAAAAAAAGGAACGCAGTCGGTAGGACTTTTCGTATTTTCTTACTTCTCAGGGAGTTGCCTACTGTGTTCCTCTTACGGCAAGCACTAGACAACCTGAACAGTTACAGGATAGAGTCATTTTTGTTATCGGCTGTACCTACATCATCACAGACTCGGAGCAATTCCATTGGCATCAGCTTCAAAACATACGCTTGCCGAAACCCGGGATCGAACCAGGGACCTTTAGATCTTCAGTCTAACGCTCTCCCAACTGAGCTATTTCGGCTCACACGTAAGTCCGCAGATTTGCGCGTCTTCGTTAACCTCTGAATCGCCGCCAATTTCACAGTCATCTTCGTCTGATAAGACATAGGGACGCTGAAAGGCGAGCAGCAGATGCAGTGAAGTACCACACACATTTCTTCTGATTCCATCATCGTAAGAAGCAAACATGTCGACTCGATTCATGTAATATTGACTTCGCTTTCTCTAGAAAACCTTTGCTATATCGATGCCACGTGCAACTCGTGTGCAGAGAACGAGACACAAGAAGGAGTGAGCCTCTCTACCATGTGAGAGGCAGTATCTAGCAGATACACACGCTAAAACATTTGACTTGCGTTAGCTCATAAATTGCTACACGTAATTGTCTGCAAGCTAAAATGGACACATCTGCACTGCCCAGAGAGGCGACACTTGCACTCACACCTGGTGGACGGCAGTGTGACGAGGCGATGAGCTGTGGCTTCTGGGTGCGACTGTAGCGCTGCAGCCAATAATACTGCACATTGCCGGCGACCCACGTGTTTAGTAGTGACGCAACTGCTAGAATGCAGCTGAACGCCCATCTTTTGAGAGCTACAAAATTTCCGCAGTCGGCAGGACTCGAACCTACGCTCCCAGAGGGAATCTGATTTCAAGTCAGACGCCTTAACCACTCGGCCACGACTGCCGGTAGCAGTAGCGTCTTCCGACACGTGAAAGTGCACCTTTAGAAGCAATCCAATGGCAGAAAGCGGCGTGGCCTCACTCTTTTCTGTAGTGTTTCCATTGTCAGCACATTAGCCGTTACGAAAGTGTATTAATTTTCGCCTAGACATGGCGTTGAACCCAACACCCTTTGGTTGAAAATCAAACGCTCTACCGACTGAGCTATCGTACAGCTGCGTGGCGTGCGAGTGATTCGCATGACGTAATTACTGGCTTATGGCTCCAATGGCGACTTCACCGACTTCCCACTGACGCACCGCTGACGCTAGTTTTCTGTCGTCTTAAGTGGTCGACATACTTGCAAGTAGCTGCGAGATCTTAAGAAAAGAAACGCTGCACCATTGCTTTTTCCGCACTCGAATGACTGAATTGCGATTCTTAAAAAAGAGAGAAATGAATGTTGGCTCTGTCCAACGCTTCCAAGCACGTCTGTGTACTCACGAACTCGGCGTCGACGCGAGAAAATGACGGGAGCGCACTCGTGGGCCTGCGACGGCTTTCTGCAGTCCCAGCGTCAGTGAGAGGAAAACCGGTAGCCACAGTAAGCAGCAGCCGTCGCGACACTCAGTATTGTTAAACGGAAATTTTCGTCTTGTTGAAGATGGCGCCATCGGTTTGCAACCGCGTTCACGTGTGTGAAAATATTTGCTCCTCTTTACGCAAAATCGCACGCAGCCGGTAGGATTCGAACCTACGCTCCCAGAGGGAATCTGATTTCGAGTCAGACGCCTTAACCACTCGGCCACGACTGCCCGTAGGTCGAGGTTCTCCGACACATGCAACTTCTACGGTTTAAAGCTATGTGGCATCAGAAAACGGCGTAGCTGCATTCTTTTCCGTAGTGTTTCCACCGCTACCAGAGGAATCGCTACCAAAGTATTAAAATTTCCGCCCGAACAGGGACTTGAACCCTGGACCCTTAGGTTAAAAGCCTAATGCTCTACCGACTGAGCTATCCGGGCTCACACGACAATAGAGAACATCCCACGATGCACAGCTGTACATTGACTCATGTCCTTCACAGCTGTGCTATCGCTGCATGGAGCTGTTACTAATTAAACGTCGCCTGAATGCTGTCTACAAACGTGTCGCGCTAAGCTCGTAGCAGACTATCGAAGAATGCTGACACACAATGCAAAAACAAACCGCAGCAGTCGTTAGGTCTCATACGTTGGAGTAGAGGATTTACGTGTTTTGTCGACACTCACTGAGTAATTGGAAATTTCACAAGCATTTCGAATGCAATGCTTCCCACGTTTTCGCTCATTTCACGCTTCCGTTGGAGACGTTCTTCACCTCCTGACACAAAAAAAGGAACGCAGTCGGTAGGACTTTTCGTATTTTCTTACTTCTCAGGGAGTTGCCTACTGTGTTCCTCTTACGGCAAGCACTAGACAACCTGAACAGTTACAGGATAGAGTCATTTTTGTTATCGGCTGTACCTACATCATCACAGACTCGGAGCAATTCCATTGGCATCAGCTTCAAAACATACGCTTGCCGAAACCCGGGATCGAACCAGGGACCTTTAGATCTTCAGTCTAACGCTCTCCCAACTGAGCTATTTCGGCTCACACGTAAGTCCGCAGATTTGCGCGTCTTCGTTAACCTCTGAATCGCCGCCAATTTCACAGTCATCTTCGTCTGATAAGACATAGGGACGCTGAAAGGCGAGCAGCAGATGCAGTGAAGTACCACACACATTTCTTCTGATTCCATCATCGTAAGAAGCAAACATGTCGACTCGATTCATGTAATATTGACTTCGCTTTCTCTAGAAAACCTTTGCTATATCGATGCCACGTGCAACTCGTGTGCAGAGAACGAGACACAAGAAGGAGTGAGCCTCTCTACCATGTGAGAGGCAGTATCTAGCAGATACACACGCTAAAACATTTGACTTGCGTTAGCTCATAAATTGCTACACGTAATTGTCTGCAAGCTAAAATGGACACATCTGCACTGCCCAGAGAGGCGACACTTGCACTCACACCTGGTGGACGGCAGTGTGACGAGGCGATGAGCTGTGGCTTCTGGGTGCGACTGTAGCGCTGCAGCCAATAATACTGCACATTGCCGGCGACCCACGTGTTTAGTAGTGACGCAACTGCTAGAATGCAGCTGAACGCCCATCTTTTGAGAGCTACAAAATTTCCGCAGTCGGCAGGACTCGAACCTACGCTCCCAGAGGGAATCTGATTTCAAGTCAGACGCCTTAACCACTCGGCCACGACTGCCGGTAGCAGTAGCGTCTTCCGACACGTGAAAGTGCACCTTTAGAAGCAATCCAATGGCAGAAAGCGGCGTGGCCTCACTCTTTTCTGTAGTGTTTCCATTGCCAGCACATTAGCCGTTACGAAAGTGTATTAATTTTCGCCTAGACGTGGCGTTGAACCCAACACCCTTTGGTTGAAAATCAAACGCTCTACCGACTGAGCTATCGTACAGCTGCGTGGCGTGCGAGTGATTCGCATGACGTAATTACTGGCTTATGGCTCCAATGGCGACTTCACCGACTTCCCACTGACGCACCGCTGACGCTAGTTTTCTGTCGTCTTAAGTGGTCGACATACTTGCAAGTAGCTGCGAGATCTTAAGAAAAGAAACGCTGCACCATTGCTTTTTCCGCACTCGAATGACTGAATTGCGATTCTTAAAAAAGAGAGAAATGAATGTTGGCTCTGTCCAACGCTTCCAAGCACGTCTGTGTACTCACGAACTCGGCGTCGACGCGAGAAAATGACGGGAGCGCACTCGTGGGCCTGCGACGGCTTTCTGCAGTCCCAGCGTCAGTGAGAGGAAAACCGGTAGCCACAGTAAGCAGCAGCCGTCGCGACACTCAGTATTGTTAAACGGAAATTTTCGTCTTGTTGAAGATGGCGCCATCGGTTTGCAACCGCGTTCACGTGTGTGAAAATATTTGCTCCTCTTTACGCAAAATCGCACGCAGCCGGTAGGATTCGAACCTACGCTCCCAGAGGGAATCTGATATCGAGTCAGACGCCTTAACCACTCGGCCACGACTGCCCGTAGGTCGAGGTTCTCCGACACATGCAACTTCTACGGTTTAAAGCTATGTGGCATCAGAAAACGGCGTAGCTGCATTCTTTTCCGTAGTGTTTCCACCGCTACCAGAGGAATCGCTACCAAAGTATTAAAATTTCCGCCCGAACAGGGACTTGAACCCTGGACCCTTAGGTTAAAAGCCTAATGCTCTACCGACTGAGCTATCCGGGCTCACACGACAGCAGAGAACATCCCACGATGCACAGCTGTACATTGACTCATGTCCTTCACAGCTGTGCTATCGCTGCATGGAGCTGTTACTAATTAAACGTCGCCTGAATGCTGTCTACAAACGTGTCGCGCTAAGCTCGTAGCAGACTATCGAAGAATGCTGACACACAATGCAAAAACAAACCGCAGCAGTCGTTAGGTCTCATACGTTGGAGTAGAGGATTTACGTGTTTTGTCGACACTCACTGAGTAATTGGAAATTTCACAAGCATTTCGAATGCAATGCTTCCCACGTTTTCGCTCATTTCACGCTTCCGTTGGAGACGTTCTTCACCTCCTGACACAAAAAAAGGAACGCAGTCGGTAGGACTTTTCGTATTTTCTTACTTCTCAGGGAGTTGCCTACTGTGTTCCTCTTACGGCAAGCACTAGACAACCTGAACAGTTACAGGATAGAGTCATTTTTGTTATCGGCTGTACCTACATCATCACAGACTCGGAGCAATTCCATTGGCATCAGCTTCAAAACATACGCTTGCCGAAACCCGGGATCGAACCAGGGACCTTTAGATCTTCAGTCTAACGCTCTCCCAACTGAGCTATTTCGGCTCACACGTAAGTCCGCAGATTTGCGCGTCTTCGTTAACCTCTGAATCGCCGCCAATTTCACAGTCATCTTCGTCTGATAAGACATAGGGACGCTGAAAGGCGAGCAGCAGATGCAGTGAAGTACCACACACATTTCTTCTGATTCCATCATCGTAAGAAGCAAACATGTCGACTCGATTCATGTAATATTGACTTCGCTTTCTCTAGAAAACCTTTGCTATATCGATGCCACGTGCAACTCGTGTGCAGAGAACGAGACACAAGAAGGAGTGAGCCTCTCTACCATGTGAGAGGCAGTATCTAGCAGATACACACGCTAAAACATTTGACTTGCGTTAGCTCATAAATTGCTACACGTAATTGTCTGCAAGCTAAAATGGACACATCTGCACTGCCCAGAGAGGCGACACTTGCACTCACACCTGGTGGACGGCAGTGTGACGAGGCGATGAGCTGTGGCTTCTGGGTGCGACTGTAGCGCTGCAGCCAATAATACTGCACATTGCCGGCGACCCACGTGTTTAGTAGTGACGCAACTGCTAGAATGCAGCTGAACGCCCATCTTTTGAGAGCTACAAAATTTCCGCAGTCGGCAGGACTCGAACCTACGCTCCCAGAGGGAATCTGATTTCAAGTCAGACGCCTTAACCACTCGGCCACGACTGCCGGTAGCAGTAGCGTCTTCCGACACGTGAAAGTGCACCTTTAGAAGCAATCCAATGGCAGAAAGCGGCGTGGCCTCACTCTTTTCTGTAGTGTTTCCATTGCCAGCACATTAGCCGTTACGAAAGTGTATTAATTTTCGCCTAGACGTGGCGTTGAACCCAACACCCTTTGGTTGAAAATCAAACGCTCTACCGACTGAGCTATCGTACAGCTGCGTGGCGTGCGAGTGATTCGCATGACGTAATTACTGGCTTATGGCTCCAATGGCGACTTCACCGACTTCCCACTGACGCACCGCTGACGCTAGTTTTCTGTCGTCTTAAGTGGTCGACATACTTGCAAGTAGCTGCGAGATCTTAAGAAAAGAAACGCTGCACCATTGCTTTTTCCGCACTCGAATGACTGAATTGCGATTCTTAAAAAAGAGAGAAATGAATGTTGGCTCTGTCCAACGCTTCCAAGCACGTCTGTGTACTCACGAACTCGGCGTCGACGCGAGAAAATGACGGGAGCGCACTCGTGGGCCTGCGACGGCTTTCTGCAGTCCCAGCGTCAGTGAGAGGAAAACCGGTAGCCACAGTAAGCAGCAGCCGTCGCGACACTCAGTATTGTTAAACGGAAATTTTCGTCTTGTTGAAGATGGCGCCATCGGTTTGCAACCGCGTTCACGTGTGTGAAAATATTTGCTCCTCTTTACGCAAAATCGCACGCAGCCGGTAGGATTCGAACCTACGCTCCCAGAGGGAATCTGATATCGAGTCAGACGCCTTAACCACTCGGCCACGACTGCCCGTAGGTCGAGGTTCTCCGACACATGCAACTTCTACGGTTTAAAGCTATGTGGCATCAGAAAACGGCGTAGCTGCATTCTTTTCCGTAGTGTTTCCACCGCTACCAGAGGAATCGCTACCAAAGTATTAAAATTTCCGCCCGAACAGGGACTTGAACCCTGGACCCTTAGGTTAAAAGCCTAATGCTCTACCGACTGAGCTATCCGGGCTCACACGACAGCAGAGAACATCCCACGATGCACAGCTGTACATTGACTCATGTCCTTCACAGCTGTGCTATCGCTGCATGGAGCTGTTACTAATTAAACGTCGCCTGAATGCTGTCTACAAACGTGTCGCGCTAAGCTCGTAGCAGACTATCGAAGAATGCTGACACACAATGCAAAAACAAACCGCAGCAGTCGTTAGGTCTCATACGTTGGAGTAGAGGATTTACGTGTTTTGTCGACACTCACTGAGTAATTGGAAATTTCACAAGCATTTCGAATGCAATGCTTCCCACGTTTTCGCTCATTTCACGCTTCCGTTGGAGACGTTCTTCACCTCCTGACACAAAAAAAGGAACGCAGTCGGTAGGACTTTTCGTATTTTCTTACTTCTCAGGGAGTTGCCTACTGTGTTCCTCTTACGGCAAGCACTAGACAACCTGAACAGTTACAGGATAGAGTCATTTTTGTTATCGGCTGTACCTACATCATCACAGACTCGGAGCAATTCCATTGGCATCAGCTTCAAAACATACGCTTGCCGAAACCCGGGATCGAACCAGGGACCTTTAGATCTTCAGTCTAACGCTCTCCCAACTGAGCTATTTCGGCTCACACGTAAGTCCGCAGATTTGCGCGTCTTCGTTAACCTCTGAATCGCCGCCAATTTCACAGTCATCTTCGTCTGATAAGACATAGGGACGCTGAAAGGCGAGCAGCAGATGCAGTGAAGTACCACACACATTTCTTCTGATTCCATCATCGTAAGAAGCAAACATGTCGACTCGATTCATGTAATATTGACTTCGCTTTCTCTAGAAAACCTTTGCTATATCGATGCCACGTGCAACTCGTGTGCAGAGAACGAGACACAAGAAGGAGTGAGCCTCTCTACCATGTGAGAGGCAGTATCTAGCAGATACACACGCTAAAACATTTGACTTGCGTTAGCTCATAAATTGCTACACGTAATTGTCTGCAAGCTAAAATGGACACATCTGCACTGCCCAGAGAGGCGACACTTGCACTCACACCTGGTGGACGGCAGTGTGACGAGGCGATGAGCTGTGGCTTCTGGGTGCGACTGTAGCGCTGCAGCCAATAATACTGCACATTGCCGGCGACCCACGTGTTTAGTAGTGACGCAACTGCTAGAATGCAGCTGAACGCCCATCTTTTGAGAGCTACAAAATTTCCGCAGTCGGCAGGACTCGAACCTACGCTCCCAGAGGGAATCTGATTTCAAGTCAGACGCCTTAACCACTCGGCCACGACTGCCGGTAGCAGTAGCGTCTTCCGACACGTGAAAGTGCACCTTTAGAAGCAATCCAATGGCAGAAAGCGGCGTGGCCTCAC
This sequence comes from Schistocerca gregaria, assembly GCF_023897955.1. Lineage (NCBI taxonomy): Eukaryota > Metazoa > Arthropoda > Insecta > Orthoptera > Acrididae > Schistocerca > Schistocerca gregaria. The sequence continues at coordinate 85,572 of NW_026061796.1, read as the reverse complement.
TCTTTTCTGTAGTGTTTCCATTGCCAGCACATTAGCCGTTACGAAAGTGTATTAATTTTCGCCTAGACGTGGCGTTGAACCCAACACCCTTTGGTTGAAAATCAAACGCTCTACCGACTGAGCTATCGTACAGCTGCGTGGCGTGCGAGTGATTCGCATGACGTAATTACTGGCTTATGGCTCCAATGGCGACTTCACCGACTTCCCACTGACGCACCGCTGACGCTAGTTTTCTGTCGTCTTAAGTGGTCGACATACTTGCAAGTAGCTGCGAGATCTTAAGAAAAGAAACGCTGCACCATTGCTTTTTCCGCACTCGAATGACTGAATTGCGATTCTTAAAAAAGAGAGAAATGAATGTTGGCTCTGTCCAACGCTTCCAAGCACGTCTGTGTACTCACGAACTCGGCGTCGACGCGAGAAAATGACGGGAGCGCACTCGTGGGCCTGCGACGGCTTTCTGCAGTCCCAGCGTCAGTGAGAGGAAAACCGGTAGCCACAGTAAGCAGCAGCCGTCGCGACACTCAGTATTGTTAAACGGAAATTTTCGTCTTGTTGAAGATGGCGCCATCGGTTTGCAACCGCGTTCACGTGTGTGAAAATATTTGCTCCTCTTTACGCAAAATCGCACGCAGCCGGTAGGATTCGAACCTACGCTCCCAGAGGGAATCTGATATCGAGTCAGACGCCTTAACCACTCGGCCACGACTGCCCGTAGGTCGAGGTTCTCCGACACATGCAACTTCTACGGTTTAAAGCTATGTGGCATCAGAAAACGGCGTAGCTGCATTCTTTTCCGTAGTGTTTCCACCGCTACCAGAGGAATCGCTACCAAAGTATTAAAATTTCCGCCCGAACAGGGACTTGAACCCTGGACCCTTAGGTTAAAAGCCTAATGCTCTACCGACTGAGCTATCCGGGCTCACACGACAGCAGAGAACATCCCACGATGCACAGCTGTACATTGACTCATGTCCTTCACAGCTGTGCTATCGCTGCATGGAGCTGTTACTAATTAAACGTCGCCTGAATGCTGTCTACAAACGTGTCGCGCTAAGCTCGTAGCAGACTATCGAAGAATGCTGACACACAATGCAAAAACAAACCGCAGCAGTCGTTAGGTCTCATACGTTGGAGTAGAGGATTTACGTGTTTTGTCGACACTCACTGAGTAATTGGAAATTTCACAAGCATTTCGAATGCAATGCTTCCCACGTTTTCGCTCATTTCACGCTTCCGTTGGAGACGTTCTTCACCTCCTGACACAAAAAAAGGAACGCAGTCGGTAGGACTTTTCGTATTTTCTTACTTCTCAGGGAGTTGCCTACTGTGTTCCTCTTACGGCAAGCACTAGACAACCTGAACAGTTACAGGATAGAGTCATTTTTGTTATCGGCTGTACCTACATCATCACAGACTCGGAGCAATTCCATTGGCATCAGCTTCAAAACATACGCTTGCCGAAACCCGGGATCGAACCAGGGACCTTTAGATCTTCAGTCTAACGCTCTCCCAACTGAGCTATTTCGGCTCACACGTAAGTCCGCAGATTTGCGCGTCTTCGTTAACCTCTGAATCGCCGCCAATTTCACAGTCATCTTCGTCTGATAAGACATAGGGACGCTGAAAGGCGAGCAGCAGATGCAGTGAAGTACCACACACATTTCTTCTGATTCCATCATCGTAAGAAGCAAACATGTCGACTCGATTCATGTAATATTGACTTCGCTTTCTCTAGAAAACCTTTGCTATATCGATGCCACGTGCAACTCGTGTGCAGAGAACGAGACACAAGAAGGAGTGAGCCTCTCTACCATGTGAGAGGCAGTATCTAGCAGATACACACGCTAAAACATTTGACTTGCGTTAGCTCATAAATTGCTACACGTAATTGTCTGCAAGCTAAAATGGACACATCTGCACTGCCCAGAGAGGCGACACTTGCACTCACACCTGGTGGACGGCAGTGTGACGAGGCGATGAGCTGTGGCTTCTGGGTGCGACTGTAGCGCTGCAGCCAATAATACTGCACATTGCCGGCGACCCACGTGTTTAGTAGTGACGCAACTGCTAGAATGCAGCTGAACGCCCATCTTTTGAGAGCTACAAAATTTCCGCAGTCGGCAGGACTCGAACCTACGCTCCCAGAGGGAATCTGATTTCAAGTCAGACGCCTTAACCACTCGGCCACGACTGCCGGTAGCAGTAGCGTCTTCCGACACGTGAAAGTGCACCTTTAGAAGCAATCCAATGGCAGAAAGCGGCGTGGCCTCACTCTTTTCTGTAGTGTTTCCATTGCCAGCACATTAGCCGTTACGAAAGTGTATTAATTTTCGCCTAGACGTGGCGTTGAACCCAACACCCTTTGGTTGAAAATCAAACGCTCTACCGACTGAGCTATCGTACAGCTGCGTGGCGTGCGAGTGATTCGCATGACGTAATTACTGGCTTATGGCTCCAATGGCGACTTCACCGACTTCCCACTGACGCACCGCTGACGCTAGTTTTCTGTCGTCTTAAGTGGTCGACATACTTGCAAGTAGCTGCGAGATCTTAAGAAAAGAAACGCTGCACCATTGCTTTTTCCGCACTCGAATGACTGAATTGCGATTCTTAAAAAAGAGAGAAATGAATGTTGGCTCTGTCCAACGCTTCCAAGCACGTCTGTGTACTCACGAACTCGGCGTCGACGCGAGAAAATGACGGGAGCGCACTCGTGGGCCTGCGACGGCTTTCTGCAGTCCCAGCGTCAGTGAGAGGAAAACCGGTAGCCACAGTAAGCAGCAGCCGTCGCGACACTCAGTATTGTTAAACGGAAATTTTCGTCTTGTTGAAGATGGCGCCATCGGTTTGCAACCGCGTTCACGTGTGTGAAAATATTTGCTCCTCTTTACGCAAAATCGCACGCAGCCGGTAGGATTCGAACCTACGCTCCCAGAGGGAATCTGATATCGAGTCAGACGCCTTAACCACTCGGCCACGACTGCCCGTAGGTCGAGGTTCTCCGACACATGCAACTTCTACGGTTTAAAGCTATGTGGCATCAGAAAACGGCGTAGCTGCATTCTTTTCCGTAGTGTTTCCACCGCTACCAGAGGAATCGCTACCAAAGTATTAAAATTTCCGCCCGAACAGGGACTTGAACCCTGGACCCTTAGGTTAAAAGCCTAATGCTCTACCGACTGAGCTATCCGGGCTCACACGACAGCAGAGAACATCCCACGATGCACAGCTGTACATTGACTCATGTCCTTCACAGCTGTGCTATCGCTGCATGGAGCTGTTACTAATTAAACGTCGCCTGAATGCTGTCTACAAACGTGTCGCGCTAAGCTCGTAGCAGACTATCGAAGAATGCTGACACACAATGCAAAAACAAACCGCAGCAGTCGTTAGGTCTCATACGTTGGAGTAGAGGATTTACGTGTTTTGTCGACACTCACTGAGTAATTGGAAATTTCACAAGCATTTCGAATGCAATGCTTCCCACGTTTTCGCTCATTTCACGCTTCCGTTGGAGACGTTCTTCACCTCCTGACACAAAAAAAGGAACGCAGTCGGTAGGACTTTTCGTATTTTCTTACTTCTCAGGGAGTTGCCTACTGTGTTCCTCTTACGGCAAGCACTAGACAACCTGAACAGTTACAGGATAGAGTCATTTTTGTTATCGGCTGTACCTACATCATCACAGACTCGGAGCAATTCCATTGGCATCAGCTTCAAAACATACGCTTGCCGAAACCCGGGATCGAACCAGGGACCTTTAGATCTTCAGTCTAACGCTCTCCCAACTGAGCTATTTCGGCTCACACGTAAGTCCGCAGATTTGCGCGTCTTCGTTAACCTCTGAATCGCCGCCAATTTCACAGTCATCTTCGTCTGATAAGACATAGGGACGCTGAAAGGCGAGCAGCAGATGCAGTGAAGTACCACACACATTTCTTCTGATTCCATCATCGTAAGAAGCAAACATGTCGACTCGATTCATGTAATATTGACTTCGCTTTCTCTAGAAAACCTTTGCTATATCGATGCCACGTGCAACTCGTGTGCAGAGAACGAGACACAAGAAGGAGTGAGCCTCTCTACCATGTGAGAGGCAGTATCTAGCAGATACACACGCTAAAACATTTGACTTGCGTTAGCTCATAAATTGCTACACGTAATTGTCTGCAAGCTAAAATGGACACATCTGCACTGCCCAGAGAGGCGACACTTGCACTCACACCTGGTGGACGGCAGTGTGACGAGGCGATGAGCTGTGGCTTCTGGGTGCGACTGTAGCGCTGCAGCCAATAATACTGCACATTGCCGGCGACCCACGTGTTTAGTAGTGACGCAACTGCTAGAATGCAGCTGAACGCCCATCTTTTGAGAGCTACAAAATTTCCGCAGTCGGCAGGACTCGAACCTACGCTCCCAGAGGGAATCTGATTTCAAGTCAGACGCCTTAACCACTCGGCCACGACTGCCGGTAGCAGTAGCGTCTTCCGACACGTGAAAGTGCACCTTTAGAAGCAATCCAATGGCAGAAAGCGGCGTGGCCTCACTCTTTTCTGTAGTGTTTCCATTGCCAGCACATTAGCCGTTACGAAAGTGTATTAATTTTCGCCTAGACGTGGCGTTGAACCCAACACCCTTTGGTTGAAAATCAAACGCTCTACCGACTGAGCTATCGTACAGCTGCGTGGCGTGCGAGTGATTCGCATGACGTAATTACTGGCTTATGGCTCCAATGGCGACTTCACCGACTTCCCACTGACGCACCGCTGACGCTAGTTTTCTGTCGTCTTAAGTGGTCGACATACTTGCAAGTAGCTGCGAGATCTTAAGAAAAGAAACGCTGCACCATTGCTTTTTCCGCACTCGAATGACTGAATTGCGATTCTTAAAAAAGAGAGAAATGAATGTTGGCTCTGTCCAACGCTTCCAAGCACGTCTGTGTACTCACGAACTCGGCGTCGACGCGAGAAAATGACGGGAGCGCACTCGTGGGCCTGCGACGGCTTTCTGCAGTCCCAGCGTCAGTGAGAGGAAAACCGGTAGCCACAGTAAGCAGCAGCCGTCGCGACACTCAGTATTGTTAAACGGAAATTTTCGTCTTGTTGAAGATGGCGCCATCGGTTTGCAACCGCGTTCACGTGTGTGAAAATATTTGCTCCTCTTTACGCAAAATCGCACGCAGCCGGTAGGATTCGAACCTACGCTCCCAGAGGGAATCTGATTTCGAGTCAGACGCCTTAACCACTCGGCCACGACTGCCCGTAGGTCGAGGTTCTCCGACACATGCAACTTCTACGGTTTAAAGCTATGTGGCATCAGAAAACGGCGTAGCTGCATTCTTTTCCGTAGTGTTTCCACCGCTACCAGAGGAATCGCTACCAAAGTATTAAAATTTCCGCCCGAACAGGGACTTGAACCCTGGACCCTTAGGTTAAAAGCCTAATGCTCTACCGACTGAGCTATCCGGGCTCACACGACAGCAGAGAACATCCCACGATGCACAGCTGTACATTGACTCATGTCCTTCACAGCTGTGCTATCGCTGCATGGAGCTGTTACTAATTAAACGTCGCCTGAATGCTGTCTACAAACGTGTCGCGCTAAGCTCGTAGCAGACTATCGAAGAATGCTGACACACAATGCAAAAACAAACCGCAGCAGTCGTTAGGTCTCATACGTTGGAGTAGAGGATTTACGTGTTTTGTCGACACTCACTGAGTAATTGGAAATTTCACAAGCATTTCGAATGCAATGCTTCCCACGTTTTCGCTCATTTCACGCTTCCGTTGGAGACGTTCTTCACCTCCTGACACAAAAAAAGGAACGCAGTCGGTAGGACTTTTCGTATTTTCTTACTTCTCAGGGAGTTGCCTACTGTGTTCCTCTTACGGCAAGCACTAGACAACCTGAACAGTTACAGGATAGAGTCATTTTTGTTATCGGCTGTACCTACATCATCACAGACTCGGAGCAATTCCATTGGCATCAGCTTCAAAACATACGCTTGCCGAAACCCGGGATCGAACCAGGGACCTTTAGATCTTCAGTCTAACGCTCTCCCAACTGAGCTATTTCGGCTCACACGTAAGTCCGCAGATTTGCGCGTCTTCGTTAACCTCTGAATCGCCGCCAATTTCACAGTCATCTTCGTCTGATAAGACATAGGGACGCTGAAAGGCGAGCAGCAGATGCAGTGAAGTACCACACACATTTCTTCTGATTCCATCATCGTAAGAAGCAAACATGTCGACTCGATTCATGTAATATTGACTTCGCTTTCTCTAGAAAACCTTTGCTATATCGATGCCACGTGCAACTCGTGTGCAGAGAACGAGACACAAGAAGGAGTGAGCCTCTCTACCATGTGAGAGGCAGTATCTAGCAGATACACACGCTAAAACATTTGACTTGCGTTAGCTCATAAATTGCTACACGTAATTGTCTGCAAGCTAAAATGGACACATCTGCACTGCCCAGAGAGGCGACACTTGCACTCACACCTGGTGGACGGCAGTGTGACGAGGCGATGAGCTGTGGCTTCTGGGTGCGACTGTAGCGCTGCAGCCAATAATACTGCACATTGCCGGCGACCCACGTGTTTAGTAGTGACGCAACTGCTAGAATGCAGCTGAACGCCCATCTTTTGAGAGCTACAAAATTTCCGCAGTCGGCAGGACTCGAACCTACGCTCCCAGAGGGAATCTGATTTCAAGTCAGACGCCTTAACCACTCGGCCACGACTGCCGGTAGCAGTAGCGTCTTCCGACACGTGAAAGTGCACCTTTAGAAGCAATCCAATGGCAGAAAGCGGCGTGGCCTCACTCTTTTCTGTAGTGTTTCCATTGCCAGCACATTAGCCGTTACGAAAGTGTATTAATTTTCGCCTAGACATGGCGTTGAACCCAACACCCTTTGGTTGAAAATCAAACGCTCTACCGACTGAGCTATCGTACAGCTGCGTGGCGTGCGAGTGATTCGCATGACGTAATTACTGGCTTATGGCTCCAATGGCGACTTCACCGACTTCCCACTGACGCACCGCTGACGCTAGTTTTCTGTCGTCTTAAGTGGTCGACATACTTGCAAGTAGCTGCGAGATCTTAAGAAAAGAAACGCTGCACCATTGCTTTTTCCGCACTCGAATGACTGAATTGCGATTCTTAAAAAAGAGAGAAATGAATGTTGGCTCTGTCCAACGCTTCCAAGCACGTCTGTGTACTCACGAACTCGGCGTCGACGCGAGAAAATGACGGGAGCGCACTCGTGGGCCTGCGACGGCTTTCTGCAGTCCCAGCGTCAGTGAGAGGAAAACCGGTAGCCACAGTAAGCAGCAGCCGTCGCGACACTCAGTATTGTTAAACGGAAATTTTCGTCTTGTTGAAGATGGCGCCATCGGTTTGCAACCGCGTTCACGTGTGTGAAAATATTTGCTCCTCTTTACGCAAAATCGCACGCAGCCGGTAGGATTCGAACCTACGCTCCCAGAGGGAATCTGATTTCGAGTCAGACGCCTTAACCACTCGGCCACGACTGCCCGTAGGTCGAGGTTCTCCGACACATGCAACTTCTACGGTTTAAAGCTATGTGGCATCAGAAAACGGCGTAGCTGCATTCTTTTCCGTAGTGTTTCCACCGCTACCAGAGGAATCGCTACCAAAGTATTAAAATTTCCGCCCGAACAGGGACTTGAACCCTGGACCCTTAGGTTAAAAGCCTAATGCTCTACCGACTGAGCTATCCGGGCTCACACGACAGCAGAGAACATCCCACGATGCACAGCTGTACATTGACTCATGTCCTTCACAGCTGTGCTATCGCTGCATGGAGCTGTTACTAATTAAACGTCGCCTGAATGCTGTCTACAAACGTGTCGCGCTAAGCTCGTAGCAGACTATCGAAGAATGCTGACACACAATGCAAAAACAAACCGCAGCAGTCGTTAGGTCTCATACGTTGGAGTAGAGGATTTACGTGTTTTGTCGACACTCACTGAGTAATTGGAAATTTCACAAGCATTTCGAATGCAATGCTTCCCACGTTTTCGCTCATTTCACGCTTCCGTTGGAGACGTTCTTCACCTCCTGACACAAAAAAAGGAACGCAGTCGGTAGGACTTTTCGTATTTTCTTACTTCTCAGGGAGTTGCCTACTGTGTTCCTCTTACGGCAAGCACTAGACAACCTGAACAGTTACAGGATAGAGTCATTTTTGTTATCGGCTGTACCTACATCATCACAGACTCGGAGCAATTCCATTGGCATCAGCTTCAAAACATACGCTTGCCGAAACCCGGGATCGAACCAGGGACCTTTAGATCTTCAGTCTAACGCTCTCCCAACTGAGCTATTTCGGCTCACACGTAAGTCCGCAGATTTGCGCGTCTTCGTTAACCTCTGAATCGCCGCCAATTTCACAGTCATCTTCGTCTGATAAGACATAGGGACGCTGAAAGGCGAGCAGCAGATGCAGTGAAGTACCACACACATTTCTTCTGATTCCATCATCGTAAGAAGCAAACATGTCGACTCGATTCATGTAATATTGACTTCGCTTTCTCTAGAAAACCTTTGCTATATCGATGCCACGTGCAACTCGTGTGCAGAGAACGAGACACAAGAAGGAGTGAGCCTCTCTACCATGTGAGAGGCAGTATCTAGCAGATACACACGCTAAAACATTTGACTTGCGTTAGCTCATAAATTGCTACACGTAATTGTCTGCAAGCTAAAATGGACACATCTGCACTGCCCAGAGAGGCGACACTTGCACTCACACCTGGTGGACGGCAGTGTGACGAGGCGATGAGCTGTGGCTTCTGGGTGCGACTGTAGCGCTGCAGCCAATAATACTGCACATTGCCGGCGACCCACGTGTTTAGTAGTGACGCAACTGCTAGAATGCAGCTGAACGCCCATCTTTTGAGAGCTACAAAATTTCCGCAGTCGGCAGGACTCGAACCTACGCTCCCAGAGGGAATCTGATTTCAAGTCAGACGCCTTAACCACTCGGCCACGACTGCCGGTAGCAGTAGCGTCTTCCGACACGTGAAAGTGCACCTTTAGAAGCAATCCAATGGCAGAAAGCGGCGTGGCCTCACTCTTTTCTGTAGTGTTTCCATTGCCAGCACATTAGCCGTTACGAAAGTGTATTAATTTTCGCCTAGACATGGCGTTGAACCCAACACCCTTTGGTTGAAAATCAAACGCTCTACCGACTGAGCTATCGTACAGCTGCGTGGCGTGCGAGTGATTCGCATGACGTAATTACTGGCTTATGGCTCCAATGGCGACTTCACCGACTTCCCACTGACGCACCGCTGACGCTAGTTTTCTGTCGTCTTAAGTGGTCGACATACTTGCAAGTAGCTGCGAGATCTTAAGAAAAGAAACGCTGCACCATTGCTTTTTCCGCACTCGAATGACTGAATTGCGATTCTTAAAAAAGAGAGAAATGAATGTTGGCTCTGTCCAACGCTTCCAAGCACGTCTGTGTACTCACGAACTCGGCGTCGACGCGAGAAAATGACGGGAGCGCACTCGTGGGCCTGCGACGGCTTTCTGCAGTCGCAGCGTCAGTGAGAGGAGAACCGGTAGCCACAGTAAGCAGCAGCCGTCGCGACACTCAGTATTGTTAAACGGAAATTTTCGTCTTGTTGAAGATGGCGCCATCGGTTTGCAACCGCGTTCACGTGTGTGAAAATATTTGCTCCTCTTTACGCAAAATCGCACGCAGCCGGTAGGATTCGAACCTACGCTCCCAGAGGGAATCTGATTTCGAGTCAGACGCCTTAACCACTCGGCCACGACTGCCCGTAGGTCGAGGTTTTCCGACACATGCAACTTCTACTGTTTAAAGCTATGTGGCATCAGAAAACGGCGTAGCTGCATTCTTTTCCGTAGTGTTTCCACCGCTACCAGAGGAATCGCTACCAAAGTATTAAAATTTCCGCCCGAACAGGGACTTGAACCCTGGACCCTTAGGTTAAAAGCCTAATGCTCTACCGACTGAGCTATCCGGGCTCACACGACAATAGAGAACATCCCACGATGCACAGCTGTACATTGACTCATGTCCTTCACAGCTGTGCTATCGCTGCATGGAGCTGTTACTAATTAAACGTCGCCTGAATGCTGTCTACAAACGTGTCGCGCTAAGCTCGTAGCAGACTATCGAAGAATGCTGACACACAATGCAAAAACAAACCGCAGCAGTCGTTAGGTCTCATACGTTGGAGTAGAGGATTTACGTGTTTTGTCGACACTCACTGAGTAATTGGAAATTTCACAAGCATTTCGAATGCAATGCTTCCCACGTTTTCGCTCATTTCACGCTTCCGTTGGAGACGTTCTTCACCTCCTGACACAAAAAAAGGAACGCAGTCGGTAGGACTTTTCGTATTTTCTTACTTCTCAGGGAGTTGCCTACTGTGTTCCTCTTACGGCAAGCACTAGACAACCTGAACAGTTACAGGATAGAGTCATTTTTGTTATCGGCTGTACCTACATCATCACAGACTCGGAGCAATTCCATTGGCATCAGCTTCAAAACATACGCTTGCCGAAACCCGGGATCGAACCAGGGACCTTTAGATCTTCAGTCTAACGCTCTCCCAACTGAGCTATTTCGGCTCACACGTAAGTCCGCAGATTTGCGCGTCTTCGTTAACCTCTGAATCGCCGCCAATTTCACAGTCATCTTCGTCTGATAAGACATAGGGACGCTGAAAGGCGAGCAGCAGATGCAGTGAAGTACCACACACATTTCTTCTGATTCCATCATCGTAAGAAGCAAACATGTCGACTCGATTCATGTAATATTGACTTCGCTTTCTCTAGAAAACCTTTGCTATATCGATGCCACGTGCAACTCGTGTGCAGAGAACGAGACACAAGAAGGAGTGAGCCTCTCTACCATGTGAGAGGCAGTATCTAGCAGATACACACGCTAAAACATTTGACTTGCGTTAGCTCATAAATTGCTACACGTAATTGTCTGCAAGCTAAAATGGACACATCTGCACTGCCCAGAGAGGCGACACTTGCACTCACACCTGGTGGACGGCAGTGTGACGAGGCGATGAGCTGTGGCTTCTGGGTGCGACTGTAGCGCTGCAGCCAATAATACTGCACATTGCCGGCGACCCACGTGTTTAGTAGTGACGCAACTGCTAGAATGCAGCTGAACGCCCATCTTTTGAGAGCTACAAAATTTCCGCAGTCGGCAGGACTCGAACCTACGCTCCCAGAGGGAATCTGATTTCAAGTCAGACGCCTTAACCACTCGGCCACGACTGCCGGTAGCAGTAGCGTCTTCCGACACGTGAAAGTGCACCTTTAGAAGCAATCCAATGGCAGAAAGCGGCGTGGCCTCACTCTTTTCTGTAGTGTTTCCATTGCCAGCACATTAGCCGTTACGAAAGTGTATTAATTTTCGCCTAGACATGGCGTTGAACCCAACACCCTTTGGTTGAAAATCAAACGCTCTACCGACTGAGCTATCGTACAGCTGCGTGGCGTGCGAGTGATTCGCATGACGTAATTACTGGCTTATGGCTCCAATGGCGACTTCACCGACTTCCCACTGACGCACCGCTGACGCTAGTTTTCTGTCGTCTTAAGTGGTCGACATACTTGCAAGTAGCTGCGAGATCTTAAGAAAAGAAACGCTGCACCATTGCTTTTTCCGCACTCGAATGACTGAATTGCGATTCTTAAAAAAGAGAGAAATGAATGTTGGCTCTGTCCAACGCTTCCAAGCACGTCTGTGTACTCACGAACTCGGCGTCGACGCGAGAAAATGACGGGAGCGCACTCGTGGGCCTGCGACGGCTTTCTGCAGTCCCAGCGTCAGTGAGAGGAAAACCGGTAGCCACAGTAAGCAGCAGCCGTCGCGACACTCAGTATTGTTAAACGGAAATTTTCGTCTTGTTGAAGATGGCGCCATCGGTTTGCAACCGCGTTCACGTGTGTGAAAATATTTGCTCCTCTTTACGCAAAATCGCACGCAGCCGGTAGGATTCGAACCTACGCTCCCAGAGGGAATCTGATTTCGAGTCAGACGCCTTAACCACTCGGCCACGACTGCCCGTAGGTCGAGGTTCTCCGACACATGCAACTTCTACGGTTTAAAGCTATGTGGCATCAGAAAACGGCGTAGCTGCATTCTTTTCCGTAGTGTTTCCACCGCTACCAGAGGAATCGCTACCAAAGTATTAAAATTTCCGCCCGAACAGGGACTTGAACCCTGGACCCTTAGGTTAAAAGCCTAATGCTCTACCGACTGAGCTATCCGGGCTCACACGACAATAGAGAACATCCCACGATGCACAGCTGTACATTGACTCATGTCCTTCACAGCTGTGCTATCGCTGCATGGAGCTGTTACTAATTAAACGTCGCCTGAATGCTGTCTACAAACGTGTCGCGCTAAGCTCGTAGCAGACTATCGAAGAATGCTGACACACAATGCAAAAACAAACCGCAGCAGTCGTTAGGTCTCATACGTTGGAGTAGAGGATTTACGTGTTTTGTCGACACTCACTGAGTAATTGGAAATTTCACAAGCATTTCGAATGCAATGCTTCCCACGTTTTCGCTCATTTCACGGTTCCGTTGGAGACGTTCTTCACCTCCTGACACAAAAAAAGGAACGCAGTCGGTAGGACTTTTCGTATTTTCTTACTTCTCAGGGAGTTGCCTACTGTGTTCCTCTTACGGCAAGCACTAGACAACCTGAACAGTTACAGGATAGAGTCATTTTTGTTATCGGCTGTACCTACATCATCACAGACTCGGAGCAATTCCATTGGCATCAGCTTCAAAACATACGCTTGCCGAAACCCGGGATCGAACCAGGGACCTTTAGATCTTCAGTCTAACGCTCTCCCAACTGAGCTATTTCGGCTCACACGTAAGTCCGCAGATTTGCGCGTCTTCGTTAACCTCTGAATCGCCGCCAATTTCACAGTCATCTTCGTCTGATAAGACATAGGGACGCTGAAAGGCGAGCAGCAGATGCAGTGAAGTACCACACACATTTCTTCTGATTCCATCATCGTAAGAAGCAAACATGTCGACTCGATTCATGTAATATTGACTTCGCTTTCTCTAGAAAACCTTTGCTATATCGATGCCACGTGCAACTCGTGTGCAGAGAACGAGACACAAGAAGGAGTGAGCCTCTCTACCATGTGAGAGGCAGTATCTAGCAGATACACACGCTAAAACATTTGACTTGCGTTAGCTCATAAATTGCTACACGTAATTGTCTGCAAGCTAAAATGGACACATCTGCACTGCCCAGAGAGGCGACACTTGCACTCACACCTGGTGGACGGCAGTGTGACGAGGCGATGAGCTGTGGCTTCTGGGTGCGACTGTAGCGCTGCAGCCAATAATACTGCACATTGCCGGCGACCCACGTGTTTAGTAGTGACGCAACTGCTAGAATGCAGCTGAACGCCCATCTTTTGAGAGCTACAAAATTTCCGCAGTCGGCAGGACTCGAACCTACGCTCCCAGAGGGAATCTGATTTCAAGTCAGACGCCTTAACCACTCGGCCACGACTGCCGGTAGCAGTAGCGTCTTCCGACACGTGAAAGTGCACCTTTAGAAGCAATCCAATGGCAGAAAGCGGCGTGGCCTCACTCTTTTCTGTAGTGTTTCCATTGCCAGCACATTAGCCGTTACGAAAGTGTATTAATTTTCGCCTAGACATGGCGTTGAACCCAACACCCTTTGGTTGAAAATCAAACGCTCTACCGACTGAGCTATCGTACAGCTGCGTGGCGTGCGAGTGATTCGCATGACGTAATTACTGGCTTATGGCTCCAATGGCGACTTCACCGACTTCCCACTGACGCACCGCTGACGCTAGTTTTCTGTCGTCTTAAGTGGTCGACATACTTGCAAGTAGCTGCGAGATCTTAAGAAAAGAAACGCTGCACCATTGCTTTTTCCGCACTCGAATGACTGAATTGCGATTCTTAAAAAAGAGAGAAATGAATGTTGGCTCTGTCCAACGCTTCCAAGCACGTCTGTGTACTCACGAACTCGGCGTCGACGCGAGAAAATGACGGGAGCGCACTCGTGGGCCTGCGACGGCTTTCTGCAGTCCCAGCGTCAGTGAGAGGAAAACCGGTAGCCACAGTAAGCAGCAGCCGTCGCGACACTCAGTATTGTTAAACGGAAATTTTCGTCTTGTTGAAGATGGCGCCATCGGTTTGCAACCGCGTTCACGTGTGTGAAAATATTTGCTCCTCTTTACGCAAAATCGCACGTAGCCGGTAGGATTCGAACCTACGCTCCCAGAGGGAATCTGATTTCGAGTCAGACGCCTTAACCACTCGGCCACGACTGCCCGTAGGTCGAGGTTCTCCGACACATGCAACTTCTACGGTTTAAAGCTATGTGGCATCAGAAAACGGCGTAGCTGCATTCTTTTCCGTAGTGTTTCCACCGCTACCAGAGGAATCGCTACCAAAGTATTAAAATTTCCGCCCGAACAGGGACTTGAACCCTGGACCCTTAGGTTAAAAGCCTAATGCTCTACCGACTGAGCTATCCGGGCTCACACGACAATAGAGAACATCCCACGATGCACAGCTGTACATTGACTCATGTCCTTCACAGCTGTGCTATCGCTGCATGGAGCTGTTACTAATTAAACGTCGCCTGAATGCTGTCTACAAACGTGTCGCGCTAAGCTCGTAGCAGACTATCGAAGAATGCTGACACACAATGCAAAAACAAACCGCAGCAGTCGTTAGGTCTCATACGTTGGAGTAGAGGATTTACGTGTTTTGTCGACACTCACTGAGTAATTGGAAATTTCACAAGCATTTCGAATGCAATGCTTCCCACGTTTTCGCTCATTTCACGCTTCCGTTGGAGACGTTCTTCACCTCCTGACACAAAAAAAGGAACGCAGTCGGTAGGACTTTTCGTATTTTCTTACTTCTCAGGGAGTTGCCTACTGTGTTCCTCTTACGGCAAGCACTAGACAACCTGAACAGTTACAGGATAGAGTCATTTTTGTTATCGGCTGTACCTACATCATCACAGACTCGGAGCAATTCCATTGGCATCAGCTTCAAAACATACGCTTGCCGAAACCCGGGATCGAACCAGGGACCTTTAGATCTTCAGTCTAACGCTCTCCCAACTGAGCTATTTCGGCTCACACGTAAGTCCGCAGATTTGCGCGTCTTCGTTAACCTCTGAATCGCCGCCAATTTCACAGTCATCTTCGTCTGATAAGACATAGGGACGCTGAAAGGCGAGCAGCAGATGCAGTGAAGTACCACACACATTTCTTCTGATTCCATCATCGTAAGAAGCAAACATGTCGACTCGATTCATGTAATATTGACTTCGCTTTCTCTAGAAAACCTTTGCTATATCGATGCCACGTGCAACTCGTGTGCAGAGAACGAGACACAAGAAGGAGTGAGCCTCTCTACCATGTGAGAGGCAGTATCTAGCAGATACACACGCTAAAACATTTGACTTGCGTTAGCTCATAAATTGCTACACGTAATTGTCTGCAAGCTAAAATGGACACATCTGCACTGCCCAGAGAGGCGACACTTGCACTCACACCTGGTGGACGGCAGTGTGACGAGGCGATGAGCTGTGGCTTCTGGGTGCGACTGTAGCGCTGCAGCCAATAATACTGCACATTGCCGGCGACCCACGTGTTTAGTAGTGACGCAACTGCTAGAATGCAGCTGAACGCCCATCTTTTGAGAGCTACAAAATTTCCGCAGTCGGCAGGACTCGAACCTACGCTCCCAGAGGGAATCTGATTTCAAGTCAGACGCCTTAACCACTCGGCCACGACTGCCGGTAGCAGTAGCGTCTTCCGACACGTGAAAGTGCACCTTTAGAAGCAATCCAATGGCAGAAAGCGGCGTGGCCTCACTCTTTTCTGTAGTGTTTCCATTGCCAGCACATTAGCCGTTACGAAAGTGTATTAATTTTCGCCTAGACATGGCGTTGAACCCAACACCCTTTGGTTGAAAATCAAACGCTCTACCGACTGAGCTATCGTACAGCTGCGTGGCGTGCGAGTGATTCGCATGACGTAATTACTGGCTTATGGCTCCAATGGCGACTTCACCGACTTCCCACTGACGCACCGCTGACGCTAGTTTTCTGTCGTCTTAAGTGGTCGACATACTTGCAAGTAGCTGCGAGATCTTAAGAAAAGAAACGCTGCACCATTGCTTTTTCCGCACTCGAATGACTGAATTGCGATTCTTAAAAAAGAGAGAAATGAATGTTGGCTCTGTCCAACGCTTCCAAGCACGTCTGTGTACTCACGAACTCGGCGTCGACGCGAGAAAATGACGGGAGCGCACTCGTGGGCCTGCGACGGCTTTCTGCAGTCCCAGCGTCAGTGAGAGGAAAACCGGTAGCCACAGTAAGCAGCAGCCGTCGCGACACTCAGTATTGTTAAACGGAAATTTTCGTCTTGTTGAAGATGGCGCCATCGGTTTGCAACCGCGTTCACGTGTGTGAAAATATTTGCTCCTCTTTACGCAAAATCGCACGCAGCCGGTAGGATTCGAACCTACGCTCCCAGAGGGAATCTGATTTCGAGTCAGACGCCTTAACCACTCGGCCACGACTGCCCGTAGGTCGAGGTTCTCCGACACATGCAACTTCTACGGTTTAAAGCTATGTGGCATCAGAAAACGGCGTAGCTGCATTCTTTTCCGTAGTGTTTCCACCGCTACCAGAGGAATCGCTACCAAAGTATTAAAATTTCCGCCCGAACAGGGACTTGAACCCTGGACCCTTAGGTTAAAAGCCTAATGCTCTACCGACTGAGCTATCCGGGCTCACACGACAGCAGAGAACATCCCACGATGCACAGCTGTACATTGACTCATGTCCTTCACAGCTGTGCTATCGCTGCATGGAGCTGTTACTAATTAAACGTCGCCTGAATGCTGTCTACAAACGTGTCGCGCTAAGCTCGTAGCAGACTATCGAAGAATGCTGACACACAATGCAAAAACAAACCGCAGCAGTCGTTAGGTCTCATACGTTGGAGTAGAGGATTTACGTGTTTTGTCGACACTCACTGAGTAATTGGAAATTTCACAAGCATTTCGAATGCAATGCTTCCCACGTTTTCGCTCATTTCACGCTTCCGTTGGAGACGTTCTTCACCTCCTGACACAAAAAAAGGAACGCAGTCGGTAGGACTTTTCGTATTTTCTTACTTCTCAGGGAGTTGCCTACTGTGTTCCTCTTACGGCAAGCACTAGACAACCTGAACAGTTACAGGATAGAGCCATTTTTGTTATCGGCTGTACCTACATCATCACAGACTCGGAGCAATTCCATTGGCATCAGCTTCAAAACATACGCTTGCCGAAACCCGGGATCGAACCAGGGACCTTTAGATCTTCAGTCTAACGCTCTCCCAACTGAGCTATTTCGGCTCACACGTAAGTCCGCAGATTTGCGCGTCTTCGTTAACCTCTGAATCGCCGCCAATTTCACAGTCATCTTCGTCTGATAAGACATAGGGACGCTGAAAGGCGAGCAGCAGATGCAGTGAAGTACCACACACATTTCTTCTGATTCCATCATCGTAAGAAGCAAACATGTCGACTCGATTCATGTAATATTGACTTCGCTTTCTCTAGAAAACCTTTGCTATATCGATGCCACGTGCAACTCGTGTGCAGAGAACGAGACACAAGAAGGAGTGAGCCTCTCTACCATGTGAGAGGCAGTATCTAGCAGATACACACGCTAAAACATTTGACTTGCGTTAGCTCATAAATTGCTACACGTAATTGTCTGCAAGCTAAAATGGACACATCTGCACTGCCCAGAGAGGCGACACTTGCACTCACACCTGGTGGACGGCAGTGTGACGAGGCGATGAGCTGTGGCTTCTGGGTGCGACTGTAGCGCTGCAGCCAATAATACTGCACATTGCCGGCGACCCACGTGTTTAGTAGTGACGCAACTGCTAGAATGCAGCTGAACGCCCATCTTTTGAGAGCTACAAAATTTCCGCAGTCGGCAGGACTCGAACCTACGCTCCCAGAGGGAATCTGATTTCAAGTCAGACGCCTTAACCACTCGGCCACGACTGCCGGTAGCAGTAGCGTCTTCCGACACGTGAAAGTGCACCTTTAGAAGCAATCCAATGGCAGAAAGCGGCGTGGCCTCACTCTTTTCTGTAGTGTTTCCATTGCCAGCACATTAGCCGTTACGAAAGTGTATTAATTTTCGCCTAGACATGGCGTTGAACCCAACACCCTTTGGTTGAAAATCAAACGCTCTACCGACTGAGCTATCGTACAGCTGCGTGGCGTGCGAGTGATTCGCATGACGTAATTACTGGCTTATGGCTCCAATGGCGACTCCACCGACTTCCCACTGACGCACCGCTGACGCTAGTTTTCTGTCGTCTTAAGTGGTCGACATACTTGCAAGTAGCTGCGAGATCTTAAGAAAAGAAACGCTGCACCATTGCTTTTTCCGCACTCGAATGACTGAATTGCGATTCTTAAAAAAGAGAGAAATGAATGTTGGCTCTGTCCAACGCTTCCAAGCACGTCTGTGTACTCACGAACTCGGCGTCGACGCGAGAAAATGACGGGAGCGCACTCGTGGGCCTGCGACGGCTTTCTGCAGTCCCAGCGTCAGTGAGAGGAAAACCGGTAGCCACAGTAAGCAGCAGCCGTCGCGACACTCAGTATTGTTAAACGGAAATTTTCGTCTTGTTGAAGATGGCGCCATCGGTTTGCAACCGCGTTCACGTGTGTGAAAATATTTGCTCCTCTTTACGCAAAATCGCACGCAGCCGGTAGGATTCGAACCTACGCTCCCAGAGGGAATCTGATTTCGAGTCAGACGCCTTAACCACTCGGCCACGACTGCCCGTAGGTCGAGGTTCTCCGACACATGCAACTTCTACGGTTTAAAGCTATGTGGCATCAGAAAACGGCGTAGCTGCATTCTTTTCCGTAGTGTTTCCACCGCTACCAGAGGAATCGCTACCAAAGTATTAAAATTTCCGCCCGAACAGGGACTTGAACCCTGGACCCTTAGGTTAAAAGCCTAATGCTCTACCGACTGAGCTATCTGGGCTCACACGACAATAGAGAACATCCCACGATGCACAGCTGTACATTGACTCATGTCCTTCACAGCTGTGCTATCGCTGCATGGAGCTGTTACTAATTAAACGTCGCCTGAATGCTGTCTACAAACGTGTCGCGCTAAGCTCGTAGCAGACTATCGAAGAATGCTGACACACAATGCAAAAACAAACCGCAGCAGTCGTTAGGTCTCATACGTTGGAGTAGAGGATTTACGTGTTTTGTCGACACTCACTGAGTAATTGGAAATTTCACAAGCATTTCGAATGCAATGCTTCCCACGTTTTCGCTCATTTCACGCTTCCGTTGGAGACGTTCTTCACCTCCTGACACAAAAAAAGGAACGCAGTCGGTAGGACTTTTCGTATTTTCTTACTTCTCAGGGAGTTGCCTACTGTGTTCCTCTTACGGCAAGCACTAGACAACCTGAACAGTTACAGGATAGAGTCATTTTTGTTATCGGCTGTACCTACATCATCACAGACTCGGAGCAATTCCATTGGCATCAGCTTCAAAACATACGCTTGCCGAAACCCGGGATCGAACCAGGGACCTTTAGATCTTCAGTCTAACGCTCTCCCAACTGAGCTATTTCGGCTCACACGTAAGTCCGCAGATTTGCGCGTCTTCGTTAACCTCTGAATCGCCGCCAATTTCACAGTCATCTTCGTCTGATAAGACATAGGGACGCTGAAAGGCGAGCAGCAGATGCAGTGAAGTACCACACACATTTCTTCTGATTCCATCATCGTAAGAAGCAAACATGTCGACTCGATTCATGTAATATTGACTTCGCTTTCTCTAGAAAACCTTTGCTATATCGATGCCACGTGCAACTCGTGTGCAGAGAACGAGACACAAGAAGGAGTGAGCCTCTCTACCATGTGAGAGGCAGTATCTAGCAGATACACACGCTAAAACATTTGACTTGCGTTAGCTCATAAATTGCTACACGTAATTGTCTGCAAGCTAAAATGGACACATCTGCACTGCTCAGAGAGGCGACACTTGCACTCACACCTGGTGGACGGCAGTGTGACGAGGCGATGAGCTGTGGCTTCTGGGTGCGACTGTAGCGCTGCAGCCAATAATACTGCACATTGCCGGCGACCCACGTGTTTAGTAGTGACGCAACTGCTAGAATGCAGCTGAACGCCCATCTTTTGAGAGCTACAAAATTTCCGCAGTCGGCAGGACTCGAACCTACGCTCCCAGAGGGAATCTGATTTCAAGTCAGACGCCTTAACCACTCGGCCACGACTGCCGGTAGCAGTAGCGTCTTCCGACACGTGAAAGTGCACCTTTAGAAGCAATCCAATGGCAGAAAGCGGCGTGGCCTCACTCTTTTCTGTAGTGTTTCCATTGCCAGCACATTAGCCGTTACGAAAGTGTATTAATTTTCGCCTAGACGTGGCGTTGAACCCAACACCCTTTGGTTGAAAATCAAACGCTCTACCGACTGAGCTATCGTACAGCTGCGTGGCGTGCGAGTGATTCGCATGACGTAATTACTGGCTTATGGCTCCAATGGCGACTTCACCGACTTCCCACTGACGCACCGCTGACGCTAGTTTTCTGTCGTCTTAAGTGGTCGACATACTTGCAAGTAGCTGCGAGATCTTAAGAAAAGAAACGCTGCACCATTGCTTTTTCCGCACTCGAATGACTGAATTGCGATTCTTAAAAAAGAGAGAAATGAATGTTGGCTCTGTCCAACGCTTCCAAGCACGTCTGTGTACTCACGAACTCGGCGTCGACGCGAGAAAATGACGGGAGCGCACTCGTGGGCCTGCGACGGCTTTCTGCAGTCCCAGCGTCAGTGAGAGGAAAACCGGTAGCCACAGTAAGCAGCAGCCGTCGCGACACTCAGTATTGTTAAACGGAAATTTTCGTCTTGTTGAAGATGGCGCCATCGGTTTGCAACCGCGTTCACGTGTGTGAAAATATTTGCTCCTCTTTACGCAAAATCGCACGCAGCCGGTAGGATTCGAACCTACGCTCCCAGAGGGAATCTGATTTCGAGTCAGACGCCTTAACCACTCGGCCACGACTGCCCGTAGGTCGAGGTTCTCCGACACATGCAACTTCTACGGTTTAAAGCTATGTGGCATCAGAAAACGGCGTAGCTGCATTCTTTTCCGTAGTGTTTCCACCGCTACCAGAGGAATCGCTACCAAAGTATTAAAATTTCCGCCCGAACAGGGACTTGAACCCTGGACCCTTAGGTTAAAAGCCTAATGCTCTACCGACTGAGCTATCCGGGCTCACACGACAGCAGAGAACATCCCACGATGCACAGCTGTACATTGACTCATGTCCTTCACAGCTGTGCTATCGCTGCATGGAGCTGTTACTAATTAAACGTCGCCTGAATGCTGTCTACAAACGTGTCGCGCTAAGCTCGTAGCAGACTATCGAAGAATGCTGACACACAATGCAAAAACAAACCGCAGCAGTCGTTAGGTCTCATACGTTGGAGTAGAGGATTTACGTGTTTTGTCGACACTCACTGAGTAATTGGAAATTTCACAAGCATTTCGAATGCAATGCTTCCCACGTTTTCGCTCATTTCACGCTTCCGTTGGAGACGTTCTTCACCTCCTGACACAAAAAAAGGAACGCAGTCGGTAGGACTTTTCGTATTTTCTTACTTCTCAGGGAGTTGCCTACTGTGTTCCTCTTACGGCAAGCACTAGACAACCTGAACAGTTACAGGATAGAGTCATTTTTGTTATCGGCTGTACCTACATCATCACAGACTCGGAGCAATTCCATTGGCATCAGCTTCAAAACATACGCTTGCCGAAACCCGGGATCGAACCAGGGACCTTTAGATCTTCAGTCTAACGCTCTCCCAACTGAGCTATTTCGGCTCACACGTAAGTCCGCAGATTTGCGCGTCTTCGTTAACCTCTGAATCGCCGCCAATTTCACAGTCATCTTCGTCTGATAAGACATAGGGACGCTGAAAGGCGAGCAGCAGATGCAGTGAAGTACCACACACATTTCTTCTGATTCCATCATCGTAAGAAGCAAACATGTCGACTCGATTCATGTAATATTGACTTCGCTTTCTCTAGAAAACCTTTGCTATATCGATGCCACGTGCAACTCGTGTGCAGAGAACGAGACACAAGAAGGAGTGAGCCTCTCTACCATGTGAGAGGCAGTATCTAGCAGATACACACGCTAAAACATTTGACTTGCGTTAGCTCATAAATTGCTACACGTAATTGTCTGCAAGCTAAAATGGACACATCTGCACTGCCCAGAGAGGCGACACTTGCACTCACACCTGGTGGACGGCAGTGTGACGAGGCGATGAGCTGTGGCTTCTGGGTGCGACTGTAGCGCTGCAGCCAATAATACTGCACATTGCCGGCGACCCACGTGTTTAGTAGTGACGCAACTGCTAGAATGCAGTTGAACGCCCATCTTTTGAGAGCTACAAAATTTCCGCAGTCGGCAGGACTCGAACCTACGCTCCCAGAGGGAATCTGATTTCAAGTCAGACGCCTTAACCACTCGGCCACGACTGCCGGTAGCAGTAGCGTCTTCCGACACGTGAAAGTGCACCTTTAGAAGCAATCCAATGGCAGAAAGCGGCGTGGCCTCACTCTTTTCTGTAGTGTTTCCATTGCCAGCACATTAGCCGTTACGAAAGTGTATTAATTTTCGCCTAGACATGGCGTTGAACCCAACACCCTTTGGTTGAAAATCAAACGCTCTACCGACTGAGCTATCGTACAGCTGCGTGGCGTGCGAGTGATTCGCATGACGTAATTACTGGCTTATGGCTCCGATGGCGACTTCACCGACTTCCCACTGACGCACCGCTGACGCTAGTTTTCTGTCGTCTTAAGTGGTCGACATACTTGCAAGTAGCTGCGAGATCTTAAGAAAAGAAACGCTGCACCATTGCTTTTTCCGCACTCGAATGACTGAATTGCGATTCTTAAAAAAGAGAGAAATGAATGTTGGCTCTGTCCAACGCTTCCAAGCACGTCTGTGTACTCACGAACTCGGCGTCGACGCGAGAAAATGACGGGAGCGCACTCGTGGGCCTGCGACGGCTTTCTGCAGTCGCAGCGTCAGTGAGAGGAGAACCGGTAGCCACAGTAAGCAGCAGCCGTCGCGACACTCAGTATTGTTAAACGGAAATTTTCGTCTTGTTGAAGATGGCGCCATCGGTTTGCAACCGCGTTCACGTGTGTGAAAATATTTGCTCCTCTTTACGCAAAATCGCACGCAGCCGGTAGGATTCGAACCTACGCTCCCAGAGGGAATCTGATTTCGAGTCAGACGCCTTAACCACTCGGCCACGACTGCCCGTAGGTCGAGGTTCTCCGACACATGCAACTTCTACGGTTTAAAGCTATGTGGCATCAGAAAACGGCGTAGCTGCATTCTTTTCCGTAGTGTTTCCACCGCTACCAGAGGAATCGCTACCAAAGTATTAAAATTTCCGCCCGAACAGGGACTTGAACCCTGGACCCTTAGGTTAAAAGCCTAATGCTCTACCGACTGAGCTATCCGGGCTCACACGACAATAGAGAACATCCCACGATGCACAGCTGTACATTGACTCATGTCCTTCACAGCTGTGCTATCGCTGCATGGAGCTGTTACTAATTAAACGTCGCCTGAATGCTGTCTACAAACGTGTCGCGCTAAGCTCGTAGCAGACTATCGAAGAATGCTGACACACAATGCAAAAACAAACCGCAGCAGTCGTTAGGTCTCATACGTTGGAGTAGAGGATTTACGTGTTTTGTCGACACTCACTGAGTAATTGGAAATTTCACAAGCATTTCGAATGCAATGCTTCCCACGTTTTCGCTCATTTCACGGTTCCGTTGGAGACGTTCTTCACCTCCTGACACAAAAAAAGGAACGCAGTCGGTAGGACTTTTCGTATTTTCTTACTTCTCAGGGAGTTGCCTACTGTGTTCCTCTTACGGCAAGCACTAGACAAACTGAACAGTTACAGGATAGAGTCATTTTTGTTATCGGCTGTACCTACATCATCACAGACTCGGAGCAATTCCATTGGCATCAGCTTCAAAACATACGCTTGCCGAAACCCGGGATCGAACCAGGGACCTTTAGATCTTCAGTCTAACGCTCTCCCAACTGAGCTATTTCGGCTCACACGTAAGTCCTCAGATTTGCGCGTCTTCGTTAACCTCTGAATCGCCGCCAATTTCACAGTCATCTTCGTCTGATAAGACATAGGGACGCTGAAAGGCGAGCAGCAGATGCAGTGAAGTACCACACACATTTCTTCTGATTCCATCATCGTAAGAAGCAAACATGTCGACTCGATTCATGTAATATTGACTTCGCTTTCTCTAGAAAACCTTTGCTATATCGATGCCACGTGCAACTCGTGTGCAGAGAACGAGACACAAGAAGGAGTGAGCCTCTCTACCATGTGAGAGGCAGTATCTAGCAGATACACACGCTAAAACATTTGACTTGCGTTAGCTCATAAATTGCTACACGTAATTGTCTGCAAGCTAAAATGGACACATCTGCACTGCCCAGAGAGGCGACACTTGCACTCACACCTGGTGGACGGCAGTGTGACGAGGCGATGAGCTGTGGCTTCTGGGTGCGACTGTAGCGCTGCAGCCAATAATACTGCACATTGCCGGCGACCCACGTGTTTAGTAGTGACGCAACTGCTAGAATGCAGCTGAACGCCCATCTTTTGAGAGCTACAAAATTTCCGCAGTCGGCAGGACTCGAACCTACGCTCCCAGAGGGAATCTGATTTCAAGTCAGACGCCTTAACCACTCGGCCACGACTGCCGGTAGCAGTAGCGTCTTCCGACACGTGAAAGTGCACCTTTAGAAGCAATCCAATGGCAGAAAGCGGCGTGGCCTCACTCTTTTCTGTAGTGTTTCCATTGCCAGCACATTAGCCGTTACGAAAGTGTATTAATTTTCGCCTAGACATGGCGTTGAACCCAACACCCTTTGGTTGAAAATCAAACGCTCTACCGACTGAGCTATCGTACAGCTGCGTGGCGTGCGAGTGATTCGCATGACGTAATTACTGGCTTATGGCTCCGATGGCGACTTCACCGACTTCCCACTGACGCACCGCTGACGCTAGTTTTCTGTCGTCTTAAGTGGTCGACATACTTGCAAGTAGCTGCGAGATCTTAAGAAAAGAAACGCTGCACCATTGCTTTTTCCGCACTCGAATGACTGAATTGCGATTCTTAAAAAAGAGAGAAATGAATGTTGGCTCTGTCCAACGCTTCCAAGCACGTCTGTGTACTCACGAACTCGGCGTCGACGCGAGAAAATGACGGGAGCGCACTCGTGGGCCTGCGACGGCTTTCTGCAGTCGCAGCGTCAGTGAGAGGAGAACCGGTAGCCACAGTAAGCAGCAGCCGTCGCGACACTCAGTATTGTTAAACGGAAATTTTCGTCTTGTTGAAGATGGCGCCATCGGTTTGCAACCGCGTTCACGTGTGTGAAAATATTTGCTCCTCTTTACGCAAAATCGCACGCAGCCGGTAGGATTCGAACCTACGCTCCCAGAGGGAATCTGATTTCGAGTCAGACGCCTTAACCACTCGGCCACGACTGCCCGTAGGTCGAGGTTCTCCGACACATGCAACTTCTACGGTTTAAAGCTATGTGGCATCAGAAAACGGCGTAGCTGCATTCTTTTCCGTAGTGTTTCCACCGCTACCAGAGGAATCGCTACCAAAGTATTAAAATTTCCGCCCGAACAGGGACTTGAACCCTGGACCCTTAGGTTAAAAGCCTAATGCTCTACCGACTGAGCTATCCGGGCTCACACGACAATAGAGAACATCCCACGATGCACAGCTGTACATTGACTCATGTCCTTCACAGCTGTGCTATCGCTGCATGGAGCTGTTACTAATTAAACGTCGCCTGAATGCTGTCTACAAACGTGTCGCGCTAAGCTCGTAGCAGACTATCGAAGAATGCTGACACACAATGCAAAAACAAACCGCAGCAGTCGTTAGGTCTCATACGTTGGAGTAGAGGATTTACGTGTTTTGTCGACACTCACTGAGTAATTGGAAATTTCACAAGCATTTCGAATGCAATGCTTCCCACGTTTTCGCTCATTTCACGCTTCCGTTGGAGACGTTCTTCACCTCCTGACACAAAAAAAGGAACGCAGTCGGTAGGACTTTTCGTATTTTCTTACTTCTCAGGGAGTTGCCTACTGTGTTCCTCTTACGGCAAGCACTAGACAACCTGAACAGTTACAGGATAGAGTCATTTTTGTTATCGGCTGTACCTACATCATCACAGACTCGGAGCAATTCCATTGGCATCAGCTTCAAAACATACGCTTGCCGAAACCCGGGATCGAACCAGGGACTTTTAGATCTTCAGTCTAACGCTCTCCCAACTGAGCTATTTCGGCTCACACGTAAGTCCGCAGATTTGCGCGTCTTCGTTAACCTCTGAATCGCCGCCAATTTCACAGTCATCTTCGTCTGATAAGACATAGGGACGCTGAAAGGCGAGCAGCAGATGCAGTGAAGTACCACACACATTTCTTCTGATTCCATCATCGTAAGAAGCAAACATGTCGACTCGATTCATGTAATATTGACTTCGCTTTCTCTAGAAAACCTTTGCTATATCGATGCCACGTGCAACTCGTGTGCAGAGAACGAGACACAAGAAGGAGTGAGCCTCTCTACCATGTGAGAGGCAGTATCTAGCAGATACACACGCTAAAACATTTGACTTGCGTTAGCTCATAAATTGCTACACGTAATTGTCTGCAAGCTAAAATGGACACATCTGCACTGCCCAGAGAGGCGACACTTGCACTCACACCTGGTGGACGGCAGTGTGACGAGGCGATGAGCTGTGGCTTCTGGGTGCGACTGTAGCGCTGCAGCCAATAATACTGCACATTGCCGGCGACCCACGTGTTTAGTAGTGACGCAACTGCTAGAATGCAGCTGAACGCCCATCTTTTGAGAGCTACAAAATTTCCGCAGTCGGCAGGACTCGAACCTACGCTCCCAGAGGGAATCTGATTTCAAGTCAGACGCCTTAACCACTCGGCCACGACTGCCGGTAGCAGTAGCGTCTTCCGACACGTGAAAGTGCACCTTTAGAAGCAATCCAATGGCAGAAAGCGGCGTGGCCTCACTCTTTTCTGTAGTGTTTCCATTGCCAGCACATTAGCCGTTACGAAAGTGTATTAATTTTCGCCTAGACATGGCGTTGAACCCAACACCCTTTGGTTGAAAATCAAACGCTCTACCGACTGAGCTATCGTACAGCTGCGTGGCGTGCGAGTGATTCGCATGACGTAATTACTGGCTTATGGCTCCAATGGCGACTTCACCGACTTCCCACTGACGCACCGCTGACGCTAGTTTTCTGTCGTCTTAAGTGGTCGACATACTTGCAAGTAGCTGCGAGATCTTAAGAAAAGAAACGCTGCACCATTGCTTTTTCCGCACTCGAATGACTGAATTGCGATTCTTAAAAAAGAGAGAAATGAATGTTGGCTCTGTCCAACGCTTCCAAGCACGTCTGTGTACTCACGAACTCGGCGTCGACGCGAGAAAATGACGGGAGCGCACTCGTGGGCCTGCGACGGCTTTCTGCAGTCCCAGCGTCAGTGAGAGGAAAACCGGTAGCCACAGTAAGCAGCAGCCGTCGCGACACTCAGTATTGTTAAACGGAAATTTTCGTCTTGTTGAAGATGGCGCCATCGGTTTGCAACCGCGTTCACGTGTGTGAAAATATTTGCTCCTCTTTACGCAAAATCGCACGCAGCCGGTAGGATTCGAACCTACGCTCCCAGAGGGAATCTGATTTCGAGTCAGACGCCTTAACCACTCGGCCACGACTGCCCGTAGGTCGAGGTTCTCCGACACATGCAACTTCTACGGTTTAAAGCTATGTGGCATCAGAAAACGGCGTAGCTGCATTCTTTTCCGTAGTGTTTCCACCGCTACCAGAGGAATCGCTACCAAAGTATTAAAATTTCCGCCCGAACAGGGACTTGAACCCTGGACCCTTAGGTTAAAAGCCTAATGCTCTACCGACTGAGCTATCCGGGCTCACACGACAATAGAGAACATCCCACGATGCACAGCTGTACATTGACTCATGTCCTTCACAGCTGTGCTATCGCTGCATGGAGCTGTTACTAATTAAACGTCGCCTGAATGCTGTCTACAAACGTGTCGCGCTAAGCTCGTAGCAGACTATCGAAGAATGCTGACACACAATGCAAAAACAAACCGCAGCAGTCGTTAGGTCTCATACGTTGGAGTAGAGGATTTACGTGTTTTGTCGACACTCACTGAGTAATTGGAAATTTCACAAGCATTTCGAATGCAATGCTTCCCACGTTTTCGCTCATTTCACGGTTCCGTTGGAGACGTTCTTCACCTCCTGACACAAAAAAAGGAACGCAGTCGGTAGGACTTTTCGTATTTTCTTACTTCTCAGGCAGTTGCCTACTGTGTTCCTCTTACGGCAAGCACTAGACAACCTGAACAGTTACAGGATAGAGTCATTTTTGTTATCGGCTGTACCTACATCATCACAGACTCGGAGCAATTCCATTGGCATCAGCTTCAAAACATACGCTTGCCGAAACCCGGGATCGAACCAGGGACCTTTAGATCTTCAGTCTAACGCTCTCCCAACTGAGCTATTTCGGCTCACACGTAAGTCCGCAGATTTGCGCGTCTTCGTTAACCTCTGAATCGCCGCCAATTTCACAGTCATCTTCGTCTGATAAGACATAGGGACGCTGAAAGGCGAGCAGCAGATGCAGTGAAGTACCACACACATTTCTTCTGATTCCATCATCGTAAGAAGCAAACATGTCGACTCGATTCATGTAATATTGACTTCGCTTTCTCTAGAAAACCTTTGCTATATCGATGCCACGTGCAACTCGTGTGCAGAGAACGAGACACAAGAAGGAGTGAGCCTCTCTACCATGTGAGAGGCAGTATCTAGCAGATACACACGCTAAAACATTTGACTTGCGTTAGCTCATAAATTGCTACACGTAATTGTCTGCAAGCTAAAATGGACACATCTGCACTGCCCAGAGAGGCGACACTTGCACTCACACCTGGTGGACGGCAGTGTGACGAGGCGATGAGCTGTGGCTTCTGGGTGCGACTGTAGCGCTGCAGCCAATAATACTGCACATTGCCGGCGACCCACGTGTTTAGTAGTGACGCAACTGCTAGAATGCAGCTGAACGCCCATCTTTTGAGAGCTACAAAATTTCCGCAGTCGGCAGGACTCGAACCTACGCTCCCAGAGGGAATCTGATTTCAAGTCAGACGCCTTAACCACTCGGCCACGACTGCCGGTAGCAGTAGCGTCTTCCGACACGTGAAAGTGCACCTTTAGAAGCAATCCAATGGCAGAAAGCGGCGTGGCCTCACTCTTTTCTGTAGTGTTTCCATTGCCAGCACATTAGCCGTTACGAAAGTGTATTAATTTTCGCCTAGACATGGCGTTGAACCCAACACCCTTTGGTTGAAAATCAAACGCTCTACCGACTGAGCTATCGTACAGCTGCGTGGCGTGCGAGTGATTCGCATGACGTAATTACTGGCTTATGGCTCCAATGGCGACTTCACCGACTTCCCACTGACGCACCGCTGACGCTAGTTTTCTGTCGTCTTAAGTGGTCGACATACTTGCAAGTAGCTGCGAGATCTTAAGAAAAGAAACGCTGCACCATTGCTTTTTCCGCACTCGAATGACTGAATTGCGATTCTTAAAAAAGAGAGAAATGAATGTTGGCTCTGTCCAACGCTTCCAAGCACGTCTGTGTACTCACGAACTCGGCGTCGACGCGAGAAAATGACGGGAGCGCACTCGTGGGCCTGCGACGGCTTTCTGCAGTCCCAGCGTCAGTGAGAGGAAAACCGGTAGCCACAGTAAGCAGCAGCCGTCGCGACACTCAGTATTGTTAAACGGAAATTTTCGTCTTGTTGAAGATGGCGCCATCGGTTTGCAACCGCGTTCACGTGTGTGAAAATATTTGCTCCTCTTTACGCAAAATCGCACGCAGCCGGTAGGATTCGAACCTACGCTCCCAGAGGGAATCTGATTTCGAGTCAGACGCCTTAACCACTCGGCCACGACTGCCCGTAGGTCGAGGTTCTCCGACACATGCAACTTCTACGGTTTAAAGCTATGTGGCATCAGAAAACGGCGTAGCTGCATTCTTTTCCGTAGTGTTTCCACCGCTACCAGAGGAATCGCTACCAAAGTATTAAAATTTCCGCCCGAACAGGGACTTGAACCCTGGACCCTTAGGTTAAAAGCCTAATGCTCTACCGACTGAGCTATCCGGGCTCACACGACAATAGAGAACATCCCACGATGCACAGCTGTACATTGACTCATGTCCTTCACAGCTGTGCTATCGCTGCATGGAGCTGTTACTAATTAAACGTCGCCTGAATGCTGTCTACAAACGTGTCGCGCTAAGCTCGTAGCAGACTATCGAAGAATGCTGACACACAATGCAAAAACAAACCGCAGCAGTCGTTAGGTCTCATACGTTGGAGTAGAGGATTTACGTGTTTTGTCGACACTCACTGAGTAATTGGAAATTTCACAAGCATTTCGAATGCAATGCTTCCCACGTTTTCGCTCATTTCACGGTTCCGTTGGAGACGTTCTTCACCTCCTGACACAAAAAAAGGAACGCAGTCGGTAGGACTTTTCGTATTTTCTTACTTCTCAGGCAGTTGCCTACTGTGTTCCTCTTACGGCAAGCACTAGACAACCTGAACAGTTACAGGATAGAGTCATTTTTGTTATCGGCTGTACCTACATCATCACAGACTCGGAGCAATTCCATTGGCATCAGCTTCAAAACATACGCTTGCCGAAACCCGGGATCGAACCAGGGACCTTTAGATCTTCAGTCTAACGCTCTCCCAACTGAGCTATTTCGGCTCACACGTAAGTCCGCAGATTTGCGCGTCTTCGTTAACCTCTGAATCGCCGCCAATTTCACAGTCATCTTCGTCTGATAAGACATAGGGACGCTGAAAGGCGAGCAGCAGATGCAGTGAAGTACCACACACATTTCTTCTGATTCCATCATCGTAAGAAGCAAACATGTCGACTCGATTCATGTAATATTGACTTCGCTTTCTCTAGAAAACCTTTGCTATATCGATGCCACGTGCAACTCGTGTGCAGAGAACGAGACACAAGAAGGAGTGAGCCTCTCTACCATGTGAGAGGCAGTATCTAGCAGATACACACGCTAAAACATTTGACTTGCGTTAGCTCATAAATTGCTACACGTAATTGTCTGCAAGCTAAAATGGACACATCTGCACTGCCCAGAGAGGCGACACTTGCACTCACACCTGGTGGACGGCAGTGTGACGAGGCGATGAGCTGTGGCTTCTGGGTGCGACTGTAGCGCTGCAGCCAATAATACTGCACATTGCCGGCGACCCACGTGTTTAGTAGTGACGCAACTGCTAGAATGCAGCTGAACGCCCATCTTTTGAGAGCTACAAAATTTCCGCAGTCGGCAGGACTCGAACCTACGCTCCCAGAGGGAATCTGATTTCAAGTCAGACGCCTTAACCACTCGGCCACGACTGCCGGTAGCAGTAGCGTCTTCCGACACGTGAAAGTGCACCTTTAGAAGCAATCCAATGGCAGAAAGCGGCGTGGCCTCACTCTTTTCTGTAGTGTTTCCATTGCCAGCACATTAGCCGTTACGAAAGTGTATTAATTTTCGCCTAGACATGGCGTTGAACCCAACACCCTTTGGTTGAAAATCAAACGCTCTACCGACTGAGCTATCGTACAGCTGCGTGGCGTGCGAGTGATTCGCATGACGTAATTACTGGCTTATGGCTCCAATGGCGACTTCACCGACTTCCCACTGACGCACCGCTGACGCTAGTTTTCTGTCGTCTTAAGTGGTCGACATACTTGCAAGTAGCTGCGAGATCTTAAGAAAAGAAACGCTGCACCATTGCTTTTTCCGCACTCGAATGACTGAATTGCGATTCTTAAAAAAGAGAGAAATGAATGTTGGCTCTGTCCAACGCTTCCAAGCACGTCTGTGTACTCACGAACTCGGCGTCGACGCGAGAAAATGACGGGAGCGCACTCGTGGGCCTGCGACGGCTTTCTGCAGTCCCAGCGTCAGTGAGAGGAAAACCGGTAGCCACAGTAAGCAGCAGCCGTCGCGACACTCAGTATTGTTAAACGGAAATTTTCGTCTTGTTGAAGATGGCGCCATCGGTTTGCAACCGCGTTCACGTGTGTGAAAATATTTGCTCCTCTTTACGCAAAATCGCACGCAGCCGGTAGGATTCGAACCTACGCTCCCAGAGGGAATCTGATTTCGAGTCAGACGCCTTAACCACTCGGCCACGACTGCCCGTAGGTCGAGGTTCTCCGACACATGCAACTTCTACGGTTTAAAGCTATGTGGCATCAGAAAACGGCGTAGCTGCATTCTTTTCCGTAGTGTTTCCACCGCTACCAGAGGAATCGCTACCAAAGTATTAAAATTTCCGCCCGAACAGGGACTTGAACCCTGGACCCTTAGGTTAAAAGCCTAATGCTCTACCGACTGAGCTATCCGGGCTCACACGACAATAGAGAACATCCCACGATGCACAGCTGTACATTGACTCATGTCCTTCACAGCTGTGCTATCGCTGCATGGAGCTGTTACTAATTAAACGTCGCCTGAATGCTGTCTACAAACGTGTCGCGCTAAGCTCGTAGCAGACTATCGAAGAATGCTGACACACAATGCAAAAACAAACCGCAGCAGTCGTTAGGTCTCATACGTTGGAGTAGAGGATTTACGTGTTTTGTCGACACTCACTGAGTAATTGGAAATTTCACAAGCATTTCGAATGCAATGCTTCCCACGTTTTCGCTCATTTCACGGTTCCGTTGGAGACGTTCTTCACCTCCTGACACAAAAAAAGGAACGCAGTCGGTAGGACTTTTCGTATTTTCTTACTTCTCAGGCAGTTGCCTACTGTGTTCCTCTTACGGCAAGCACTAGACAACCTGAACAGTTACAGGATAGAGTCATTTTTGTTATCGGCTGTACCTACATCATCACAGACTCGGAGCAATTCCATTGGCATCAGCTTCAAAACATACGCTTGCCGAAACCCGGGATCGAACCAGGGACCTTTAGATCTTCAGTCTAACGCTCTCCCAACTGAGCTATTTCGGCTCACACGTAAGTCCGCAGATTTGCGCGTCTTCGTTAACCTCTGAATCGCCGCCAATTTCACAGTCATCTTCGTCTGATAAGACATAGGGACGCTGAAAGGCGAGCAGCAGATGCAGTGAAGTACCACACACATTTCTTCTGATTCCATCATCGTAAGAAGCAAACATGTCGACTCGATTCATGTAATATTGACTTCGCTTTCTCTAGAAAACCTTTGCTATATCGATGCCACGTGCAACTCGTGTGCAGAGAACGAGACACAAGAAGGAGTGAGCCTCTCTACCATGTGAGAGGCAGTATCTAGCAGATACACACGCTAAAACATTTGACTTGCGTTAGCTCATAAATTGCTACACGTAATTGTCTGCAAGCTAAAATGGACACATCTGCACTGCCCAGAGAGGCGACACTTGCACTCACACCTGGTGGACGGCAGTGTGACGAGGCGATGAGCTGTGGCTTCTGGGTGCGACTGTAGCGCTGCAGCCAATAATACTGCACATTGCCGGCGACCCACGTGTTTAGTAGTGACGCAACTGCTAGAATGCAGCTGAACGCCCATCTTTTGAGAGCTACAAAATTTCCGCAGTCGGCAGGACTCGAACCTACGCTCCCAGAGGGAATCTGATTTCAAGTCAGACGCCTTAACCACTCGGCCACGACTGCCGGTAGCAGTACCGTCTTCCGACACGTGAAAGTGCACCTTTAGAAGCAATCCAATGGCAGAAAGCGGCGTGGCCTCACTCTTTTCTGTAGTGTTTCCATTGCCAGCACATTAGCCGTTACGAAAGTGTATTAATTTTCGCCTAGACATGGCGTTGAACCCAACACCCTTTGGTTGAAAATCAAACGCTCTACCGACTGAGCTATCGTACAGCTGCGTGGCGTGCGAGTGATTCGCATGACGTAATTACTGGCTTATGGCTCCAATGGCGACTTCACCGACTTCCCACTGACGCACCGCTGACGCTAGTTTTCTGTCGTCTTAAGTGGTCGACATACTTGCAAGTAGCTGCGAGATCTTAAGAAAAGAAACGCTGCACCATTGCTTTTTCCGCACTCGAATGACTGAATTGCGATTCTTAAAAAAGAGAGAAATGAATGTTGGCTCTGTCCAACGCTTCCAAGCACGTCTGTGTACTCACGAACTCGGCGTCGACGCGAGAAAATGACGGGAGCGCACTCGTGGGCCTGCGACGGCTTTCTGCAGTCCCAGCGTCAGTGAGAGGAAAACCGGTAGCCACAGTAAGCAGCAGCCGTCGCGACACTCAGTATTGTTAAACGGAAATTTTCGTCTTGTTGAAGATGGCGCCATCGGTTTGCAACCGCGTTCACGTGTGTGAAAATATTTGCTCCTCTTTACGCAAAATCGCACGCAGCCGGTAGGATTCGAACCTACGCTCCCAGAGGGAATCTGATTTCGAGTCAGACGCCTTAACCACTCGGCCACGACTGCCCGTAGGTCGAGGTTCTCCGACACATGCAACTTCTACGGTTTAAAGCTATGTGGCATCAGAAAACGGCGTAGCTGCATTCTTTTCCGTAGTGTTTCCACCGCTACCAGAGGAATCGCTACCAAAGTATTAAAATTTCCGCCCGAACAGGGACTTGAACCCTGGACCCTTAGGTTAAAAGCCTAATGCTCTACCGACTGAGCTATCCGGGCTCACACGACAATAGAGAACATCCCACGATGCACAGCTGTACATTGACTCATGTCCTTCACAGCTGTGCTATCGCTGCATGGAGCTGTTACTAATTAAACGTCGCCTGAATGCTGTCTACAAACGTGTCGCGCTAAGCTCGTAGCAGACTATCGAAGAATGCTGACACACAATGCAAAAACAAACCGCAGCAGTCGTTAGGTCTCATACGTTGGAGTAGAGGATTTACGTGTTTTGTCGACACTCACTGAGTAATTGGAAATTTCACAAGCATTTCGAATGCAATGCTTCCCACGTTTTCGCTCATTTCACGCTTCCGTTGGAGACGTTCTTCACCTCCTGACACAAAAAAAGGAACGCAGTCGGTAGGACTTTTCGTATTTTCTTACTTCTCAGGCAGTTGCCTACTGTGTTCCTCTTACGGCAAGCACTAGACAACCTGAACAGTTACAGGATAGAGTCATTTTTGTTATCGGCTGTACCTACATCATCACAGACTCGGAGCAATTCCATTGGCATCAGCTTCAAAACATACGCTTGCCGAAACCCGGGATCGAACCAGGGACCTTTAGATCTTCAGTCTAACGCTCTCCCAACTGAGCTATTTCGGCTCACACGTAAGTCCGCAGATTTGCGCGTCTTCGTTAACCTCTGAATCGCCGCCAATTTCACAGTCATCTTCGTCTGATAAGACATAGGGACGCTGAAAGGCGAGCAGCAGATGCAGTGAAGTACCACACACATTTCTTCTGATTCCATCATCGTAAGAAGCAAACATGTCGACTCGATTCATGTAATATTGACTTCGCTTTCTCTAGAAAACCTTTGCTATATCGATGCCACGTGCAACTCGTGTGCAGAGAACGAGACACAAGAAGGAGTGAGCCTCTCTACCATGTGAGAGGCAGTATCTAGCAGATACACACGCTAAAACATTTGACTTGCGTTAGCTCATAAATTGCTACACGTAATTGTCTGCAAGCTAAAATGGACACATCTGCACTGCCCAGAGAGGCGACACTTGCACTCACACCTGGTGGACGGCAGTGTGACGAGGCGATGAGCTGTGGCTTCTGGGTGCGACTGTAGCGCTGCAGCCAATAATACTGCACATTGCCGGCGACCCACGTGTTTAGTAGTGACGCAACTGCTAGAATGCAGCTGAACGCCCATCTTTTGAGAGCTACAAAATTTCCGCAGTCGGCAGGACTCGAACCTACGCTCCCAGAGGGAATCTGATTTCAAGTCAGACGCCTTAACCACTCGGCCACGACTGCCGGTAGCAGTAGCGTCTTCCGACACGTGAAAGTGCACCTTTAGAAGCAATCCAATGGCAGAAAGCGGCGTGGCCTCACTCTTTTCTGTAGTGTTTCCATTGCCAGCACATTAGCCGTTACGAAAGTGTATTAATTTTCGCCTAGACGTGGCGTTGAACCCAACACCCTTTGGTTGAAAATCAAACGCTCTACCGACTGAGCTATCGTACAGCTGCGTGGCGTGCGAGTGATTCGCATGACGTAATTACTGGCTTATGGCTCCAATGGCGACTTCACCGACTTCCCACTGACGCTAGTTTTCTGTCGTCTTAAGTGGTCGACATACTTGCAAGTAGCTGCGAGATCTTAAGAAAAGAAACGCTGCACCATTGCTTTTTCCGCACTCGAATGACTGAATTGCGATTCTTAAAAAAGAGAGAAATGAATGTTGGCTCTGTCCAACGCTTCCAAGCACGTCTGTGTACTCACGAACTCGGCGTCGACGCGAGAAAATGACGGGAGCGCACTCGTGGGCCTGCGACGGCTTTCTGCAGTCCCAGCGTCAGTGAGAGGAAAACCGGTAGCCACAGTAAGCAGCAGCCGTCGCGACACTCAGTATTGTTAAACGGAAATTTTCGTCTTGTTGAAGATGGCGCCATCGGTTTGCAACCGCGTTCACGTGTGTGAAAATATTTGCTCCTCTTTACGCAAAATCGCACGCAGCCGGTAGGATTCGAACCTACGCTCCCAGAGGGAATCTGATTTCGAGTCAGACGCCTTAACCACTCGGCCACGACTGCCCGTAGGTCGAGGTTCTCCGACACATGCAACTTCTACGGTTTAAAGCTATGTGGCATCAGAAAACGGCGTAGCTGCATTCTTTTCCGTAGTGTTTCCACCGCTACCAGAGGAATCGCTACCAAAGTATTAAAATTTCCGCCCGAACAGGGACTTGAACCCTGGACCCTTAGGTTAAAAGCCTAATGCTCTACCGACTGAGCTATCCGGGCTCACACGACAATAGAGAACATCCCACGATGCACAGCTGTACATTGACTCATGTCCTTCACAGCTGTGCTATCGCTGCATGGAGCTGTTACTAATTAAACGTCGCCTGAATGCTGTCTACAAACGTGTCGCGCTAAGCTCGTAGCAGACTATCGAAGAATGCTGACACACAATGCAAAAACAAACCGCAGCAGTCGTTAGGTCTCATACGTTGGAGTAGAGGATTTACGTGTTTTGTCGACACTCACTGAGTAATTGGAAATTTCACAAGCATTTCGAATGCAATGCTTCCCACGTTTTCGCTCATTTCACGCTTCCGTTGGAGACGTTCTTCACCTCCTGACACAAAAAAAGGAACGCAGTCGGTAGGACTTTTCGTATTTTCTTACTTCTCAGGCAGTTGCCTACTGTGTTCCTCTTACGGCAAGCACTAGACAACCTGAACAGTTACAGGATAGAGTCATTTTTGTTATCGGCTGTACCTACATCATCACAGACTCGGAGCAATTCCATTGGCATCAGCTTCAAAACATACGCTTGCCGAAACCCGGGATCGAACCAGGGACCTTTAGATCTTCAGTCTAACGCTCTCCCAACTGAGCTATTTCGGCTCACACGTAAGTCCGCAGATTTGCGCGTCTTCGTTAACCTCT
This sequence comes from Schistocerca gregaria, assembly GCF_023897955.1. Taxonomy (NCBI): domain Eukaryota; kingdom Metazoa; phylum Arthropoda; class Insecta; order Orthoptera; family Acrididae; genus Schistocerca; species Schistocerca gregaria. The sequence continues at coordinate 47,610 of NW_026061796.1, read as the reverse complement.
GAATCGCCGCCAATTTCACAGTCATCTTCGTCTGATAAGACATAGGGACGCTGAAAGGCGAGCAGCAGATGCAGTGAAGTACCACACACATTTCTTCTGATTCCATCATCGTAAGAAGCAAACATGTCGACTCGATTCATGTAATATTGACTTCGCTTTCTCTAGAAAACCTTTGCTATATCGATGCCACGTGCAACTCGTGTGCAGAGAACGAGACACAAGAAGGAGTGAGCCTCTCTACCATGTGAGAGGCAGTATCTAGCAGATACACACGCTAAAACATTTGACTTGCGTTAGCTCATAAATTGCTACACGTAATTGTCTGCAAGCTAAAATGGACACATCTGCACTGCCCAGAGAGGCGACACTTGCACTCACACCTGGTGGACGGCAGTGTGACGAGGCGATGAGCTGTGGCTTCTGGGTGCGACTGTAGCGCTGCAGCCAATAATACTGCACATTGCCGGCGACCCACGTGTTTAGTAGTGACGCAACTGCTAGAATGCAGCTGAACGCCCATCTTTTGAGAGCTACAAAATTTCCGCAGTCGGCAGGACTCGAACCTACGCTCCCAGAGGGAATCTGATTTCAAGTCAGACGCCTTAACCACTCGGCCACGACTGCCGGTAGCAGTAGCGTCTTCCGACACGTGAAAGTGCACCTTTAGAAGCAATCCAATGGCAGAAAGCGGCGTGGCCTCACTCTTTTCTGTAGTGTTTCCATTGCCAGCACATTAGCCGTTACGAAAGTGTATTAATTTTCGCCTAGACATGGCGTTGAACCCAACACCCTTTGGTTGAAAATCAAACGCTCTACCGACTGAGCTATCGTACAGCTGCGTGGCGTGCGAGTGATTCGCATGACGTAATTACTGGCTTATGGCTCCAATGGCGACTTCACCGACTTACCGCTGACGCTAGTTTTCTGTCGTCTTAAGTGGTCGACATACTTGCAAGTAGCTGCGAGATCTTAAGAAAAGAAACGCTGCACCATTGCTTTTTCCGCACTCGAATGACTGAATTGCGATTCTTAAAAAAGAGAGAAATGAATGTTGGCTCTGTCCAACGCTTCCAAGCACGTCTGTGTACTCACGAACTCGGCGTCGACGCGAGAAAATGACGGGAGCGCACTCGTGGGCCTGCGACGGCTTTCTGCAGTCCCAGCGTCAGTGAGAGGAAAACCGGTAGCCACAGTAAGCAGCAGCCGTCGCGACACTCAGTATTGTTAAACGGAAATTTTCGTCTTGTTGAAGATGGCGCCATCGGTTTGCAACCGCGTTCACGTGTGTGAAAATATTTGCTCCTCTTTACGCAAAATCGCACGCAGCCGGTAGGATTCGAACCTACGCTCCCAGAGGGAATCTGATTTCGAGTCAGACGCCTTAACCACTCGGCCACGACTGCCCGTAGGTCGAGGTTCTCCGACACATGCAACTTCTACGGTTTAAAGCTATGTGGCATCAGAAAACGGCGTAGCTGCATTCTTTTCCGTAGTGTTTCCACCGCTACCAGAGGAATCGCTACCAAAGTATTAAAATTTCCGCCCGAACAGGGACTTGAACCCTGGACCCTTAGGTTAAAAGCCTAATGCTCTACCGACTGAGCTATCCGGGCTCACACGACAATAGAGAACATCCCACGATGCACAGCTGTACATTGACTCATGTCCTTCACAGCTGTGCTATCGCTGCATGGAGCTGTTACTAATTAAACGTCGCCTGAATGCTGTCTACAAACGTGTCGCGCTAAGCTCGTAGCAGACTATCGAAGAATGCTGACACACAATGCAAAAACAAACCGCAGCAGTCGTTAGGTCTCATACGTTGGAGTAGAGGATTTACGTGTTTTGTCGACACTCACTGAGTAATTGGAAATTTCACAAGCATTTCGAATGCAATGCTTCCCACGTTTTCGCTCATTTCACGCTTCCGTTGGAGACGTTCTTCACCTCCTGACACAAAAAAAGGAACGCAGTCGGTAGGACTTTTCGTATTTTCTTACTTCTCAGGCAGTTGCCTACTGTGTTCCTCTTACGGCAAGCACTAGACAACCTGAACAGTTACAGGATAGAGTCATTTTTGTTATCGGCTGTACCTACATCATCACAGACTCGGAGCAATTCCATTGGCATCAGCTTCAAAACATACGCTTGCCGAAACCCGGGATCGAACCAGGGACCTTTAGATCTTCAGTCTAACGCTCTCCCAACTGAGCTATTTCGGCTCACACGTAAGTCCGCAGATTTGCGCGTCTTCGTTAACCTCTGAATCGCCGCCAATTTCACAGTCATCTTCGTCTGATAAGACATAGGGACGCTGAAAGGCGAGCAGCAGATGCAGTGAAGTACCACACACATTTCTTCTGATTCCATCATCGTAAGAAGCAAACATGTCGACTCGATTCATGTAATATTGACTTCGCTTTCTCTAGAAAACCTTTGCTATATCGATGCCACGTGCAACTCGTGTGCAGAGAACGAGACACAAGAAGGAGTGAGCCTCTCTACCATGTGAGAGGCAGTATCTAGCAGATACACACGCTAAAACATTTGACTTGCGTTAGCTCATAAATTGCTACACGTAATTGTCTGCAAGCTAAAATGGACACATCTGCACTGCCCAGAGAGGCGACACTTGCACTCACACCTGGTGGACGGCAGTGTGACGAGGCGATGAGCTGTGGCTTCTGGGTGCGACTGTAGCGCTGCAGCCAATAATACTGCACATTGCCGGCGACCCACGTGTTTAGTAGTGACGCAACTGCTAGAATGCAGCTGAACGCCCATCTTTTGAGAGCTACAAAATTTCCGCAGTCGGCAGGACTCGAACCTACGCTCCCAGAGGGAATCTGATTTCAAGTCAGACGCCTTAACCACTCGGCCACGACTGCCGGTAGCAGTAGCGTCTTCCGACACGTGAAAGTGCACCTTTAGAAGCAATCCAATGGCAGAAAGCGGCGTGGCCTCACTCTTTTCTGTAGTGTTTCCATTGCCAGCACATTAGCCGTTACGAAAGTGTATTAATTTTCGCCTAGACATGGCGTTGAACCCAACACCCTTTGGTTGAAAATCAAACGCTCTACCGACTGAGCTATCGTACAGCTGCGTGGCGTGCGAGTGATTCGCATGACGTAATTACTGGCTTATGGCTCCAATGGCGACTTCACCGACTTCCCACTGACGCACCGCTGACGCTAGTTTTCTGTCGTCTTAAGTGGTCGACATACTTGCAAGTAGCTGCGAGATCTTAAGAAAAGAAACGCTGCACCATTGCTTTTTCCGCACTCGAATGACTGAATTGCGATTCTTAAAAAAGAGAGAAATGAATGTTGGCTCTGTCCAACGCTTCCAAGCACGTCTGTGTACTCACGAACTCGGCGTCGACGCGAGAAAATGACGGGAGCGCACTCGTGGGCCTGCGACGGCTTTCTGCAGTCCCAGCGTCAGTGAGAGGAAAACCGGTAGCCACAGTAAGCAGCAGCCGTCGCGACACTCAGTATTGTTAAACGGAAATTTTCGTCTTGTTGAAGATGGCGCCATCGGTTTGCAACCGCGTTCACGTGTGTGAAAATATTTGCTCCTCTTTACGCAAAATCGCACGCAGCCGGTAGGATTCGAACCTACGCTCCCAGAGGGAATCTGATTTCGAGTCAGACGCCTTAACCACTCGGCCACGACTGCCCGTAGGTCGAGGTTCTCCGACACATGCAACTTCTACGGTTTAAAGCTATGTGGCATCAGAAAACGGCGTAGCTGCATTCTTTTCCGTAGTGTTTCCACCGCTACCAGAGGAATCGCTACCAAAGTATTAAAATTTCCGCCCGAACAGGGACTTGAACCCTGGACCCTTAGGTTAAAAGCCTAATGCTCTACCGACTGAGCTATCCGGGCTCACACGACAATAGAGAACATCCCACGATGCACAGCTGTACATTGACTCATGTCCTTCACAGCTGTGCTATCGCTGCATGGAGCTGTTACTAATTAAACGTCGCCTGAATGCTGTCTACAAACGTGTCGCGCTAAGCTCGTAGCAGACTATCGAAGAATGCTGACACACAATGCAAAAACAAACCGCAGCAGTCGTTAGGTCTCATACGTTGGAGTAGAGGATTTACGTGTTTTGTCGACACTCACTGAGTAATTGGAAATTTCACAAGCATTTCGAATGCAATGCTTCCCACGTTTTCGCTCATTTCACGGTTCCGTTGGAGACGTTCTTCACCTCCTGACACAAAAAAAGGAACGCAGTCGGTAGGACTTTTCGTATTTTCTTACTTCTCAGGCAGTTGCCTACTGTGTTCCTCTTACGGCAAGCACTAGACAACCTGAACAGTTACAGGATAGAGTCATTTTTGTTATCGGCTGTACCTACATCATCACAGACTCGGAGCAATTCCATTGGCATCAGCTTCAAAACATACGCTTGCCGAAACCCGGGATCGAACCAGGGACCTTTAGATCTTCAGTCTAACGCTCTCCCAACTGAGCTATTTCGGCTCACACGTAAGTCCGCAGATTTGCGCGTCTTCGTTAACCTCTGAATCGCCGCCAATTTCACAGTCATCTTCGTCTGATAAGACATAGGGACGCTGAAAGGCGAGCAGCAGATGCAGTGAAGTACCACACACATTTCTTCTGATTCCATCATCGTAAGAAGCAAACATGTCGACTCGATTCATGTAATATTGACTTCGCTTTCTCTAGAAAACCTTTGCTATATCGATGCCACGTGCAACTCGTGTGCAGAGAACGAGACACAAGAAGGAGTGAGCCTCTCTACCATGTGAGAGGCAGTATCTAGCAGATACACACGCTAAAACATTTGACTTGCGTTAGCTCATAAATTGCTACACGTAATTGTCTGCAAGCTAAAATGGACACATCTGCACTGCCCAGAGAGGCGACACTTGCACTCACACCTGGTGGACGGCAGTGTGACGAGGCGATGAGCTGTGGCTTCTGGGTGCGACTGTAGCGCTGCAGCCAATAATACTGCACATTGCCGGCGACCCACGTGTTTAGTAGTGACGCAACTGCTAGAATGCAGCTGAACGCCCATCTTTTGAGAGCTACAAAATTTCCGCAGTCGGCAGGACTCGAACCTACGCTCCCAGAGGGAATCTGATTTCAAGTCAGACGCCTTAACCACTCGGCCACGACTGCCGGTAGCAGTAGCGTCTTCCGACACGTGAAAGTGCACCTTTAGAAGCAATCCAATGGCAGAAAGCGGCGTGGCCTCACTCTTTTCTGTAGTGTTTCCATTGCCAGCACATTAGCCGTTACGAAAGTGTATTAATTTTCGCCTAGACATGGCGTTGAACCCAACACCCTTTGGTTGAAAATCAAACGCTCTACCGACTGAGCTATCGTACAGCTGCGTGGCGTGCGAGTGATTCGCATGACGTAATTACTGGCTTATGGCTCCAATGGCGACTTCACCGACTTCCCACTGACGCACCGCTGACGCTAGTTTTCTGTCGTCTTAAGTGGTCGACATACTTGCAAGTAGCTGCGAGATCTTAAGAAAAGAAACGCTGCACCATTGCTTTTTCCGCACTCGAATGACTGAATTGCGATTCTTAAAAAAGAGAGAAATGAATGTTGGCTCTGTCCAACGCTTCCAAGCACGTCTGTGTACTCACGAACTCGGCGTCGACGCGAGAAAATGACGGGAGCGCACTCGTGGGCCTGCGACGGCTTTCTGCAGTCCCAGCGTCAGTGAGAGGAAAACCGGTAGCCACAGTAAGCAGCAGCCGTCGCGACACTCAGTATTGTTAAACGGAAATTTTCGTCTTGTTGAAGATGGCGCCATCGGTTTGCAACCGCGTTCACGTGTGTGAAAATATTTGCTCCTCTTTACGCAAAATCGCACGCAGCCGGTAGGATTCGAACCTACGCTCCCAGAGGGAATCTGATTTCGAGTCAGACGCCTTAACCACTCGGCCACGACTGCCCGTAGGTCGAGGTTCTCCGACACATGCAACTTCTACGGTTTAAAGCTATGTGGCATCAGAAAACGGCGTAGCTGCATTCTTTTCCGTAGTGTTTCCACCGCTACCAGAGGAATCGCTACCAAAGTATTAAAATTTCCGCCCGAACAGGGACTTGAACCCTGGACCCTTAGGTTAAAAGCCTAATGCTCTACCGACTGAGCTATCCGGGCTCACACGACAATAGAGAACATCCCACGATGCACAGCTGTACATTGACTCATGTCCTTCACAGCTGTGCTATCGCTGCATGGAGCTGTTACTAATTAAACGTCGCCTGAATGCTGTCTACAAACGTGTCGCGCTAAGCTCGTAGCAGACTATCGAAGAATGCTGACACACAATGCAAAAACAAACCGCAGCAGTCGTTAGGTCTCATACGTTGGAGTAGAGGATTTACGTGTTTTGTCGACACTCACTGAGTAATTGGAAATTTCACAAGCATTTCGAATGCAATGCTTCCCACGTTTTCGCTCATTTCACGGTTCCGTTGGAGACGTTCTTCACCTCCTGACACAAAAAAAGGAACGCAGTCGGTAGGACTTTTCGTATTTTCTTACTTCTCAGGGAGTTGCCTACTGTGTTCCTCTTACGGCAAGCACTAGACAACCTGAACAGTTACAGGATAGAGTCATTTTTGTTATCGGCTGTACCTACATCATCACAGACTCGGAGCAATTCCATTGGCATCAGCTTCAAAACATACGCTTGCCGAAACCCGGGATCGAACCAGGGACCTTTAGATCTTCAGTCTAACGCTCTCCCAACTGAGCTATTTCGGCTCACACGTAAGTCCGCAGATTTGCGCGTCTTCGTTAACCTCTGAATCGCCGCCAATTTCACAGTCATCTTCGTCTGATAAGACATAGGGACGCTGAAAGGCGAGCAGCAGATGCAGTGAAGTACCACACACATTTCTTCTGATTCCATCATCGTAAGAAGCAAACATGTCGACTCGATTCATGTAATATTGACTTCGCTTTCTCTAGAAAACCTTTGCTATATCGATGCCACGTGCAACTCGTGTGCAGAGAACGAGACACAAGAAGGAGTGAGCCTCTCTACCATGTGAGAGGCAGTATCTAGCAGATACACACGCTAAAACATTTGACTTGCGTTAGCTCATAAATTGCTACACGTAATTGTCTGCAAGCTAAAATGGACACATCTGCACTGCCCAGAGAGGCGACACTTGCACTCACACCTGGTGGACGGCAGTGTGACGAGGCGATGAGCTGTGGCTTCTGGGTGCGACTGTAGCGCTGCAGCCAATAATACTGCACATTGCCGGCGACCCACGTGTTTAGTAGTGACGCAACTGCTAGAATGCAGCTGAACGCCCATCTTTTGAGAGCTACAAAATTTCCGCAGTCGGCAGGACTCGAACCTACGCTCCCAGAGGGAATCTGATTTCAAGTCAGACGCCTTAACCACTCGGCCACGACTGCCGGTAGCAGTAGCGTCTTCCGACACGTGAAAGTGCACCTTTAGAAGCAATCCAATGGCAGAAAGCGGCGTGGCCTCACTCTTTTCTGTAGTGTTTCCATTGCCAGCACATTAGCCGTTACGAAAGTGTATTAATTTTCGCCTAGACATGGCGTTGAACCCAACACCCTTTGGTTGAAAATCAAACGCTCTACCGACTGAGCTATCGTACAGCTGCGTGGCGTGCGAGTGATTCGCATGACGTAATTACTGGCTTATGGCTCCAATGGCGACTTCACCGACTTCCCACTGACGCACCGCTGACGCTAGTTTTCTGTCGTCTTAAGTGGTCGACATACTTGCAAGTAGCTGCGAGATCTTAAGAAAAGAAACGCTGCACCATTGCTTTTTCCGCACTCGAATGACTGAATTGCGATTCTTAAAAAAGAGAGAAATGAATGTTGGCTCTGTCCAACGCTTCCAAGCACGTCTGTGTACTCACGAACTCGGCGTCGACGCGAGAAAATGACGGGAGCGCACTCGTGGGCCTGCGACGGCTTTCTGCAGTCCCAGCGTCAGTGAGAGGAAAACCGGTAGCCACAGTAAGCAGCAGCCGTCGCGACACTCAGTATTGTTAAACGGAAATTTTCGTCTTGTTGAAGATGGCGCCATCGGTTTGCAACCGCGTTCACGTGTGTGAAAATATTTGCTCCTCTTTACGCAAAATCGCACGCAGCCGGTAGGATTCGAACCTACGCTCCCAGAGGGAATCTGATTTCGAGTCAGACGCCTTAACCACTCGGCCACGACTGCCCGTAGGTCGAGGTTCTCCGACACATGCAACTTCTACGGTTTAAAGCTATGTGGCATCAGAAAACGGCGTAGCTGCATTCTTTTCCGTAGTGTTTCCACCGCTACCAGAGGAATCGCTACCAAAGTATTAAAATTTCCGCCCGAACAGGGACTTGAACCCTGGACCCTTAGGTTAAAAGCCTAATGCTCTACCGACTGAGCTATCCGGGCTCACACGACAATAGAGAACATCCCACGATGCACAGCTGTACATTGACTCATGTCCTTCACAGCTGTGCTATCGCTGCATGGAGCTGTTACTAATTAAACGTCGCCTGAATGCTGTCTACAAACGTGTCGCGCTAAGCTCGTAGCAGACTATCGAAGAATGCTGACACACAATGCAAAAACAAACCGCAGCAGTCGTTAGGTCTCATACGTTGGAGTAGAGGATTTACGTGTTTTGTCGACACTCACTGAGTAATTGGAAATTTCACAAGCATTTCGAATGCAATGCTTCCCACGTTTTCGCTCATTTCACGGTTCCGTTGGAGACGTTCTTCACCTCCTGACACAAAAAAAGGAACGCAGTCGGTAGGACTTTTCGTATTTTCTTACTTCTCAGGCAGTTGCCTACTGTGTTCCTCTTACGGCAAGCACTAGACAACCTGAACAGTTACAGGATAGAGTCATTTTTGTTATCGGCTGTACCTACATCATCACAGACTCGGAGCAATTCCATTGGCATCAGCTTCAAAACATACGCTTGCCGAAACCCGGGATCGAACCAGGGACCTTTAGATCTTCAGTCTAACGCTCTCCCAACTGAGCTATTTCGGCTCACACGTAAGTCCGCAGATTTGCGCGTCTTCGTTAACCTCTGAATCGCCGCCAATTTCACAGTCATCTTCGTCTGATAAGACATAGGGACGCTGAAAGGCGAGCAGCAGATGCAGTGAAGTACCACACACATTTCTTCTGATTCCATCATCGTAAGAAGCAAACATGTCGACTCGATTCATGTAATATTGACTTCGCTTTCTCTAGAAAACCTTTGCTATATCGATGCCACGTGCAACTCGTGTGCAGAGAACGAGACACAAGAAGGAGTGAGCCTCTCTACCATGTGAGAGGCAGTATCTAGCAGATACACACGCTAAAACATTTGACTTGCGTTAGCTCATAAATTGCTACACGTAATTGTCTGCAAGCTAAAATGGACACATCTGCACTGCCCAGAGAGGCGACACTTGCACTCACACCTGGTGGACGGCAGTGTGACGAGGCGATGAGCTGTGGCTTCTGGGTGCGACTGTAGCGCTGCAGCCAATAATACTGCACATTGCCGGCGACCCACGTGTTTAGTAGTGACGCAACTGCTAGAATGCAGCTGAACGCCCATCTTTTGAGAGCTACAAAATTTCCGCAGTCGGCAGGACTCGAACCTACGCTCCCAGAGGGAATCTGATTTCAAGTCAGACGCCTTAACCACTCGGCCACGACTGCCGGTAGCAGTAGCGTCTTCCGACACGTGAAAGTGCACCTTTAGAAGCAATCCAATGGCAGAAAGCGGCGTGGCCTCACTCTTTTCTGTAGTGTTTCCATTGCCAGCACATTAGCCGTTACGAAAGTGTATTAATTTTCGCCTAGACATGGCGTTGAACCCAACACCCTTTGGTTGAAAATCAAACGCTCTACCGACTGAGCTATCGTACAGCTGCGTGGCGTGCGAGTGATTCGCATGACGTAATTACTGGCTTATGGCTCCAATGGCGACTTCACCGACTTCCCACTGACGCACCGCTGACGCTAGTTTTCTGTCGTCTTAAGTGGTCGACATACTTGCAAGTAGCTGCGAGATCTTAAGAAAAGAAACGCTGCACCATTGCTTTTTCCGCACTCGAATGACTGAATTGCGATTCTTAAAAAAGAGAGAAATGAATGTTGGCTCTGTCCAACGCTTCCAAGCACGTCTGTGTACTCACGAACTCGGCGTCGACGCGAGAAAATGACGGGAGCGCACTCGTGGGCCTGCGACGGCTTTCTGCAGTCCCAGCGTCAGTGAGAGGAAAACCGGTAGCCACAGTAAGCAGCAGCCGTCGCGACACTCAGTATTGTTAAACGGAAATTTTCGTCTTGTTGAAGATGGCGCCATCGGTTTGCAACCGCGTTCACGTGTGTGAAAATATTTGCTCCTCTTTACGCAAAATCGCACGCAGCCGGTAGGATTCGAACCTACGCTCCCAGAGGGAATCTGATTTCGAGTCAGACGCCTTAACCACTCGGCCACGACTGCCCGTAGGTCGAGGTTCTCCGACACATGCAACTTCTACGGTTTAAAGCTATGTGGCATCAGAAAACGGCGTAGCTGCATTCTTTTCCGTAGTGTTTCCACCGCTACCAGAGGAATCGCTACCAAAGTATTAAAATTTCCGCCCGAACAGGGACTTGAACCCTGGACCCTTAGGTTAAAAGCCTAATGCTCTACCGACTGAGCTATCCGGGCTCACACGACAATAGAGAACATCCCACGATGCACAGCTGTACATTGACTCATGTCCTTCACAGCTGTGCTATCGCTGCATGGAGCTGTTACTAATTAAACGTCGCCTGAATGCTGTCTACAAACGTGTCGCGCTAAGCTCGTAGCAGACTATCGAAGAATGCTGACACACAATGCAAAAACAAACCGCAGCAGTCGTTAGGTCTCATACGTTGGAGTAGAGGATTTACGTGTTTTGTCGACACTCACTGAGTAATTGGAAATTTCACAAGCATTTCGAATGCAATGCTTCCCACGTTTTCGCTCATTTCACGGTTCCGTTGGAGACGTTCTTCACCTCCTGACACAAAAAAAGGAACGCAGTCGGTAGGACTTTTCGTATTTTCTTACTTCTCAGGCAGTTGCCTACTGTGTTCCTCTTACGGCAAGCACTAGACAACCTGAACAGTTACAGGATAGAGTCATTTTTGTTATCGGCTGTACCTACATCATCACAGACTCGGAGCAATTCCATTGGCATCAGCTTCAAAACATACGCTTGCCGAAACCCGGGATCGAACCAGGGACCTTTAGATCTTCAGTCTAACGCTCTCCCAACTGAGCTATTTCGGCTCACACGTAAGTCCGCAGATTTGCGCGTCTTCGTTAACCTCTGAATCGCCGCCAATTTCACAGTCATCTTCGTCTGATAAGACATAGGGACGCTGAAAGGCGAGCAGCAGATGCAGTGAAGTACCACACACATTTCTTCTGATTCCATCATCGTAAGAAGCAAACATGTCGACTCGATTCATGTAATATTGACTTCGCTTTCTCTAGAAAACCTTTGCTATATCGATGCCACGTGCAACTCGTGTGCAGAGAACGAGACACAAGAAGGAGTGAGCCTCTCTACCATGTGAGAGGCAGTATCTAGCAGATACACACGCTAAAACATTTGACTTGCGTTAGCTCATAAATTGCTACACGTAATTGTCTGCAAGCTAAAATGGACACATCTGCACTGCCCAGAGAGGCGACACTTGCACTCACACCTGGTGGACGGCAGTGTGACGAGGCGATGAGCTGTGGCTTCTGGGTGCGACTGTAGCGCTGCAGCCAATAATACTGCACATTGCCGGCGACCCACGTGTTTAGTAGTGACGCAACTGCTAGAATGCAGCTGAACGCCCATCTTTTGAGAGCTACAAAATTTCCGCAGTCGGCAGGACTCGAACCTACGCTCCCAGAGGGAATCTGATTTCAAGTCAGACGCCTTAACCACTCGGCCACGACTGCCGGTAGCAGTAGCGTCTTCCGACACGTGAAAGTGCACCTTTAGAAGCAATCCAATGGCAGAAAGCGGCGTGGCCTCACTCTTTTCTGTAGTGTTTCCATTGCCAGCACATTAGCCGTTACGAAAGTGTATTAATTTTCGCCTAGACATGGCGTTGAACCCAACACCCTTTGGTTGAAAATCAAACGCTCTACCGACTGAGCTATCGTACAGCTGCGTGGCGTGCGAGTGATTCGCATGACGTAATTACTGGCTTATGGCTCCAATGGCGACTTCACCGACTTCCCACTGACGCACCGCTGACGCTAGTTTTCTGTCGTCTTAAGTGGTCGACATACTTGCAAGTAGCTGCGAGATCTTAAGAAAAGAAACGCTGCACCATTGCTTTTTCCGCACTCGAATGACTGAATTGCGATTCTTAAAAAAGAGAGAAATGAATGTTGGCTCTGTCCAACGCTTCCAAGCACGTCTGTGTACTCACGAACTCGGCGTCGACGCGAGAAAATGACGGGAGCGCACTCGTGGGCCTGCGACGGCTTTCTGCAGTCCCAGCGTCAGTGAGAGGAAAACCGGTAGCCACAGTAAGCAGCAGCCGTCGCGACACTCAGTATTGTTAAACGGAAATTTTCGTCTTGTTGAAGATGGCGCCATCGGTTTGCAACCGCGTTCACGTGTGTGAAAATATTTGCTCCTCTTTACGCAAAATCGCACGCAGCCGGTAGGATTCGAACCTACGCTCCCAGAGGGAATCTGATTTCGAGTCAGACGCCTTAACCACTTTTTTTTTTTTTTTTTTTTAGTAACAAAGTTTTTATTTAGATAATTCTTATATCTCATTACTGACTAGTTTGTTATGTGTTAAAATTGTAGTACATCATTCTTACAAAAATATGTTACTTTCTTTAGTGCCTCACAAACCGACTGACACAAGCAAAACACCACTCAACAAATGAATGTCATTATCTCCTGAGTTAACATTTCAGAATCTGCACTACATGTTATACATCAATTAACACAACAGGAAAGAATGCATTCACATTTAGATTTATACATACATTAAATAAGCAGAAGGAAAATGTTGCTCCAGATATTGTTCTCTCATATATTTACTGCACATAATATAATTAGTCACAAAAAAACTCTCTTAGGAGCAATATTTTAACTGAAGTAACTTATTGTAACAGGCGTAACTTACACAGAAAGCAGTTTTAGTTCATATAAGAGATAATTTTAACTATAGTAATGTTGGTACATGTTAATTCTATTTAAAATCTTACATTAGAAATGTTTCAAATCAAACTGTACAGCTTATGAAGAACAGAATCAGTATTCAAATAATAAATGCACATTAAAATTCAAATTTACATTTGACTAACTTGTCTGAGCTAGAATTTACACTGCACCGTAAAGTTCTTAGTTATTTGTGTACCTCTCAAAAATACCTTTAAAATAGCACAGCATAACTTAAAGAGAAACTCAACTGGCAGGAACGTTGTTAGAAGACTATACTCAACTACAGAAATTGTGAGGAGGAGGAGGAGGAGGAATGGACATGGAAAGCAACATAGTATTTGTAAACATTCACTTATTTCATTAAAATTCTTAGTCTCACTCCCTAATGTCAACGTAACTTTAATGCTTATAATCCCATGGGGCTAAAACAGGCATTTTTTTCTCAGAGAGGGATAAACTGCAATCTGATTTTCTGAATCAATTATTTAAGTACATAACAATACAGTATCAGAAAATACAGGATTTACAGAAATATCAAGATCTGCGAGGAAGGAACATCTTTTCTAAAATAAACACTGCGATCTGTTAAAAACTAAGTATTTCTGAGTATTTTTCACAACAGTCTTTGATATAAAATATGGACAGCTAAAGCCATAGATACCTAACCCACAAAACTCCAATTTATGACATCAATGTGCAACGTGTGGGGAAATGCCAATTCTGTCACTATCAGAAATGCCAAATGATGTACAAGGCATTCAGATCTGTGTTCATTAAGAAGCAGTTCTGAAACTAAAATGCAACTGTCTCTTAGTACACCACTAATGCCTAACCCATACAACAAATGCCTGAACTTGAAAGTAAAATGGGAGATACTATGCAAGAGAATATTGAACTAGCTGGAGATCCCACCAATGAGGTGGCAAAACCCAAGAGGAGACGAGCCCACACTTTGCAAAAGGTACAGTTCAAGACTGACACTTGGAAATTTCATATGCTTGCAATAACCAGATTACGATGTAACTAAATATATGGATTAACCATGTTTGGCGCGTGCTTTTTCATGTTATGTTTGGTATTTTCAGATACAAGTTTGAACTCTGGTGACACCAATACTGATTATTCAGAGACAGACAGGGATTATGACCCATTAGGAGACAGCAGACCATCACAAGATGAAGTAATTCATCCGAGAAAAAACAAGAGAGAGAAACAAGTATGAAATCTGATCATTTAGAAAAAGTATGTGAGAGAACTGAAGTTTCAGAGTGGTGAACTGTGAACAGTGACAATTGTTAAGTTTGTTCCAGCTAAATCTTGTTCAACAAAATTCTGCAGTTGTCCTAGAAACTGTGGTGGTAAGGTGTCACATGAGAAAATTGAGAGAATATATTTGCTAGCAATTTCAAACTGGATTGCACAAAGAAAAATATCTTCACAACAGATTGAATAAAAGTGTCACAGAAAAGTAGGAGTTACACTAAAGTAAATTTATCACCTCAGCACAACAAGAACTTAACTCCTATAAGATGAAAAAGGGGGTTGATTCTACTGTTTGTAAGAGGTTCTGCGATTCCATCACCTGGTCAGTAAAGTGATAAACATGATTGCTAACAGAATTTACTGTTAAAAAGCGCATAAAAAGACCTTGAATAGCAGAATAGTATCCAAGCAGACGTAATGTAGAAGCAAAACCGGGATAGGCCTAGGAAGCAAAGTAAAAGAATGTCCTGGAAGCAAGATCAATTAATGGTATTTTTCAAGTATTCGTGTTTGACTTGCAGGAAACTTTGCCATCTCCAGTGCTAACAATATGTATGACTTATTATAAATGTCAGATCTGAGTATATAACTTGAGATTCTTGATGAAGTTAAAAACTGTAAAAGGATTAACTAAAGAGCCTTTTTACTGCATATAATTTGGAGGAAGTTTCTCCATTCATAGGTAATGAAATGAAATGTCGTGTGACAAGGGCCTCCCGTCGGGTAGACTGCTCGCCTGGTGCAAGTCTTTCGATTTGACACCACTTCGGCGACTTGCGCGTCGATGGGGATGAAATGATGATGATTAGGACAACACAACACCCAGTCTCTGAGCAGAGAAAATCTCCGACCCAGTCGGTAATCGAACCCGGGCCCTTAGGATTGACAGTCTGTCGCGCTGACCATTCAGCTACCGGGGGCGGATTTGTGTAAATTTGTGAAGTCTAGTAAAGCAAAACCACCAAGCACTCAAAACGGATTCTACACCATTGCTTTTCTGAGAAAGCAGAGTTACTGCGAAAGAAAAGATGATGTTTGATATCTCTTCAGTGTATACCTCCAATACACCATGATTGATTTATAAAAACTTATAGCTGAAAACCACATTATGGTGACCACACAGATGGATCTGAATAAATCAATTTTGTTTCCTGTAAAGTGTGTGAGTGACTTACCAACTGCAAAAAAATGTTGTTCAAGAAGTTTTATAGGATGAAACATATCTAACCTTTTGCAGTTATTATTAAAATGGTTTAAGTAGTTCATTTATCTAAAAACAAATATAGTGGAACATTTGTGATTCTTTTATTTTTGCAGTAAAAGAAAGAATGTTTGTTAGCACCCTTATTGATTTTTCTGTAAGGCTGAAACTTTGGAAGTAAATATCTCGTCTCCATATAAATGTGGATTATGGCCCAACAGCTGTTAACCACCCATATATTATATAGCAAAAACACTAAGTTTGCTGCAAGAGACTTAAAAAAAATGACTAAGTAATCTCCACATAAAAATGACAATATTAACTCCAGACAATTCTACCATGTGCTTGTATATGCTCAATTGCTGTAGCAATGCAAACATTTCCCTTCATCTGATGATAGAGGCTTCAAAATACATTATTTCTTTACATTATCCAAATATATACACTCAGTAAGTGTGAATCTAGCATAATGGTTTATAGCCATACATAAAACAGTTTTTTGCAGGTACTAAGCATAATTACTCCCCTGTCAAGCTGCAAAGCTCAGTCAGATTTACTTTGATATTCACTACATTGAAGTGCCACATGGCAGTGATTTCACACAAGAGCATACATGGCAATTACATTTAATGCCCATTTCAAAAAAAAAAAAGATTATAGCCATGAAAATACCCAGCATGTTTCACTTCTGGGGGAAAATAGGAGTTGTAGCCATTGTTGGCTGATTGATATGTAGAATGGTTGCCAATAAAGCATACATGAAAAAATTGTGTTATGACACTCATAAATAAAGGAAACATGAAAAATTATATAATAGTTTATGAAGAGTAAAGCAATTAACATTTCACTTAGGAATTGCAAGAAAAAGTGCAGTAAATAAAATATCTGATGGAAAGACACTTAGATCACAGACTGGTTAACCATACTGGTAGGGGAAGGGAAAAACAGTGTTTGCTCCCTTAATGTATTACAGCATGTGCTTGTCATACAGCTCATGTAAAAAAAAGATATAATTAATAAATACAGTCAACACATTTTTAACAGAATGCACTACTAATTTCTGTTTACATTTCTCTTGAAGTTCACTGCAATATTAAGATGTTCTTAAGAAACTGGACAGAAATGACATACAAAAACTGAGAAATGACATACAAAAACTGAGAAAGGAAAAAAAGGATGTTGGACAAGAAAATAATACCGTACTGTCAAGCTTATAAAAATGAACCAAACAGTACATACAAATATGATATCACACAATGCAGGAATTAAAATGTGTAAGAAAGTGTCAAGAATATTTTAGATGAAGCAAAAATGGAATCAAATATTGAGTGAAAAATTCTGCACAATGAAAATACAAAGCATAGCAAATGCTGGGAAAATGAAGCAACTCAAACAAAACAAAAATTACACTAAACTGAGGTTAGTAGAACAATGATGGAGCAGTATATGTATTTACGTAAGGGTTAGGGGATATGCAGTTACACATTATCGTATCAAACACTGAGCATGCCCAGTAAGAGATCAGCTAGTAACACATACAACAAAGTAAAAGTCTAAGTTTATTACGGTTCGCACTTCAGTCACAACTGAGTAAGATCACAGAACAAACTTTTCCATACGTAATGCACACTCTTTAATTAATGGTGTATTAACAACACTGTTAATGGAGTTAACTGTTATAGTGTAAGAACCATGTATATATATTTCTTTCTTTGTATCAACGGCCATCAAACCATTAATCTTTGAGAGCAATTTTATTCGAAAACAAAAATGGAATCATTTGCTTACCATGAGCTATCTAAAATATGCTTCTTAACTCTGGTTATATCACAGTAAAAAACAGTTTGATCAGTACACAGTGTCAAGTATCTGATTTCAGAAGAAAATCATGATAAAAATAACATTAACTCCTTCAGAAAATATAGTAACGGTCACATAAGACATTGAAAATAACTGTTCCAAGATTAACATTTTACTTTGAGAAAGGAGTTTGCAATATCTCAATAAGGTTACATCTGTTTGTACTTATTTGCAGTACTACTGTACAAAGGCAATAGGTTTTGGAAAAGACTTTCCTGTACAATACAAGATTTTCTGCAACCAACCTTTGAATAAAAAATGTGCACTTTCCGCAAAGTCACAGGTAACAAAGCACCAGGCACTTAAAACATCCATTGCATATGTAATAAGACATCCAAAATATATGCTCCAAAAATACTGTAAAACATTCACAACACCAAAGCTTGTGTCAAATGCCATACAAAATAAATGTCAAATGAATGGTAGGTTAGAGATTCACATTACCAATAATTTACTATACAGAATATTCACTGTTTCAGTTACATTTAGGCCTACATCAATTCATGTCAACAGTGAAACCAATGAAATCAATTTCAAAAGCATACTAGTGCCTGCACAGACATAATCAAAATTCATTTTCTTATCACTTAAATTCTGAAATAAGGTTTTTAAACATCTTCTGTCCTATGCTGAAAGACAAAGCTCACTGCTCTGGTTGATGGAGTGGTCGAAAATTAAGTGCAGCACTGTTGATGCAGAATCTTCTTCCCGTGGGCTTTGGTCCATCGTTGAACACATGGCCCAGATGAGCTCCACAGTTGGCACAGGTCACCTCAGTACGCACCATGCCATGAGATGTATCCTTGGTAAGTTTAACTTTGCCTTGGTTTATAACATCATTAAATGCTGGCCACCCACAGCCAGATTCAAATTTTGTATCTGATGAAAATAGGTCCTCATTGCAAACAACACAGCTGTATGTTCCAGCATCTGTAGTTTTATTGTACTTGCCAGTAAATGCCCTTTCTGTTCCTTTTTCCTGAGTAACATAATACTGCATTGGTGTCAAACGCTTTTTAAGTTCTTCTTTGCTGTAAGGTCCCTTGCCACTATCTGCCATAATACTGTCGTCTGCCGCAAGCCTCGCAGTTACTTTCTTGCGAGCGGCTGATGACTCCTGAAAAGTTCTATCTTTGTCCTCTTTCCCATATTAGGGATGAATATCTTAATACACCACTCGGCCACGACTGCCCGTAGGTCGAGGTTCTCCGACACATGCAACTTCTACGGTTTAAAGCTATGTGGCATCAGAAAACGGCGTAGCTGCATTCTTTTCCGTAGTGTTTCCACCGCTACCAGAGGAATCGCTACCAAAGTATTAAAATTTCCGCCCGAACAGGGACTTGAACCCTGGACCCTTAGGTTAAAAGCCTAATGCTCTACCGACTGAGCTATCCGGGCTCACACGACAATAGAGAACATCCCACGATGCACAGCTGTACATTGACTCATGTCCTTCACAGCTGTGCTATCGCTGCATGGAGCTGTTACTAATTAAACGTCGCCTGAATGCTGTCTACAAACGTGTCGCGCTAAGCTCGTAGCAGACTATCGAAGAATGCTGACACACAATGCAAAAACAAACCGCAGCAGTCGTTAGGTCTCATACGTTGGAGTAGAGGATTTACGTGTTTTGTCGACACTCACTGAGTAATTGGAAATTTCACAAGCATTTCGAATGCAATGCTTCCCACGTTTTCGCTCATTTCACGGTTCCGTTGGAGACGTTCTTCACCTCCTGACACAAAAAAAGGAACGCAGTCGGTAGGACTTTTCGTATTTTCTTACTTCTCAGGGAGTTGCCTACTGTGTTCCTCTTACGGCAAGCACTAGACAACCTGAACAGTTACAGGATAGAGTCATTTTTGTTATCGGCTGTACCTACATCATCACAGACTCGGAGCAATTCCATTGGCATCAGCTTCAAAACATACGCTTGCCGAAACCCGGGATCGAACCAGGGACCTTTAGATCTTCAGTCTAACGCTCTCCCAACTGAGCTATTTCGGCTCACACGTAAGTCCGCAGATTTGCGCGTCTTCGTTAACCTCTGAATCGCCGCCAATTTCACAGTCATCTTCGTCTGATAAGACATAGGGACGCTGAAAGGCGAGCAGCAGATGCAGTGAAGTACCACACACATTTCTTCTGATTCCATCATCGTAAGAAGCAAACATGTCGACTCGATTCATGTAATATTGACTTCGCTTTCTCTAGAAAACCTTTGCTATATCGATGCCACGTGCAACTCGTGTGCAGAGAACGAGACACAAGAAGGAGTGAGCCTCTCTACCATGTGAGAGGCAGTATCTAGCAGATACACACGCTAAAACATTTGACTTGCGTTAGCTCATAAATTGCTACACGTAATTGTCTGCAAGCTAAAATGGACACATCTGCACTGCCCAGAGAGGCGACACTTGCACTCACACCTGGTGGACGGCAGTGTGACGAGGCGATGAGCTGTGGCTTCTGGGTGCGACTGTAGCGCTGCAGCCAATAATACTGCACATTGCCGGCGACCCACGTGTTTAGTAGTGACGCAACTGCTAGAATGCAGCTGAACGCCCATCTTTTGAGAGCTACAAAATTTCCGCAGTCGGCAGGACTCGAACCTACGCTCCCAGAGGGAATCTGATTTCAAGTCAGACGCCTTAACCACTCGGCCACGACTGCCGGTAGCAGTAGCGTCTTCCGACACGTGAAAGTGCACCTTTAGAAGCAATCCAATGGCAGAAAGCGGCGTGGCCTCACTCTTTTCTGTAGTGTTTCCATTGCCAGCACATTAGCCGTTACGAAAGTGTATTAATTTTCGCCTAGACATGGCGTTGAACCCAACACCCTTTGGTTGAAAATCAAACGCTCTACCGACTGAGCTATCGTACAGCTGCGTGGCGTGCGAGTGATTCGCATGACGTAATTACTGGCTTATGGCTCCAATGGCGACTTCACCGACTTCCCACTGACGCACCGCTGACGCTAGTTTTCTGTCGTCTTAAGTGGTCGACATACTTGCAAGTAGCTGCGAGATCTTAAGAAAAGAAACGCTGCACCATTGCTTTTTCCGCACTCGAATGACTGAATTGCGATTCTTAAAAAAGAGAGAAATGAATGTTGGCTCTGTCCAACGCTTCCAAGCACGTCTGTGTACTCACGAACTCGGCGTCGACGCGAGAAAATGACGGGAGCGCACTCGTGGGCCTGCGACGGCTTTCTGCAGTCCCAGCGTCAGTGAGAGGAAAACCGGTAGCCACAGTAAGCAGCAGCCGTCGCGACACTCAGTATTGTTAAACGGAAATTTTCGTCTTGTTGAAGATGGCGCCATCGGTTTGCAACCGCGTTCACGTGTGTGAAAATATTTGCTCCTCTTTACGCAAAATCGCACGCAGCCGGTAGGATTCGAACCTACGCTCCCAGAGGGAATCTGATTTCGAGTCAGTCGCCTTAACCACTCGGCCACGACTGCCCGTAGGTCGAGGTTCTCCGACACATGCAACTTCTACGGTTTAAAGCTATGTGGCATCAGAAAACGGCGTAGCTGCATTCTTTTCCGTAGTGTTTCCACCGCTACCAGAGGAATCGCTACCAAAGTATTAAAATTTCCGCCCGAACAGGGACTTGAACCCTGGACCCTTAGGTTAAAAGCCTAATGCTCTACCGACTGAGCTATCCGGGCTCACACGACAATAGAGAACATCCCACGATGCACAGCTGTACATTGACTCATGTCCTTCACAGCTGTGCTATCGCTGCATGGAGCTGTTACTAATTAAACGTCGCCTGAATGCTGTCTACAAACGTGTCGCGCTAAGCTCGTAGCAGACTATCGAAGAATGCTGACACACAATGCAAAAACAAACCGCAGCAGTCGTTAGGTCTCATACGTTGGAGTAGAGGATTTACGTGTTTTGTCGACACTCACTGAGTAATTGGAAATTTCACAAGCATTTCGAATGCAATGCTTCCCACGTTTTCGCTCATTTCACGGTTCCGTTGGAGACGTTCTTCACCTCCTGACACAAAAAAAGGAACGCAGTCGGTAGGACTTTTCGTATTTTCTTACTTCTCAGGCAGTTGCCTACTGTGTTCCTCTTACGGCAAGCACTAGACAACCTGAACAGTTACAGGATAGAGTCATTTTTGTTATCGGCTGTACCTACATCATCACAGACTCGGAGCAATTCCATTGGCATCAGCTTCAAAACATACGCTTGCCGAAACCCGGGATCGAACCAGGGACCTTTAGATCTTCAGTCTAACGCTCTCCCAACTGAGCTATTTCGGCTCACACGTAAGTCCGCAGATTTGCGCGTCTTCGTTAACCTCTGAATCGCCGCCAATTTCACAGTCATCTTCGTCTGATAAGACATAGGGACGCTGAAAGGCGAGCAGCAGATGCAGTGAAGTACCACACACATTTCTTCTGATTCCATCATCGTAAGAAGCAAACATGTCGACTCGATTCATGTAATATTGACTTCGCTTTCTCTAGAAAACCTTTGCTATATCGATGCCACGTGCAACTCGTGTGCAGAGAACGAGACACAAGAAGGAGTGAGCCTCTCTACCATGTGAGAGGCAGTATCTAGCAGATACACACGCTAAAACATTTGACTTGCGTTAGCTCATAAATTGCTACACGTAATTGTCTGCAAGCTAAAATGGACACATCTGCACTGCCCAGAGAGGCGACACTTGCACTCACACCTGGTGGACGGCAGTGTGACGAGGCGATGAGCTGTGGCTTCTGGGTGCGACTGTAGCGCTGCAGCCAATAATACTGCACATTGCCGGCGACCCACGTGTTTAGTAGTGACGCAACTGCTAGAATGCAGCTGAACGCCCATCTTTTGAGAGCTACAAAATTTCCGCAGTCGGCAGGACTCGAACCTACGCTCCCAGAGGGAATCTGATTTCAAGTCAGACGCCTTAACCACTCGGCCACGACTGCCGGTAGCAGTAGCGTCTTCCGACACGTGAAAGTGCACCTTTAGAAGCAATCCAATGGCAGAAAGCGGCGTGGCCTCACTCTTTTCTGTAGTGTTTCCATTGCCAGCACATTAGCCGTTACGAAAGTGTATTAATTTTCGCCTAGACATGGCGTTGAACCCAACACCCTTTGGTTGAAAATCAAACGCTCTACCGACTGAGCTATCGTACAGCTGCGTGGCGTGCGAGTGATTCGCATGACGTAATTACTGGCTTATGGCTCCAATGGCGACTTCACCGTCTTCCCACTGACGCACCGCTGACGCTAGTTTTCTGTCGTCTTAAGTGGTCGACATACTTGCAAGTAGCTGCGAGATCTTAAGAAAAGAAACGCTGCACCATTGCTTTTTCCGCACTCGAATGACTGAATTGCGATTCTTAAAAAAGAGAGAAATGAATGTTGGCTCTGTCCAACGCTTCCAAGCACGTCTGTGTACTCACGAACTCGGCGTCGACGCGAGAAAATGACGGGAGCGCACTCGTGGGCCTGCGACGGCTTTCTGCAGTCCCAGCGTCAGTGAGAGGAAAACCGGTAGCCACAGTAAGCAGCAGCCGTCGCGACACTCAGTATTGTTAAACGGAAATTTTCGTCTTGTTGAAGATGGCGCCATCGGTTTGCAACCGCGTTCACGTGTGTGAAAATATTTGCTCCTCTTTACGCAAAATCGCACGCAGCCGGTAGGATTCGAACCTACGCTCCCAGAGGGAATCTGATTTCGAGTCAGACGCCTTAACCACTCGGCCACGACTGCCCGTAGGTCGAGGTTCTCCGACACATGCAACTTCTACGGTTTAAAGCTATGTGGCATCAGAAAACGGCGTAGCTGCATTCTTTTCCGTAGTGTTTCCACCGCTACCAGAGGAATCGCTACCAAAGTATTAAAATTTCCGCCCGAACAGGGACTTGAACCCTGGACCCTTAGGTTAAAAGCCTAATGCTCTACCGACTGAGCTATCCGGGCTCACACGACAATAGAGAACATCCCACGATGCACAGCTGTACATTGACTCATGTCCTTCACAGCTGTGCTATCGCTGCATGGAGCTGTTACTAATTAAACGTCGCCTGAATGCTGTCTACAAACGTGTCGCGCTAAGCTCGTAGCAGACTATCGAAGAATGCTGACACACAATGCAAAAACAAACCGCAGCAGTCGTTAGGTCTCATACGTTGGAGTAGAGGATTTACGTGTTTTGTCGACACTCACTGAGTAATTGGAAATTTCACAAGCATTTCGAATGCAATGCTTCCCACGTTTTCGCTCATTTCACGGTTCCGTTGGAGACGTTCTTCACCTCCTGACACAAAAAAAGGAACGCAGTCGGTAGGACTTTTCGTATTTTCTTACTTCTCAGGCAGTTGCCTACTGTGTTCCTCTTACGGCAAGCACTAGACAACCTGAACAGTTACAGGATAGAGTCATTTTTGTTATCGGCTGTACCTACATCATCACAGACTCGGAGCAATTCCATTGGCATCAGCTTCAAAACATACGCTTGCCGAAACCCGGGATCGAACCAGGGACCTTTAGATCTTCAGTCTAACGCTCTCCCAACTGAGCTATTTCGGCTCACACGTAAGTCCGCAGATTTGCGCGTCTTCGTTAACCTCTGAATCGCCGCCAATTTCACAGTCATCTTCGTCTGATAAGACATAGGGACGCTGAAAGGCGAGCAGCAGATGCAGTGAAGTACCACACACATTTCTTCTGATTCCATCATCGTAAGAAGCAAACATGTCGACTCGATTCATGTAATATTGACTTCGCTTTCTCTAGAAAACCTTTGCTATATCGATGCCACGTGCAACTCGTGTGCAGAGAACGAGACACAAGAAGGAGTGAGCCTCTCTACCATGTGAGAGGCAGTATCTAGCAGATACACACGCTAAAACATTTGACTTGCGTTAGCTCATAAATTGCTACACGTAATTGTCTGCAAGCTAAAATGGACACATCTGCACTGCCCAGAGAGGCGACACTTGCACTCACACCTGGTGGACGGCAGTGTGACGAGGCGATGAGCTGTGGCTTCTGGGTGCGACTGTAGCGCTGCAGCCAATAATACTGCACATTGCCGGCGACCCACGTGTTTAGTAGTGACGCAACTGCTAGAATGCAGCTGAACGCCCATCTTTTGAGAGCTACAAAATTTCCGCAGTCGGCAGGACTCGAACCTACGCTCCCAGAGGGAATCTGATTTCAAGTCAGACGCCTTAACCACTCGGCCACGACTGCCGGTAGCAGTAGCGTCTTCCGACACGTGAAAGTGCACCTTTAGAAGCAATCCAATGGCAGAAAGCGGCGTGGCCTCACTCTTTTCTGTAGTGTTTCCATTGCCAGCACATTAGCCGTTACGAAAGTGTATTAATTTTCGCCTAGACATGGCGTTGAACCCAACACCCTTTGGTTGAAAATCAAACGCTCTACCGACTGAGCTATCGTACAGCTGCGTGGCGTGCGAGTGATTCGCATGACGTAATTACTGGCTTATGGCTCCAATGGCGACTTCACCGACTTCCCACTGACGCACCGCTGACGCTAGTTTTCTGTCGTCTTAAGTGGTCGACATACTTGCAAGTAGCTGCGAGATCTTAAGAAAAGAAACGCTGCACCATTGCTTTTTCCGCACTCGAATGACTGAATTGCGATTCTTAAAAAAGAGAGAAATGAATGTTGGCTCTGTCCAACGCTTCCAAGCACGTCTGTGTACTCACGAACTCGGCGTCGACGCGAGAAAATGACGGGAGCGCACTCGTGGGCCTGCGACGGCTTTCTGCAGTCCCAGCGTCAGTGAGAGGAAAACCGGTAGCCACAGTAAGCAGCAGCCGTCGCGACACTCAGTATTGTTAAACGGAAATTTTCGTCTTGTTGAAGATGGCGCCATCGGTTTGCAACCGCGTTCACGTGTGTGAAAATATTTGCTCCTCTTTACGCAAAATCGCACGCAGCCGGTAGGATTCGAACCTACGCTCCCAGAGGGAATCTGATTTCGAGTCAGACGCCTTAACCACTCGGCCACGACTGCCCGTAGGTCGAGGTTCTCCGACACATGCAACTTCTACGGTTTAAAGCTATGTGGCATCAGAAAACGGCGTAGCTGCATTCTTTTCCGTAGTGTTTCCACCGCTACCAGAGGAATCGCTACCAAAGTATTAAAATTTCCGCCCGAACAGGGACTTGAACCCTGGACCCTTAGGTTAAAAGCCTAATGCTCTACCGACTGAGCTATCCGGGCTCACACGACAATAGAGAACATCCCACGATGCACAGCTGTACATTGACTCATGTCCTTCACAGCTGTGCTATCGCTGCATGGAGCTGTTACTAATTAAACGTCGCCTGAATGCTGTCTACAAACGTGTCGCGCTAAGCTCGTAGCAGACTATCGAAGAATGCTGACACACAATGCAAAAACAAACCGCAGCAGTCGTTAGGTCTCATACGTTGGAGTAGAGGATTTACGTGTTTTGTCGACACTCACTGAGTAATTGGAAATTTCACAAGCATTTCGAATGCAATGCTTCCCACGTTTTCGCTCATTTCACGGTTCCGTTGGAGACGTTCTTCACCTCCTGACACAAAAAAAGGAACGCAGTCGGTAGGACTTTTCGTATTTTCTTACTTCTCAGGCAGTTGCCTACTGTGTTCCTCTTACGGCAAGCACTAGACAACCTGAACAGTTACAGGATAGAGTCATTTTTGTTATCGGCTGTACCTACATCATCACAGACTCGGAGCAATTCCATTGGCATCAGCTTCAAAACATACGCTTGCCGAAACCCGGGATCGAACCAGGGACCTTTAGATCTTCAGTCTAACGCTCTCCCAACTGAGCTATTTCGGCTCACACGTAAGTCCGCAGATTTGCGCGTCTTCGTTAACCTCTGAATCGCCGCCAATTTCACAGTCATCTTCGTCTGATAAGACATAGGGACGCTGAAAGGCGAGCAGCAGATGCAGTGAAGTACCACACACATTTCTTCTGATTCCATCATCGTAAGAAGCAAACATGTCGACTCGATTCATGTAATATTGACTTCGCTTTCTCTAGAAAACCTTTGCTATATCGATGCCACGTGCAACTCGTGTGCAGAGAACGAGACACAAGAAGGAGTGAGCCTCTCTACCATGTGAGAGGCAGTATCTAGCAGATACACACGCTAAAACATTTGACTTGCGTTAGCTCATAAATTGCTACACGTAATTGTCTGCAAGCTAAAATGGACACATCTGCACTGCCCAGAGAGGCGACACTTGCACTCACACCTGGTGGACGGCAGTGTGACGAGGCGATGAGCTGTGGCTTCTGGGTGCGACTGTAGCGCTGCAGCCAATAATACTGCACATTGCCGGCGACCCACGTGTTTAGTAGTGACGCAACTGCTAGAATGCAGCTGAACGCCCATCTTTTGAGAGCTACAAAATTTCCGCAGTCGGCAGGACTCGAACCTACGCTCCCAGAGGGAATCTGATTTCAAGTCAGACGCCTTAACCACTCGGCCACGACTGCCGGTAGCAGTAGCGTCTTCCGACACGTGAAAGTGCACCTTTAGAAGCAATCCAATGGCAGAAAGCGGCGTGGCCTCACTCTTTTCTGTAGTGTTTCCATTGCCAGCACATTAGCCGTTACGAAAGTGTATTAATTTTCGCCTAGACATGGCGTTGAACCCAACACCCTTTGGTTGAAAATCAAACGCTCTACCGACTGAGCTATCGTACAGCTGCGTGGCGTGCGAGTGATTCGCATGACGTAATTACTGGCTTATGGCTCCAATGGCGACTTCACCGACTTCCCACTGACGCACCGCTGACGCTAGTTTTCTGTCGTCTTAAGTGGTCGACATACTTGCAAGTAGCTGCGAGATCTTAAGAAAAGAAACGCTGCACCATTGCTTTTTCCGCACTCGAATGACTGAATTGCGATTCTTAAAAAAGAGAGAAATGAATGTTGGCTCTGTCCAACGCTTCCAAGCACGTCTGTGTACTCACGAACTCGGCGTCGACGCGAGAAAATGACGGGAGCGCACTCGTGGGCCTGCGACGGCTTTCTGCAGTCCCAGCGTCAGTGAGAGGAAAACCGGTAGCCACAGTAAGCAGCAGCCGTCGCGACACTCAGTATTGTTAAACGGAAATTTTCGTCTTGTTGAAGATGGCGCCATCGGTTTGCAACCGCGTTCACGTGTGTGAAAATATTTGCTCCTCTTTACGCAAAATCGCACGCAGCCGGTAGGATTCGAACCTACGCTCCCAGAGGGAATCTGATTTCGAGTCAGACGCCTTAACCACTCGGCCACGACTGCCCGTAGGTCGAGGTTCTCCGACACATGCAACTTCTACGGTTTAAAGCTATGTGGCATCAGAAAACGGCGTAGCTGCATTCTTTTCCGTAGTGTTTCCACCGCTACCAGAGGAATCGCTACCAAAGTATTAAAATTTCCGCCCGAACAGGGACTTGAACCCTGGACCCTTAGGTTAAAAGCCTAATGCTCTACCGACTGAGCTATCCGGGCTCACACGACAATAGAGAACATCCCACGATGCACAGCTGTACATTGACTCATGTCCTTCACAGCTGTGCTATCGCTGCATGGAGCTGTTACTAATTAAACGTCGCCTGAATGCTGTCTACAAACGTGTCGCGCTAAGCTCGTAGCAGACTATCGAAGAATGCTGACACACAATGCAAAAACAAACCGCAGCAGTCGTTAGGTCTCATACGTTGGAGTAGAGGATTTACGTGTTTTGTCGACACTCACTGAGTAATTGGAAATTTCACAAGCATTTCGAATGCAATGCTTCCCACGTTTTCGCTCATTTCACGCTTCCGTTGGAGACGTTCTTCACCTCCTGACACAAAAAAAGGAACGCAGTCGGTAGGACTTTTCGTATTTTCTTACTTCTCAGGGAGTTGCCTACTGTGTTCCTCTTACGGCAAGCACTAGACAACCTGAACAGTTACAGGATAGAGTCATTTTTGTTATCGGCTGTACCTACATCATCACAGACTCGGAGCAATTCCATTGGCATCAGCTTCAAAACATACGCTTGCCGAAACCCGGGATCGAACCAGGGACCTTTAGATCTTCAGTCTAACGCTCTCCCAACTGAGCTATTTCGGCTCACACGTAAGTCCGCAGATTTGCGCGTCTTCGTTAACCTCTGAATCGCCGCCAATTTCACAGTCATCTTCGTCTGATAAGACATAGGGACGCTGAAAGGCGAGCAGCAGATGCAGTGAAGTACCACACACATTTCTTCTGATTCCATCATCGTAAGAAGCAAACATGTCGACTCGATTCATGTAATATTGACTTCGCTTTCTCTAGAAAACCTTTGCTATATCGATGCCACGTGCAACTCGTGTGCAGAGAACGAGACACAAGAAGGAGTGAGCCTCTCTACCATGTGAGAGGCAGTATCTAGCAGATACACACGCTAAAACATTTGACTTGCGTTAGCTCATAAATTGCTACACGTAATTGTCTGCAAGCTAAAATGGACACATCTGCACTGCCCAGAGAGGCGACACTTGCACTCACACCTGGTGGACGGCAGTGTGACGAGGCGATGAGCTGTGGCTTCTGGGTGCGACTGTAGCGCTGCAGCCAATAATACTGCACATTGCCGGCGACCCACGTGTTTAGTAGTGACGCAACTGCTAGAATGCAGCTGAACGCCCATCTTTTGAGAGCTACAAAATTTCCGCAGTCGGCAGGACTCGAACCTACGCTCCCAGAGGGAATCTGATTTCAAGTCAGACGCCTTAACCACTCGGCCACGACTGCCGGTAGCAGTAGCGTCTTCCGACACGTGAAAGTGCACCTTTAGAAGCAATCCAATGGCAGAAAGCGGCGTGGCCTCACTCTTTTCTGTAGTGTTTCCATTGCCAGCACATTAGCCGTTACGAAAGTGTATTAATTTTCGCCTAGACATGGCGTTGAACCCAACACCCTTTGGTTGAAAATCAAACGCTCTACCGACTGAGCTATCGTACAGCTGCGTGGCGTGCGAGTGATTCGCATGACGTAATTACTGGCTTATGGCTCCAATGGCGACTTCACCGACTTCCCACTGACGCACCGCTGACGCTAGTTTTCTGTCGTCTTAAGTGGTCGACATACTTGCAAGTAGCTGCGAGATCTTAAGAAAAGAAACGCTGCACCATTGCTTTTTCCGCACTCGAATGACTGAATTGCGATTCTTAAAAAAGAGAGAAATGAATGTTGGCTCTGTCCAACGCTTCCAAGCACGTCTGTGTACTCACGAACTCGGCGTCGACGCGAGAAAATGCACTCGTGGGCCTGCGACGGCTTTCTGCAGTCCCAGCGTCAGTGAGAGGAGAACCGGTAGCCACAGAAAGCAGCGGCCGTCGCGACACTCAGTATTGTTAAACGGAAATTTTCGTCTTGTTGAAGATGGCGCCATCGGTTTGCAACCGCGTTCACGTGTGTGAAAATATTTGCTCCTCTTTACGCAAAATCGCACGCAGCCGGTAGGATTCGAACCTACGCTCCAAGAGGGAATCTGATTTCGAGTCAGACGCCTTAACCACTCGGCCACGACTGCCCGTAGGTCGAGGTTCTCCGACACATGCAACTTCTACGGTTTAAAGCTCTGTGGCATCAGAAAACGGCGTAGCTGCATTCTTTTCCGTAGTGTTTCCACCGCTACCAGAGGAATCGCTACCAAAGTATTAAAATTTCCGCCCGAACAGGGACTTGAACCCTGGACCCTTAGGTTAAAAGCCTAATGCTCTACCGACTGAGCTATCCGGGCTCACACGACAGTAGAGAACATCCCACGATGCACAGCTGTACATTGACTCATGTCCTTCACAGCTGTGCTATCGCTGCATGGAGCTGTTACTAATTAAACGTCGCCTGAATGCTGTCTACAAACGTGTCGCGCTAAGCTCGTAGCAGACTATCGAAGAATGCTGACACACGATGCAAAAACGAACTGCAGCAGTCGTTAGGTCTCATACGTTGGAGTAGAGGATTTACGTGTTTTGTCGACACTCACTGAGTAATTGGAAATTTCACAAGCACTTCGAA
The DNA here is from genome assembly GCF_023897955.1 of Schistocerca gregaria. NCBI lineage: Eukaryota > Metazoa > Arthropoda > Insecta > Orthoptera > Acrididae > Schistocerca > Schistocerca gregaria. The sequence continues at coordinate 17,022 of NW_026061796.1, read as the reverse complement.
TGCAATGCTTCCCACGTTTTCGCTCATTTCACGGTTCCGTTGGAGACGTTCTTCACCTCCTGACACAAAAAAGGAACGCAGTTGGTAGGACTTTTCGTATTTTCTTACTTCTCAGGGAGTTGCCTACTGTGTTCCTCTTACGGCAAGCACTAGACAACCTGAACAGTTACAGGATAGAGTCATTTTTGTTCTCGGCTGTACTTACATCATCACAGACTCGGAGCAATTCCATTGGCATCAGCTTCAAAACATACGCTTGCCGAAACCCGGGATCAAACCAGGGACCTTTAGATCTTCAGTGTAACGCTCTCCCAACTGAGCCATTTCGGCTCACACGTAAGTCCGCAGATTTGCGCGTCTTCGTTAACCTCTGAATCGCCGCCAATTTCAGTCATCTTCGTCTGATAAGACATAGGGACGCTGAAAGGCGAGCAGCAGATGCAGTGAAGTACCACACACATTTCTTCTGATTCCATCATCGTAAGAAGCAAACATGTCGACTCGATTCATGTAATATTGACTTCGCTGGCTCTAGAAAACCTTTGCTATATCGATGCCACGTGCAACTCGTGTGCAGAGAACGAGACACAAGAAGGAGTGAGCCTCTCTACCATGTGAGAGGCAGTATCTAACAGATACACACGCTAAAACATTTGACTTGCGTTAGCTCATAAATTGCTACACGTAATTGTCTGCAAGCTAAAATGGACACATCTGCACTGCCCAGAGAGGCGACACTTGCACTGACACCTGGTGGACGGCAGTGTGACGTGGCGATGAGCTGTGGCTTCTGGGTGCGACTGTAGCGCTGCAGCCAATAACACTGCACATTGCCGGCGACCCACGTGTTTAGTAGTGACGCAACTGCTAGGATGCAGCTGAACGTCCATCTTTTGAGAGCTAGAAAATTTCCGCAGTCGGCAGGACTCGAACCTACGCTCCCAGAGGGAATCTGATTTCAAGTCAGACGCCTTAACCACTCGGCCACGACTGTCGGTAGCAGTAGCGTCTTCCGACAAGTGAAAGTGCACCTTTAGAAGCAATCCAATGGCAGAAAGCGGCGTGGCCTCACTCTTTTCTGTAGTGTTTCCATTGCCAGCACATTAGCCGTTACGAAAGTGTATTAATTTTCGCCTAGACATTGCCTTGATCCCAACACCCTTTGGTTGAAAATCAAACGCTCTACCGACTGAGCTATCGTACAGCTGCGTGGCGTGCGAGTCATTCGTATGACGTAATTACTGGCTTGTGGCTCCAATGGCGACTTCACCGACTTCCCACTGACGCACCGCTGACGCTAGTTTTCTGTCGTCTTAAGTGGTCGACATACTTGCAAGTAGCTGCGAGATCTTAAGAAAAGAAACGCTGCACCATTGCTTTTGCTGCACTCGAATGACTGAATTGCGATTCTTGAAAAAGAGAGAAATGAATGTTGGCTCTGTCCAACGCTTCCAAGCACGTCTGTGTACTCACGAACTCGGCGTCGACGCGAGAAAATGACAGGAGCGCACTCGTGGGCCTGCGACGGCTTTCTGCAGTCCCAGCGTCAGTGAGAGGAGAACCGGTAGCCACAGAAAGCAGCGGCCGTCGCGACACTCAGTATTGTTAAACGGAAATTTTCGTCTTGTTGAAGATGGCGCCATCGGTTTGCAACCGCGTTCACGTGTGTGAAAATATTTGCTCCTCTTTACGCAAAATCGCACGCAGCCGGTAGGATTCGAACCTACGCTCCAAGAGGGAATCTGATTTCGAGTCAGACGCCTTAACCACTCGGCCACGACTGCCCGTAGGTCGAGGTACTCCGACACATGCAACTTCTACGGTTTAAAGCTCTGTGGCATCAGAAAACGGCGTAGCTGCATTCTTTTCCGTAGTGTTTCCACCGCTACCAGAGGAATCGCTACCAAAGTATTAAAATTTCCGCCCGAACAGGGACTTGAACCCTGGACCCTTAGGTTAAAAGCCTAATGCTCTACCGACTGAGCTACCCGGGCTCACACGACAGTAGAGAACATCCCACGATGCACAGCTGTACATTGACTCATGTCCTTCACAGCTGTGCTATCGCTGCATGGAGCTGTTACTAATTAAACGTCGCCTGAATGCTGTCTACAAACGTGTCGCGCTAAGCTCGTAGCAGACTATCGAAGAATGCTGACACACGATGCAAAAACGAACTGCAGCAGTCGTTAGGTCTCATACGTTGGAGTAGAGGATTTACGTGTTTTGTCGACACTCACTGAGTAATTGGAAATTTCACAAGCACTTCGAATGCAATGCTTCCCACGTTTTCGCTCATTTCACGGTTCCGTTGGAGACGTTCTTCACCTCCTGACACAAAAAAGGAACGCAGTTGGTAGGACTTTTCGTATTTTCTTACTTCTCAGGGAGTTGCCTACTGTGTTCCTCTTACGGCAAGCACTAGACAACCTGAACAGTTACAGGATAGAGTCATTTTTGTTCTCGGCTGTACTTACATCATCACAGACTCGGAGCAATTCCATTGGCATCAGCTTCAAAACATACGCTTGCCGAAACCCGGGATCAAACCAGGGACCTTTAGATCTTCAGTGTAACGCTCTCCCAACTGAGCCATTTCGGCTCACACGTAAGTCCGCAGATTTGCGCGTCTTCGTTAACCTCTGAATCGCCGCCAATTTCAGTCATCTTCGTCTGATAAGACATAGGGACGCTGAAAGGCGAGCAGCAGATGCAGTGAAGTACCACACACATTTCTTCTGATTCCATCATCGTAAGAAGCAAACATGTCGACTCGATTCATGTAATATTGACTTCGCTGGCTCTAGAAAACCTTTGCTATATCGATGCCACGTGCAACTCGTGTGCAGAGAACGAGACACAAGAAGGAGTGAGCCTCTCTACCATGTGAGAGGCAGTATCTAACAGATACACACGCTAAAACATTTGACTTGCGTTAGCTCATAAATTGCTACACGTAATTGTCTGCAAGCTAAAATGGACACATCTGCACTGCCCAGAGAGGCGACACTTGCACTGACACCTGGTGGACGGCAGTGTGACGTGGCGATGAGCTGTGGCTTCTGGGTGCGACTGTAGCGCTGCAGCCAATAACACTGCACATTGCCGGCGACCCACGTGTTTAGTAGTGACGCAACTGCTAGGATGCAGCTGAACGTCCATCTTTTGAGAGCTAGAAAATTTCCGCAGTCGGCAGGACTCGAACCTACGCTCCCAGAGGGAATCTGATTTCAAGTCAGACGCCTTAACCACTCGGCCACGACTGTCGGTAGCAGTAGCGTCTTCCGACAAGTGAAAGTGCACCTTTAGAAGCAATCCAATGGCAGAAAGCGGCGTGGCCTCACTCTTTTCTGTAGTGTTTCCATTGCCAGCACATTAGCCGTTACGAAAGTGTATTAATTTTCGCCTAGACATTGCCTTGATCCCAACACCCTTTGGTTGAAAATCAAACGCTCTACCGACTGAGCTATCGTACAGCTGCGTGGCGTGCGAGTCATTCGTATGACGTAATTACTGGCTTGTGGCTCCAATGGCGACTTCACCGACTTCCCACTGACGCACCGCTGACGCTAGTTTTCTGTCGTCTTAAGTGGTCGACATACTTGCAAGTAGCTGCGAGATCTTAAGAAAAGAAACGCTGCACCATTGCTTTTGCCGCACTCGAATGACTGAATTGCGATTCTTGAAAAAGAGAGAAATGAATGTTGGCTCTGTCCAACGCTTCCAAGCACGTCTGTGTACTCACGAACTCGGCGTCGACGCGAGAAAATGACAGGAGCGCACTCGTGGGCCTGCGACGGCTTTCTGCAGTCCCAGCGTCAGTGAGAGGAGAACCGGTAGCCACAGAAAGCAGCGGCCGTCGCGACACTCAGTATTGTTAAACGGAAATTTTCGTCTTGTTGAAGATGGCGCCATCGGTTTGCAACCGCGTTCACGTGTGTGAAAATATTTGCTCCTCTTTACGCAAAATCGCACGCAGCCGGTAGGATTCGAACCTACGCTCCAAGAGGGAATCTGATTTCGAGTCAGACGCCTTAACCACTCGGCCACGACTGCCCGTAGGTCGAGGTTCTCCGACACATGCAACTTCTACGGTTTAAAGCTCTGTGGCATCAGAAAACGGCGTAGCTGCATTCTTTTCCGTAGTGTTTCCACCGCTACCAGAGGAATCGCTACCAAAGTATTAAAATTTCCGCCCGAACAGGGACTTGAACCCTGGACCCTTAGGTTAAAAGCCTAATGCTCTACCGACTGAGCTATCCGGGCTCACACGACAGTAGAGAACATCCCACGATGCACAGCTGTACATTGACTCATGTCCTTCACAGCTGTGCTATCGCTGCATGGAGCTGTTACTAATTAAACGTCGCCTGAATGCTGTCTACAAACGTGTCGCGCTAAGCTCGTAGCAGACTATCGAAGAATGCTGACACACGATGCAAAAACAAACTGCAGCAGTCGTTAGGTCTCATACGTTGGAGTAGAGGATTTACGTGTTTTGTCGACACTCACTGAGTAATTGGAAATTTCACAAGCACTTCGAATGCAATGCTTCCCACGTTTTCGCTCATTTCACGGTTCCGTTGGAGACGTTCTTCACCTCCTGACACAAAAAAGGAACGCAGTTGGTAGGACTTTTCGTATTTTCTTACTTCTCAGGGAGTTGCCTACTGTGTTCCTCTTACGGCAAGCACTAGACAACCTGAACAGTTACAGGATAGAGTCATTTTTGTTCTCGGCTGTACTTACATCATCACAGACTCGGAGCAATTCCATTGGCATCAGCTTCAAAACATACGCTTGCCGAAACCCGGGATCAAACCAGGGACCTTTAGATCTTCAGTGTAACGCTCTCCCAACTGAGCCATTTCGGCTCACACGTAAGTCCGCAGATTTGCGCGTCTTCGTTAACCTCTGAATCGCCGCCAATTTCAGTCATCTTCGTCTGATAAGACATAGGGACGCTGAAAGGCGAGCAGCAGATGCAGTGAAGTACCACACACATTTCTTCTGATTCCATCATCGTAAGAAGCAAACATGTCGACTCGATTCATGTAATATTGACTTCGCTGGCTCTAGAAAACCTTTGCTATATCGATGCCACGTGCAACTCGTGTGCAGAGAACGAGACACAAGAAGGAGTGAGCCTCTCTACCATGTGAGAGGCAGTATCTAACAGATACACACGCTAAAACATTTGACTTGCGTTAGCTCATAAATTGCTACACGTAATTGTCTGCAAGCTAAAATGGACACATCTGCACTGCCCAGAGAGGCGACACTTGCACTGACACCTGGTGGACGGCAGTGTGACGTGGCGATGAGCTGTGGCTTCTGGGTGCGACTGTAGCGCTGCAGCCAATAACACTGCACATTGCCGGCGACCCACGTGTTTAGTAGTGACGCAACTGCTAGGATGCAGCTGAACGTCCATCTTTTGAGAGCTAGAAAATTTCCGCAGTCGGCAGGACTCGAACCTACGCTCCCAGAGGGAATCTGATTTCAAGTCAGACGCCTTAACCACTCGGCCACGACTGTCGGTAGCAGTAGCGTCTTCCGACAAGTGAAAGTGCACCTTTAGAAGCAATCCAATGGCAGAAAGCGGCGTGGCCTCACTCTTTTCTGTAGTGTTTCCATTGCCAGCACATTAGCCGTTACGAAAGTGTATTAATTTTCGCCTAGACATTGCCTTGATCCCAACACCCTTTGGTTGAAAATCAAACGCTCTACCGACTGAGCTATCGTACAGCTGCGTGGCGTGCGAGTCATTCGTATGACGTAATTACTGGCTTGTGGCTCCAATGGCGACTTCACCGACTTCCCACTGACGCACCGCTGACGCTAGTTTTCTGTCGTCTTAAGTGGTCGACATACTTGCAAGTAGCTGCGAGATCTTAAGAAAAGAAACGCTGCACCATTGCTTTTGCCGCACTCGAATGACTGAATTGCGATTCTTGAAAAAGAGAGAAATGAATGTTGGCTCTGTCCAACGCTTCCAAGCACGTCTGTGTACTCACGAACTCGGCGTCGACGCGAGAAAATGACAGGAGCGCACTCGTGGGCCTGCGACGGCTTTCTGCAGTCCCAGCGTCAGTGAGAGGAGAACCGGTAGCCACAGAAAGCAGCGGCCGTCGCGACACTCAGTATTGTTAAACGGAAATTTTCGTCTTGTTGAAGATGGCGCCATCGGTTTGCAACCGCGTTCACGTGTGTGAAAATATTTGCTCCTCTTTACGCAAAATCGCACGCAGCCGGTAGGATTCGAACCTACGCTCCAAGAGGGAATCTGATTTCGAGTCAGACGCCTTAACCACTCGGCCACGACTGCCCGTAGGTCGAGGTACTCCGACACATGCAACTTCTACGGTTTAAAGCTCTGTGGCATCAGAAAACGGCGTAGCTGCATTCTTTTCCGTAGTGTTTCCACCGCTACCAGAGGAATCGCTACCAAAGTATTAAAATTTCCGCCCGAACAGGGACTTGAACCCTGGACCCTTAGGTTAAAAGCCTAATGCTCTACCGACTGAGCTAACCGGGCTCACACGACAGTAGAGAACATCCCACGATGCACAGCTGTACATTGACTCATGTCCTTCACAGCTGTGCTATCGCTGCATGGAGCTGTTACTAATTAAACGTCGCCTGAATGCTGTCTACAAACGTGTCGCGCTAAGCTCGTAGCAGACTATCGAAGAATGCTGACACACGATGCAAAAACGAACTGCAGCAGTCGTTAGGTCTCATACGTTGGAGTAGAGGATTTACGTGTTTTGTCGACACTCACTGAGTAATTGGAAATTTCACAAGCACTTCGAATGCAATGCTTCCCACGTTTTCGCTCATTTCACGGTTCCGTTGGAGACGTTCTTCACCTCCTGACACAAAAAAGGAACGCAGTTGGTAGGACTTTTCGTATTTTCTTACTTCTCAGGGAGTTGCCTACTGTGTTCCTCTTACGGCAAGCACTAGACAACCTGAACAGTTACAGGATAGAGTCATTTTTGTTCTCGGCTGTACTTACATCATCACAGACTCGGAGCAATTCCATTGGCATCAGCTTCAAAACATACGCTTGCCGAAACCCGGGATCAAACCAGGGACCTTTAGATCTTCAGTGTAACGCTCTCCCAACTGAGCCATTTCGGCTCACACGTAAGTCCGCAGATTTGCGCGTCTTCGTTAACCTCTGAATCGCCGCCAATTTCAGTCATCTTCGTCTGATAAGACATAGGGACGCTGAAAGGCGAGCAGCAGATGCAGTGAAGTACCACACACATTTCTTCTGATTCCATCATCGTAAGAAGCAAACATGTCGACTCGATTCATGTAATATTGACTTCGCTGGCTCTAGAAAACCTTTGCTATATCGATGCCACGTGCAACTCGTGTGCAGAGAACGAGACACAAGAAGGAGTGAGCCTCTCTACCATGTGAGAGGCAGTATCTAACAGATACACACGCTAAAACATTTGACTTGCGTTAGCTCATAAATTGCTACACGTAATTGTCTGCAAGCTAAAATGGACACATCTGCACTGCCCAGAGAGGCGACACTTGCACTGACACCTGGTGGACGGCAGTGTGACGTGGCGATGAGCTGTGGCTTCTGGGTGCGACTGTAGCGCTGCAGCCAATAACACTGCACATTGCCGGCGACCCACGTGTTTAGTAGTGACGCAACTGCTAGGATGCAGCTGAACGTCCATCTTTTGAGAGCTAGAAAATTTCCGCAGTCGGCAGGACTCGAACCTACGCTCCCAGAGGGAATCTGATTTCAAGTCAGACGCCTTAACCACTCGGCCACGACTGTCGGTAGCAGTAGCGTCTTCCGACAAGTGAAAGTCCAACTTTAGAAGCAATCCAATGGCAGAAAGCGGCGTGGCCTCACTCTTTTCTGTAGTGTTTCCATTGCCAGCACATTAGCCGTTACGAAAGTGTATTAATTTTCGCCTAGACATTGCCTTGATCCCAACACCCTTTGGTTGAAAATCAAACGCTCTACCGACTGAGCTATCGTACAGCTGCGTGGCGTGCGAGTCATTCGTATGACGTAATTACTGGCTTGTGGCTCCAATGGCGACTTCACCGACTTCCCACTGACGCACCGCTGACGCTAGTTTACTGTCGTCTTAAGTGGTCGACATACTTGCAAGTAGCTGCGAGATCTTAAGAAAAGAAACGCTGCACCATTGCTTTTGCCGCACTCGAATGACTGAATTGCGATTCTTAAAAAAGAGAGAAATGAATGTTTGCTCTGTCCAACGCTTCCAAGCACGTCTGTGTACTCACGAACTCGGCGTCGACGCGAGAAAATGACGGCAGCGCACTCGTGGGCCTGCGACGGCTTTCTGCAGTCCCAGCGTCAGTGAGAGGTGAACCGGTAGCCACAGAAAGCAGCGGCCGCCGCGACACTCAGTACTGTAAAACGGAAATTTTCGTCTTGTTGAGGATGGCGTCACGTGTGTGAAAATATTTGCTCCTGTTTATGCAAAATCGCACGCAGCCGGTAGGATTCGAACCTACGCTCCCACAGGGAATCTGATTTCGAGTCAGACGCCTTAACTACTCGGCCACGACTGCCGTAGTTCGGGATTTTCTCCCGAAACATGCAACTGATACGGTTTAAAGCACTGTGGCGTCAGAAAACGGCGTAGCTGCATTCTTTTCCGTAGTGTTTCCACCGCTACCAGAGGAATCGCTACCAAAGTATTAAAATCTCCGCCAGGAACAGGGACTTGAACCCTGGACCCTTAGGTTAAAAGCCTAATGCTCTACCGACTGAGCTATCCGGGCTCACATGACGTTAGAGATCGTCCCACGATGCACAGCTATACATTGACTCATGTCCTTCACAGTTGTGCTATCGCTGCATCGAGCTGTTACTAATTAAACGTCGCCTGAATGCTGTCTACAAACGTGTCGCGCTATGCTCGTAGCAGACTATCTAAGAATGCTGACACACGATGCAAAAACAAACCGCAGCAGTCGTTAGGTCTCATACGTTGGAGTAGAGGATTTACGTGTTTTGTCGACACTCACTGGGCAATTGGAAAATTCACAAGTATTTCGAATGCAATGCTTCCCACGTTTTCGCTCATTTCACGGTTCCGTTGGAGACGTTCTTTACCTCCTGACACAAAAAAGGGAACGCAGTCGGTAGGACTTTTCGTATTTTCTTACTTCTCAGGGAGTTGCCTACTGTGTTCCTCTTACGGCAAGCACTAGACAACCTGAACAGTTACAGGACAGAGTCATTTTTGTTCTCGGCTGTACTTACATCATCACAGACTCGGAGCAATTCCATTGGCATCAGCTTCAAAACAAACACTTGCCGAAACCCGGGATCGAACCAGGGACCTTTAGATCTTCAGTCTAACGCTCTCCCAACTGAGCTATTTCGGCTCACACCTATGTCTGCACAATTGCGCGTCTTCGTTAAACTTCTGAATCGCCGCCAATTTCACAGTCATCTTCGTCTGATAAGACACAGGGAGGCTGGAAGGCGAGCAGCAGATGCAGTGAAGTACCACACACATTTCTTCTGATTCCATCATCGTAAGAAGCAAACATGTCGACTCGATTCATGTAATATCGACTTCGCTGGCGCTAGAAAACCTTTGCTATATCGATGCCACGTGCAACTCGTGTGCAGAGAACGAGACACAAGAAGGAGTGAGTCTCTCCACTATGTGAGAGCCAGTATCTAGCAGAAACACACGCTAAAACATTTGACTTGCGTTAGCTCATAAATTGCTACACGTCACCGTCTGCAAGCTAAAATGGACACATCTGCACTGCCCAGAGAGGCGACACTTGCACTGACACTTGGTGGACGGCAGTGAGACGAGGAGATGAGCTGTGGCTTCTGGGAGCGACTGTAGCGCTGCACCAAAGAACACTGCACATTGCTGGAGACCCACGTGTTTAGTAGAGACGCAACTGCTAGGATGCAGCTGAACGTCCATCTTCTGAGAGCGAGAAAATTTTCGCAGTCGGCAGGACTCGAACCTACGCTCCCAGAGGGAATCTGATTTCAAGTCAGACGCCTTAACCACTCGGCCACGACTGCCGGTGGCAATAGCGTCTTCCGACAAGTGAAAGTCCAACTTTAGAAGCAATCCAATGGCAGAAAGCTGCGTGGCCTAATTCTTTTCTGTAGTGTTTCCATTGCCAGCACATTAGCCGTTACGAAATTGTATTAATTTTCGCCTAGACATGGCCTTGAACCCAACACCCTTTGGTTGAAAATCAAACGCTCTACCGACTGAGCTATCGTACAGCTGCGTTGCGTGCGAGTGATTCGCATGACGTAATTACTGGCTTGTGGCTCCAATGGCGACTTCACCGACTTCCCACTGACGCACCGCTGACGCTAGTTTACTGTCGTCTTAAGTGGTCGACATACTTGCAAGTAGCTGCGACATCTTAAGAAAAGAAACGCTGCACCATTGCTTTTGCCGCACTCGAATGACTGAATTGCGATTCTTAAAAAAGAGAGAAATGAATGTTTGCTCTGTCCAACGCTTCCAAGCACGTCTGTGTACTCACGAACTCGGCGTCGACGCGAGAAAATGACAGGAGCGCACTCGTGGGCCTGCGACGGCTTTCTGCAGTCGCAGCGTCAGTGAGAGGAGAACCGGTAGCCACAGTAAGCAGCAGCCGTCGCGACACTCAGTATTGTTAAACGGAAATTTTCGTCTTGTTGAAGATGGCGCCATCGGTTTGCAACCGCGTTCACGTGTGTGAAAATATTTGCTCCTCTTTACGCAAAATCGCACGCAGCCGGTAGGATTCGAACCTACGCTCCCAGGGGGAATCTGATTTCGAGTCAGACGCCTTAACCACTCGGCCACGACTGCCCGTAGGTCGAGGTTCTCCGACACATGCAACTTCTACGGTTTAAAGCTATGTGGCATCAGAAAACGGCGTAGCTGCATTCTTTTCCGTAGTGTTTCCACCGCTACCAGAGGAATCGCTACCAAAGTATTAAAATTTCCGCCCGAACAGGGACTTGAACCCTGGACCCTTAGGTTAAAAGCCTAATGCTCTACCGACTGAGCTATCCGGGCTCACACGACAGCAGAGAACATCCCACGATGCACAGCTGTACATTGACTCATGTCCTTCACAGCTGTGCTATCGCTGCATGGAGCTGTTACTAATTAAACGTCGCCTGAATGCTGTCTACAAACGTGTCGCGCTAAGCTCGTAGCAGACTATCGAAGAATGCTGACACACAATGCAAAAACAAACCGCAGCAGTCGTTAGGTCTCATACGTTGGAGTAGAGGATTTACGTGTTTTGTCGACACTCACTGAGTAATTGGAAATTTCACAAGCATTTCGAATGCAATGCTTCCCACGTTTTCGCTCATTTCACGGTTCCGTTGGAGACGTTCTTCACCTCCTGACACAAAAAAAGGAACGCAGTCGGTAGGACTTTTCGTATTTTCTTACTTCTCAGGGAGTTGCCTACTGTGTTCCTCTTACGGCAAGCACTAGACAACCTGAACAGTTACAGGATAGAGTCATTTTTGTTATCGGCTGTACCTACATCATCACAGACTCGGAGCAATTCCATTGGCATCAGCTTCAAAACATACGCTTGCCGAAACCCGGGATCGAACCAGGGACCTTTAGATCTTCAGTCTAACGCTCTCACAACTAAGCTATTTCGGCTCACACGTAAGTCCGCAGATTTGCGCGTCTTCGTTAACCTCTGAATCGCCGCCAATTTCACAGTCATCTTCGTCTGATAAGACATAGGGACGCTGAAAGGCGAGCAGCAGATGCAGTGAAGTACCACACACATTTCTTCTGATTCCATCATCGTAAGAAGCAAACATGTCGACTCGATTCATGTAATATTGACTTCGCTTTCTCTAGAAAACCTTTGCTATATCGATGCCACGTGCAACTCGTGTGCAGAGAACGAGACACAAGAAGGAGTGAGCCTCTCTACCATGTGAGAGGCAGTATCTAGCAGATACACACGCTAAAACATTTGACTTGCGTTAGCTCATAAATTGCTACACGTAATTGTCTGCAAGCTAAAATGGACACATCTGCACTGCCCAGAGAGGCGACACTTGCACTCACACCTGGTGGACGGCAGTGTGACGAGGCGATGAGCTGTGGCTTCTGGGTGCGACTGTAGCGCTGCAGCCAATAATACTGCACATTGCCGGCGACCCACGTGTTTAGTAGTGACGCAACTGCTAGAATGCAGCTGAACGCCCATCTTTTGAGAGCTACAAAATTTCCGCAGTCGGCAGGACTCGAACCTACGCTCCCAGAGGGAATCTGATTTCAAGTCAGACGCCTTAACCACTCGGCCACGACTGCCGGTAGCAGTAGCGTCTTCCGACACGTGAAAGTGCACCTTTAGAAGCAATCCAATGGCAGAAAGCGGCGTGGCCTCACTCTTTTCTGTAGTGTTTCCATTGCCAGCACATTAGCCGTTACGAAAGTGTATTAATTTTCGCCTAGACATGGCGTTGAACCCAACACCCTTTGGTTGAAAATCAAACGCTCTACCGACTGAGCTATCGTACAGCTGCGTGGCGTGCGAGTGATTCGCATGACGTAATTACTGGCTTATGGCTCCAATGGCGACTTCACCGACTTCCCACTGACGCACCGCTGACGCTAGTTTTCTGTCGTCTTAAGTGGTCGACATACTTGCAAGTAGCTGCGAGATCTTAAGAAAAGAAACGCTGCACCATTGCTTTTTCCGCACTCGAATGACTGAATTGCGATTCTTAAAAAAGAGAGAAATGAATGTTGGCTCTGTCCAACGCTTCCAAGCACGTCTGTGTACTCACGAACTCGGCGTCGACGCGAGAAAATGACGGGAGCGCACTCGTGGGCCTGCGACGGCTTTCTGCAGTCGCAGCGTCAGTGAGAGGAGAACCGGTAGCCACAGTAAGCAGCAGCCGTCGCGACACTCAGTATTGTTAAACGGAAATTTTCGTCTTGTTGAAGATGGCGCCATCGGTTTGCAACCGCGTTCACGTGTGTGAAAATATTTGCTCCTCTTTACGCAAAATCGCACGCAGCCGGTAGGATTCGAACCTACGCTCCCAGGGGGAATCTGATTTCGAGTCAGACGCCTTAACCACTCGGCCACGACTGCCCGTAGGTCGAGGTTCTCCGACACATGCAACTTCTACGGTTTAAAGCTATGTGGCATCAGAAAACGGCGTAGCTGCATTCTTTTCCGTAGTGTTTCCACCGCTACCAGAGGAATCGCTACCAAAGTATTAAAATTTCCGCCCGAACAGGGACTTGAACCCTGGACCCTTAGGTTAAAAGCCTAATGCTCTACCGACTGAGCTATCCGGGCTCACACGACAGCAGAGAACATCCCACGATGCACAGCTGTACATTGACTCATGTCCTTCACAGCTGTGCTATCGCTGCATGGAGCTGTTACTAATTAAACGTCGCCTGAATGCTGTCTACAAACGTGTCGCGCTAAGCTCGTAGCAGACTATCGAAGAATGCTGACACACAATGCAAAAACAAACCGCAGCAGTCGTTAGGTCTCATACGTTGGAGTAGAGGATTTACGTGTTTTGTCGACACTCACTGAGTAATTGGAAATTTCACAAGCATTTCGAATGCAATGCTTCCCACGTTTTCGCTCATTTCACGGTTCCGTTGGAGACGTTCTTCACCTCCTGACACAAAAAAAGGAACGCAGTCGGTAGGACTTTTCGTATTTTCTTACTTCTCAGGGAGTTGCCTACTGTGTTCCTCTTACGGCAAGCACTAGACAACCTGAACAGTTACAGGATAGAGTCATTTTTGTTATCGGCTGTACCTACATCATCACAGACTCGGAGCAATTCCATTGGCATCAGCTTCAAAACATACGCTTGCCGAAACCCGGGATCGAACCAGGGACCTTTAGATCTTCAGTCTAACGCTCTCCCAACTGAGCTATTTCGGCTCACACGTAAGTCCGCAGATTTGCGCGTCTTCGTTAACCTCTGAATCGCCGCCAATTTCACAGTCATCTTCGTCTGATAAGACATAGGGACGCTGAAAGGCGAGCAGCAGATGCAGTGAAGTACCACACACATTTCTTCTGATTCCATCATCGTAAGAAGCAAACATGTCGACTCGATTCATGTAATATTGACTTCGCTTTCTCTAGAAAACCTTTGCTATATCGATGCCACGTGCAACTCGTGTGCAGAGAACGAGACACAAGAAGGAGTGAGCCTCTCTACCATGTGAGAGGCAGTATCTAGCAGATACACACGCTAAAACATTTGACTTGCGTTAGCTCATAAATTGCTACACGTAATTGTCTGCAAGCTAAAATGGACACATCTGCACTGCCCAGAGAGGCGACACTTGCACTCACACCTGGTGGACGGCAGTGTGACGAGGCGATGAGCTGTGGCTTCTGGGTGCGACTGTAGCGCTGCAGCCAATAATACTGCACATTGCCGGCGACCCACGTGTTTAGTAGTGACGCAACTGCTAGAATGCAGCTGAACGCCCATCTTTTGAGAGCTACAAAATTTCCGCAGTCGGCAGGACTCGAACCTACGCTCCCAGAGGGAATCTGATTTCAAGTCAGACGCCTTAACCACTCGGCCACGACTGCCGGTAGCAGTAGCGTCTTCCGACACGTGAAAGTGCACCTTTAGAAGCAATCCAATGGCAGAAAGCGGCGTGGCCTCACTCTTTTCTGTAGTGTTTCCATTGCCAGCACATTAGCCGTTACGAAAGTGTATTAATTTTCGCCTAGACATGGCGTTGAACCCAACACCCTTTGGTTGAAAATCAAACGCTCTACCGACTGAGCTATCGTACAGCTGCGTGGCGTGCGAGTGATTCGCATGACGTAATTACTGGCTTATGGCTCCAATGGCGACTTCACCGACTTCCCACTGACGCACCGCTGACGCTAGTTTTCTGTCGTCTTAAGTGGTCGACATACTTGCAAGTAGCTGCGAGATCTTAAGAAAAGAAACGCTGCACCATTGCTTTTTCCGCACTCGAATGACTGAATTGCGATTCTTAAAAAAGAGAGAAATGAATGTTGGCTCTGTCCAACGCTTCCAAGCACGTCTGTGTACTCACGAACTCGGCGTCGACGCGAGAAAATGACGGGAGCGCACTCGTGGGCCTGCGACGGCTTTCTGCAGTCGCAGCGTCAGTGAGAGGAGAACCGGTAGCCACAGTAAGCAGCAGCCGTCGCGACACTCAGTATTGTTAAACGGAAATTTTCGTCTTGTTGAAGATGGCGCCATCGGTTTGCAACCGCGTTCACGTGTGTGAAAATATTTGCTCCTCTTTACGCAAAATCGCACGCAGCCGGTAGGATTCGAACCTACGCTCCCAGGGGGAATCTGATTTCGAGTCAGACGCCTTAACCACTCGGCCACGACTGCCCGTAGGTCGAGGTTCTCCGACACATGCAACTTCTACGGTTTAAAGCTATGTGGCATCAGAAAACGGCGTAGCTGCATTCTTTTCCGTAGTGTTTCCACCGCTACCAGAGGAATCGCTACCAAAGTATTAAAATTTCCGCCCGAACAGGGACTTGAACCCTGGACCCTTAGGTTAAAAGCCTAATGCTCTACCGACTGAGCTATCCGGGCTCACACGACAGCAGAGAACATCCCACGATGCACAGCTGTACATTGACTCATGTCCTTCACAGCTGTGCTATCGCTGCATGGAGCTGTTACTAATTAAACGTCGCCTGAATGCTGTCTACAAACGTGTCGCGCTAAGCTCGTAGCAGACTATCGAAGAATGCTGACACACAATGCAAAAACAAACCGCAGCAGTCGTTAGGTCTCATACGTTGGAGTAGAGGATTTACGTGTTTTGTCGACACTCACTGAGTAATTGGAAATTTCACAAGCATTTCGAATGCAATGCTTCCCACGTTTTCGCTCATTTCACGGTTCCGTTGGAGACGTTCTTCACCTCCTGACACAAAAAAAGGAACGCAGTCGGTAGGACTTTTCGTATTTTCTTACTTCTCAGGGAGTTGCCTACTGTGTTCCTCTTACGGCAAGCACTAGACAACCTGAACAGTTACAGGATAGAGTCATTTTTGTTATCGGCTGTACCTACATCATCACAGACTCGGAGCAATTCCATTGGCATCAGCTTCAAAACATACGCTTGCCGAAACCCGGGATCGAACCAGGGACCTTTAGATCTTCAGTCTAACGCTCTCCCAACTGAGCTATTTCGGCTCACACGTAAGTCCGCAGATTTGCGCGTCTTCGTTAACCTCTGAATCGCCGCCAATTTCACAGTCATCTTCGTCTGATAAGACATAGGGACGCTGAAAGGCGAGCAGCAGATGCAGTGAAGTACCACACACATTTCTTCTGATTCCATCATCGTAAGAAGCAAACATGTCGACTCGATTCATGTAATATTGACTTCGCTTTCTCTAGAAAACCTTTGCTATATCGATGCCACGTGCAACTCGTGTGCAGAGAACGAGACACAAGAAGGAGTGAGCCTCTCTACCATGTGAGAGGCAGTATCTAGCAGATACACACGCTAAAACATTTGACTTGCGTTAGCTCATAAATTGCTACACGTAATTGTCTGCAAGCTAAAATGGACACATCTGCACTGCCCAGAGAGGCGACACTTGCACTCACACCTGGTGGACGGCAGTGTGACGAGGCGATGAGCTGTGGCTTCTGGGTGCGACTGTAGCGCTGCAGCCAATAATACTGCACATTGCCGGCGACCCACGTGTTTAGTAGTGACGCAACTGCTAGAATGCAGCTGAACGCCCATCTTTTGAGAGCTACAAAATTTCCGCAGTCGGCAGGACTCGAACCTACGCTCCCAGAGGGAATCTGATTTCAAGTCAGACGCCTTAACCACTCGGCCACGACTGCCGGTAGCAGTAGCGTCTTCCGACACGTGAAAGTGCACCTTTAGAAGCAATCCAATGGCAGAAAGCGGCGTGGCCTCACTCTTTTCTGTAGTGTTTCCATTGCCAGCACATTAGCCGTTACGAAAGTGT